>NC_074704.1:20021490-20348365 GCF_029448725.1 Salvelinus fontinalis | reverse complement strand
TCCTCCACCACCACCACCCATCGAGGAGAAGCGTGAGGAGCCCATACCCATTCCACCTCCACCTCCAGACCTCATGGACATGGTGCCACCTCCACCACCGCTGCTGCTGTAGGACATGCTAGATCTGGAGAAGGACATGGCTGCTGAGAGGGAGTCTGCCTGCCTGGGATGAAGAGGAGAGAGAATGTGGTGCACGGCCCAGCCACTGTTCCCTTTTATGCTGCACAGGGCTTAAGGTGGGAGGGAGGTTGGGAGGAGGACAACGGTGGTGAGGCAGAAGGGAGGAATAGAGAAGGGAGGAATACATGGAGGTATTACGTAATGTAGGGCAGGGCAGGGCTCCTCCACCCACTTTGACACCCTGCGGGCAGATGCTAGCATGCAGAAGGAGATGGAAGAGGATAGATAGATATGTACTTTGTGTGAATATTGAAAATATACCATTGTCGTGCAACCCCACCCTCCCCCATCTCACTCTATATATGGTGTCTGCCTGCACAAACATATAAAATTGCACACAACCATAAACAGATGGATTTCCTCTCTCGTAATAGCGTCTGGTTGAAAGCATAGACAAACCTGCTTCTATTCTCCCCAGGTAGGTCAGTCAGTCAGTCAACACACACAGTTTAACTTTGACAGGTGAGCTTTGCCATGACACACAGAATGGCTATTTACCTGAACCTGTTATGTTACTAAGACAACAAGTTGCAATGAAACTTCACGGTACAATATGATCTTTCACCTGATACCCAGACAACCTTCTCCCCGAACAGACCTGTCTTTGTCTCACACACTGATATCTTGCAAGACCATTTCCTGTCCTTTTCATTAAATGCAAAAGTCCATTGTTCCATCATAGTATTTCTGATTTTATGAACAGACTCAGGTACCATTGTTTTAAGTTTCACTCAACTGTATGCATGTTCAATCTATTGTAGGAGTCTGTAGACAAAAGTACCACTTTTTTGCCCCCATGGGATGAGTCATTACTCCGGGCATCGTACCCCAGGAAAAGTAACCTCAGATGGGATTAAAGTACTGTTCTTTTCCCTTAACACCTTGGCAGGGAACTTGGCATCTGCAGCGTGCTAGAACACGCTGTCGCTTGTTTGTATATTTCCATATAACTAGAGCATTTCCTGCAGATTATTCTTTATTATGCTCCAGAGGTTACCATTTGAGTCTCACATTTAGTATGTGAAAAAGTTTATTTGCATTTGGTTAAAGCCAAAGTGCATTGCATCATTTATGTCCACATGTTAATGATTTGTGGTAAAGTGGATTATAGTGGCATTGGTGGAATATGTAACAAAAAAGTAACATTTAACCTTTGTAGGTAAATTGTCACCATAGCTGACATATTATTAACATGTATGTTGCAGTGACATCACACTGGGCACACCACGTCTTTTCAACACGGACAATTGGGGGATATTTGGTTGAGATGTTGCTCAATGAGAATTTAACCTACATTCACCCATTCAAAAAGACAGCCAAAAGTTTGTTGAATTCCCAATGTGTTATCACTATGCTTTCAACCATCCAAAAACAAAAACAAATTCCAATGGTTTTCTCATAAATGCGTTATAACTGCACTTTCAACCATTTAGCACAAAGTTCAAATGGAAAACAATGACAGATATTTTGTTGATCTGTACAACGGAATGTGTTATCATTGTGCTTCATCTAATGAATAGTACAACCAAATGAGCTGAATTGCAGTTGAGATTTCAAATTTCAAAACCAAATATCAACATTTGAAGGAGAGCTGTTCCAATTGGCTTAGTCTTAATATTTTGGTTGAGACGGAGATGTGAATCCAACATATTCATTATTAAGTTGTCCACAAACAGAAATTAAAAGCTTGAAACCCTACGCCTATATGTATTATCAATTTTTATCCTGGGTTAAATTTAAATAATAGCTGAAATGAAATATGATTACATTAACTTTTTCGGGATCGGTGTCCCTTCCGCAGGTTGACTTGCAGTAGGGTGTGGCCATAGAGATGTATTGTTTGGGTGTGGATAGGTGATGAAGGATGGAGGGCCAGACAACACAGGCACTCTGTCTCTGTTGATACAGTCCAATGAAAAGAACAGGTTCAATTTTTATTAAACAATTCTTTATGCTTTATGCCAATGTACTGTCTGTACTGTCTATAGTCCTGGGATAACATTTTAGGCATAGATATGTACACCCACATCATGATATTATTCTACCATTATCACAGAGTAGCACTTGTTCTGCATTCTAAAACATTGTCTGTTTCACCCAGCACTATATTTTGTAAGCTTGGTCATGATCATACAAAAATATTTTAGAGTAATGTCTAATTAGTGTTAAACTTCTTCAGGATCGGTTGAGCTAACATAGGCTAATGCGATTAGCATGACGTTGTAAGTAACAAGAAAATTTCCCAGGACATAGACATATCTGATATTGGCAGAAAGTTTAAATTCTTGTCTAACTGCACTGTCCAATTTCCAGTAGCTATTAAATTGAAAGAATACCATGCTATTGTTTGAGGACAGTGCACAGTTATGAACTTGAAAAGTTATTAATAAACCATTGAGGCACATTTGGGCAGTCTTGATTAAAAACTTTGAACAGAAATGCATTGGTTCATTTGATCAGTCTAAAACTTTGCTGCCATCTAATGGCCAAAATCTAAATTGCGCCTGGGCTGGAATAATACATTATGGACTTTCTCTTACATTTCAAAGATAAGGGTACATATAAAATACAAAAAAATGCATGTTTTTTCTTTGTGTTACCAGATCTAATGTGTCATATTCTCCTCCATTCCATTCACATTTCCACAAATTTCAAAGTGTTTCCTTTCAAATATCAATATTTTCAAGTATCAAGAATATGCATATCCTTGCTTCAGGTCCTGAGCTACAGGCAGTTAGATTTGGGTATGTCATTTTTGGCAAAAATTGAAAAAAAGGGTTGGATCCTTATTAAGAAGTTAAGAAAAATGAGTGTAAAGTAAAAAATTGAAAATGAACAAATAATTAAACAGCAGCAGTAAAATCGCAATAGCAATATGTACAAGTAGGTAGTTAAAGTGACCATGCAAAGATTATAAACAGAGAGTAGCTGCAGCATAAAAGAGAGGTCTGGGTAGCCCTTTGATTAGCTGTTCAGGACTGTTATGGCTTGCAGGTAGAAGCTGTTAAGATGCCTTTTGGACCTAGAATTGGCACTCTGGTACCGCTTGCCGTGCTATAGCAGAGTGAACAGTCTATGACTAGGGTGGCTGGAGTCTGACAAATTTTAGGGCCTTCCTCTGACACCACCTGACATAGAGGTCCTGGATGGCAGGAAGCTCTGCCCCAGTGATGTATTGGGCCGTATGCACTACCCTCTGTAGTGCCTTGAGGTTGGAGGCCAAGCAGTTGCCATACCAGGCAGTGATGCAACCAGTTAGGATGCTCTCGATGGTGCAGCTGTAGAACCTTCTGAGGATCTGAGGACCCATGCCGAATCTTTTCAGTCTCCTTGGGAGGAATAGGTTTTGTTGTGCCGTCTTCACGACTGTCTTAGTGTGTTTGGACCATGATAGTTTGTTGGTGATGTGGACACCAAGGAACTTGAAGCTCTCAACCTGCTCCACTACAGCTCCATCGATGAGAATGGGGGTGTGCTCGGTCTTCCTTTTCCAGGAGTCCACAATCATCTCCTTTGTCTTGATCACGTTGAGGGAGAGGTTGTTGTACTGGCACCACCCGGCCAGGTCTCTGACCTCCCTATAGGCTGTCTCATCATTGTCAGGGATCAGGCCTACCACTGTTGTGTCATTGGCAAACTTGATGATAGTGTTGGAGTTGTGCCTGGCCATGCACTCATGAGTGAACAGAGAATACAGGAGGGGACTGAGCACGCACCCCTGAGGGGCCCCCGTGTTGAGGATCAGTGTGGCGGATGTGTGTTACCTACCCTTATGCCCTGGGGCAGCCCGTCAGGAGGTCCAGGATCCAGTTGCAGAGGGAGGTGTTTATTCTCAGGGTCCTTAGCTTAGTCATGAGCCTTGAGGGTACTATGGTGTTGAACGCTGAGCTGTAGTCAATGAATAGAGTTCTCACATAGGTGTTTCTTTTGTCCAGGTGGGAAAGGGCAGTGTGGAGTGCAATTGAGATTGCATCATCTGTGTATCTGTTGGGGCGGGATGCAAATTGGAATGGGTCTAGGGTTTCTGGGATAATGGTGTTGATGTGAGCCACGGCCAGCCTTTCAAATCACTTCATGGCTACAGACATGAGTGCTACGGGTCGGTAGTCATTTAGGCAGGTTACCTTAGTGTTCTTAGGCACAGGGACTATGGTGGTCTGCTTGAAACATGTTGGTATTCCAGAATCAGACAGGGAGAGGTTAAACATGTCAGTGAAGACACTTGCCAGTTGGTCAGCGCATGCTCGGAGAACACGTCCTGGTAATAGTTCCCAGCTTGGGAACCTGGGACTGAACACCTCCCTCTGTAACTGGATCCTGGATTTCTTGGTAAGCTGACCAAAGTTGGTGAGGGTAGGCATAGATCAGTGTGGTGGAGGCAAAGCCTCCACCACACTGATCCTCAACAAGGGGGCCCCACAGGGGTGTGTGCTTAGTCTCCTCTAGTCCTCCCTGTTCACCTACGACTGCGAGGCCACGCAAGACTCGCGTTCCTAGGAAACTATGCAGTATTTCGTTTTTTTATGTGTTACTTCTTACATTGTTACCTCAGGAAATCTTAAGTTTTATTACATACAGCCGGGAGGTACTATTGGATATAAGAGCAACGTCAACTCACCAACATTACGACCAGGACTTTCCCGAAGCGGATGCTCTGTTTGGTCCACCACCCAGGACAATGGATCGGATCCCAGTCGGCGACCCAAAACAACGGCGCCGCAGAAGGGGCAGACGGAGCGGTCTTCTGGTCAGGCTGGGTAGACGGGCACATTGCACACCGCTCCCGAGCATACTATTCGCCAATGTCCAGTCTCTTGACTGGACAAAATCCGAGCAAGGGTTGCCTCCCAGAGAGACATCTGAGATTGTAATATTCTTTGTTTCACGGAAACATGGCTCACTCGGGATACGTCATCAGAGTCAGTACATCCACCTGGTTTCTTCACGCATCGCGCCGACAGAAACAAACATCTCCCTGGTAAGAAAAAGGGCGGGGGTGTATGCCTTATGATTAACGAGACGTGGTGTGATCATAACAACAAACAGGAACTCAAGTCCTTTTGTTCACCTGACCTAGAATTCCTTACAATTCCATACATCTACCAAGAGAATTCTCTTCGATCATAATCACAGTCGTGTATATCCCCCCCAAGCAGTCACGTTGACGGCCATGAAAGAACTTCATTGGACTCTATGTAAACTGGAAACCACATATCCTGAGGCTGCATTTATTGTAGATGGGGATTTTAACAAGGCTAATCTGAAAACAAGGCTCCCTAAATTTTATCAGCATTTCGAATGTGAGATCCGGACTGGCAAACGCTCGATCATTGTTATTCTAACTTCCACGACGCATGCAAAGCCCTCCCCTGCGCTCCTATCAAAAAAGCTGACCACGACTCCATTTCGTTGCTCCCAGCTTATAGACAGAAACTAAAACAGGAAACGCCCGTGCTCAGGTCTATTCAACGCTGGTCCGACCAATCGGATTCCACACTTCAAGATTGCTTCGATCACGTGGACTGGGATATGTTCCGCATAGCGTTGGACAATAACATTGATGAATACGCTGATTCGGTGAGCGAGTTTATGAGCAAGTGCATCGGTGATGTTGTACCCACAGCGTCTATTAAACCTTCCCCAACCAGAAACCGTGGATTGATGGCAGCATTCGCGCAAAACTGAAAGCACGAACCACTGCTTTTAATCAGGGCAAGGCGACCGGAAACATGACCGAATACAAACAGTGTAGCTATTCCCTCCACAGGGCAATCAAACAAGCTAAGCATCAGTATAGAGACAAAGTAGAGTCGCAATCCAACGGCTCAGACACGAGAAGTATGTGGCAGGGTCTACAGTCAGGCACGGACTACAAAAAGAAAACCAGCCCCATCGCAGACCACGATGTCTTGCTCCCAGGCAAACTAAACAACTTCTTTGCTTGCTTTGAGGACAATACAGTGCCACCGACACGGCCCGTTACCAAAACCTGCGGGCTCTCCTTCACAGCAGCCAACGTGAGTAAAACATTTAAATGTGTTAACCCTCGCAAGGCTGTCGGCCCAGACGGCATCCCTAGCCGCGTCCTCAGAGCATGCGCAGACCAGCTGGCTGGTGTGTTTATGGACATATTCAATCAATCCTTATCCCAGTCTGCTGTTCCCACATGCTTCAAGAGGGCCACCATTGTTCCTGTTCCCAAGAAAGCTAAGGTAACTGAGCTAAATGACTATTGCCCTGTAGCACTCACTTCCATCATCATGAAGTGCTTTGAGAGACTAGTCAAGGATCATATCACCTCCACCTTACCTGACACCCTAGACCCACTCCAATATGCTTACCGCCCCAATAGGCCCCAATAGGTCCACAGAAGACGCAATCACAATCCCACTGCACACTGCCCTAACCCATCTGGACAAGAGGAATACCTATGTAAGAATAGTGTTCATCGACGACAGCTCAGCATTTAACACCATCGTACCCTCCAAACTCGGCATTAAGCTCGAGACCCTGGGTCTCGACCTCGCCCTGTGCAACTGGATCCTGGACTTCCTGACGGGCCGCTACCCAGGTGGTGAGGGTAGGAAACAACATCTCCACCCCGCTGATCCTCAAAACTGGGGCCCCACAAGGGTGCTTTCTCAGCCCTCTCATGTGCTCCCTGTTCACCCATGACTGCGTGGCCATGCACGCCTCCAACTCAATATTCAAGTTTGCAGACGACACTACAGTGGTAGGCTTGATTACCAACAACGACGAGACAGCCTACAGGGAGGAGGTGAAGGCCCTCGGAGTGTGGTGTCAGGAAAACAACCTCACACTCAATGTCAACAAAACAAAGGAGATGATCGTTGACTTCAGGAAACAGCAGAGGGAGCAGCCCCCCATCCATATCGATGGGACAGTAGTGGAGTAGGTGGAAAGTTTGAAGTTCCTCGGCGTACACATCACAGACAAACTGAAATGGTCCACCCACACAGACAGCATGGTGAAGAAGGCGCAGCAGCGCCTCTTCAACCTCAGGAGGCTGAAGAAATTCGGCTTGTCACCAAAAACACTCACCAACTTTTACAGATGCACAATCGAGAGCATCTTGTCGGACTGTATCACCGCCTGGTACGGCAACTGCTCCATCCACAACCGTAAGGCTCTCCAGAGGGTAGTGAGGTCTGCACAACGCATCACCGGAGGAAAAGTACCTGCCCTCCAGGACACCTACACCACCCGATGTCACAGGAAGACCAAAAAGATCATCAAGGACAACAACCACCCGAACCACTGCCTGTTTGCCTCTATCATCCAGAAGGCGAGGTCAGTACAGGTGCATCAAAACGGGGTCCGAGAGACTGAAAAACAGCTTCTATCTCAAGGCCATCAGACTGTTAAACAGCTATCACTAACATTGAGTGGCTGCTGCCAACATACTGGCTCATCTCTAGCCACTTTAATAATAACAAATTTGATGTAATAAAGGCATCACTAGCCACTTAAACAATGCTACTTTATATAATGTTTACATACCCTACATTACCACATTACCCTACATTACTTATCTCATATGTATATACTGTACTCTATACTATCTACTGCATCCTTTTCCGTTCGGCCATCGCTCATCCATATATTTTTATGTACATATTCTTATTCATTCCTTTACACTTGTGTGTAAAAAAAGGTAGTTGTTGTGAAATTGTTAGATTGCTTGTTAGATATTACTGCATGGTCGTAACTAGAAACACAAGCATTTCGCTACACTCGCATTAACATCTGCTAACCATGTGAATGTGACAAATAAAATAAAATTTTATTTTATTTGAATATGTTCTCTTCTCAGTCAAATCACCTGGTAGAATAAGAGTTCAATAAACCAATGGTGTACACCCACCTCTCAGTTTAGATTGCAGGATGGTATGGGTGGCAGGTAGCGTAGTGGTTAGAGAGGCGAGCCAGCAAACGGGTTGCACGTTTGAATCCCGGGTCCGACGAGAAGTGAACTGGCAACCGGAGGGTTACTGCTATCAAATCTTAGATGCCACCTGACAGATGTGCCCAATGTAAACTGCCTGTTACTCAGGCCCAGCAGCCAGGATATGCATATAATTGGTAGCATTGGGTAGAAAAAACTCATGGTTTTTCTTGAGATAGATGAGCTCCTTCTTCAACCCCTCAATCTGCATCTCCAGGTCAGATCTGGCCATGGTCATCTCGTCCAGCATCCTTTTCAGCCCGGGGATGTCCGCCTCCACCGACTGACGCATGGCCAGCTCGTTCTCATACCTGAGAGATAGAGATTGCTTCGGTCAAAGAACTGCCTGGATGTCTTCCTCTGTGAGAATAGCAGGGGGTTTATAGATAATATTATAAACTGGGTGGTTTGAGCCCTGAATGGTGATTGGCTGACAGCCATGGTATATCAGACCGTATACAACGGGTATTTATTTATTTATGTTATTTAACCTTTATTTAACTAGGCAAGTCAGTTAAGAACACATTTTTATTTACAGTGACGGCCTACAAAGCAATGACAAACGCATTTCTTTTTACTGCTCTAATTACGTTGGCAACCAATTTATTAAAGAAATAACGGCAATAAACAACAGCCAAGGACTGTATCCAGCCCACTTTCATCATTATCTGGATTCAGGAACTCTGCGGAGCGTTGTGACTAAGAACAGCCCTTAGCCGTGATATATTGGCCATATTCCACCCCCCCTCTGGTCTTATTTCTTAAGTATTCCATACATTTTTGGGAAAACAGAAAGTAACACCAGGCTTCTGATATGTCTGTTGGGAGGGTGTGATTATAGTGGGAGGGTAATTTCATTTGATTTCCTTTTTTACAGACACAAAATTCAATTTAAAAAAGGAGTATGAGAATGTTTATAGATTTATGCTTATTCCATTTGGTTTATGGAATGCACCAGCAGTGTTCTGTATATGTGGATGGTGTTGGATATACTTACTTGGTTCTGAAGACATCTGCAGCGAGCGTTGCATTGTCACTGCTGAGACACAGTTGAAGTCGGAAGTTTACATACACCTTAGCCAAATACATTTTAACTCAGTTTGTCACAATTCCTGACATTTAATCCTAGTAAAAATTCCCTGTCTTAGGTCAGTTAGGATCACCACTTTATTTTAAGAATGTGAAATGTCAGAAAAATAGTTGAGAGAACAATTGATTTCAGCTTTTATTTCTTTCACCACATTCCCAATGGGTCTGAAGTTTACATACACTCAATTAGTATTTGGTAGCATTGCCTTTAAGTTGTTTACCTTGGGTCAAACGTTTCGTGTAGCCTTCCACAAGCTTCCCACAATAAGTTGGGTGAATTTTGGCTCATTCCTCCTGACAGAGCTGGTGTAACTGAGTCAGGTTTGTAGGCCTCCTTGCTCGCACATGCTTTTTCATTTCTGCCCACACATTTTCTATAGGATTGAGGTCAGGGCTTTGTGATGGCCACTCCAATACCTTGACTTTGTTGTCCTTAAGCCATTTTGCCACAACTTTGGAAGTATGCTTGGGGTCATTGTCCATTTGGAAGACCCATTTGCGACAAAGCTTTAACTTCCTGACTGATGTCTTGAGATGTTGCTTCAATATATCCACATAAATGTCCTTCCTCATGATGCCATCTATTTTGTGAAGTGCACCAGTCCCTCCTGCAGCAAAGCACCCACACAAGATGATGCTGCCACACCCGTGCTTCACGGTTGGGATGGTGTTCTCCGGCTTGCAAGCCTCCCCTTTTCCCTCCAAACGTAACGATAGTCATCATGGCCTAACAGTTCTATTTTTCTTTCATCAGATCAGAGGACATTTCTCCAAAAAGTACGATCTTTGTCCCCATGTGCAGTTGCAAACCGTAGTCTGGCTTTTTTATGGCGGTTTTGGAGCAGTGGCTTCTTTCTTGCTGAGCGGCCTTTCAGGTTATGTCGATATAGGACTCGTTTTACTGTGGTTATAGATACTTTTGTACCTGTTTCCTCCAGCATCTTCACAAGGTCCTTTTCTGTTGTTCTGGGATTCATTTGCACATTTCACACCAAAGTACGTTCATCTCTAGGAGACAGAACGAGTCTCCTTCCTGAGAGGTATGACGGCTGCATGGTCCCATGGTGTTTATACTTTCTTACTCTTGTTTGTACAGATGAACGTGGTACCTTCGGGCATTTGGAAATTGCTCCCAAGGATGAACCAGACTTGTGGAGGTCTAGAATTGTTTTTCTGAGGTCTTGGCTGATATCTTTTGATTTTCCCATGATGTCAAGCAAAGAGACACTGAGTTTGATGGTAGGCCTTGAAATACATCCACAGGTACACCTCCAATTGACTCAAATTATGTCAATTAGCCTATCAGAAGCTTCTAAAGCCATGACATAATTTTCTGGAATTTTCCAAGCTGTTTAGTCAACTTAGTGTATGTAAACGTCTGACCCTCTGGAATTGTGATGCAGTGAATTATAAGTGAAATAATCTGTCTGTAAACAATCGTTGGAAACATTACTTGTGTCATGCCCAAAGTAGATGTCCTAACTGACTTGCCAAAACTATAGTTTGTTAACAAGAAATTTGTGGAGTGGTTGAAAAACGAGTATTAATGACTCCAACCTAAGTGTATTTAAACTTCCAACTTCAACTGTAGATACCTCCGTTTACACGAGTGGCATCCTGGCTCTGAGAGGTAGAGGATGGAAAACATTTCAGGATGGGGCATGCATGGAATTTAACACTAATGCAGTACACACAATTGTGATACCACACTGTAATCATTGAGATCTGAGTTTCAGTTGCTCTGTAAATTATAGCTCATTGAAGCATTACAGGGAACCTGTTTTCTTTGTGAACATTGTAAAGCATGACACAAAGAAACAAATTGCACCTTTCGCAATCGCCTAGGGGCTCTTAACAGACATGAAGGATTGGTTTCAATGATCTGCTATATTTTTAATGCTTCAGCTGAAAATATGCATACTGTCTTTGCATCTATCGTTGGTGCAATATCTTGGAAATGTTTATAATTTTGCATTGTCCAATATTCATATTCATGTCACTATTAGTAACTTGTTGGAAAAACAATCTGATAACATGTGTACACCATGCACATGTACTTTCTAACAAACCATGACATTGTCACAATGCAGATATTACCATGTTTTGACATGCTGTGACGTCATCATTGAGTGCTCTTGCCATCTAGGACACATGTCTCGTACCTTGTCCTGCAGGTCGGCGATAGTAGCGTAGAAGGCAGAGTAGTCGCGAGCGCTGGGAGACGTCTTGCTCTCCAGGAACTGACTGATCTTCAGCTCCAGCTCGGCGTTGGCCACCTCCAGAGAGCGCACCTTCTCCAAGTAGTTGGACAGGCGGTCGTTCAGGTTCTGCATTGTGGCCTTCTCGTTAGCCGACACATGGAGGTCGGCTCCACCGCCGCCACCACCACCCCCTCCCATTCCGAAACCATAACCGCCACCACCACCTCCTCCGCCACTGGAACCGAACGAGAAGCTAGTGATGCCCAGATCCTACTGCACCTCCATACACACTGCCTGCCCTCATGGCAGTGATATCTCACAAGAAAATCTCCTCAAATCAAATCAAATTGTATTTGTCACATGCGCCGAATACAACAGGTGTAGTAGACCTTACCGTGAAATTCTTACTTACAAGCCCTTAACCAATAATGCAGTTCAAGAAATAGAGTTAAGAAAAGATATAATGTGCTAAATAAACTAAAGTGAAAAACAAAAAGTTATAATCTAGGTCCTGGATGTCAGGAAGCGTGGCCACAGTGATGTACTGGGTTGTACGCACTACACTCTGTAGCACCTTACCGTCAGATCCCGATGAGTTGCAATACCAGGCGGTGATGCAACCGGTCATCACAGCTTGTCCATTTCCTTAAGTTGTCCTTAACAGTCCATTGTTTCTTCATAGTGTTTGTGATTTTATTCATAGACGCAGGTACCATTATATTAGGTTTCACTCAACTTTATGCATTTTCTATCCACTGTAGGAGTCTGCAGGTCTGACAAAAGTCATTTTTCCTTGGCAAGGAACTTGGCATCTGCATATTTCCATATCACCACTGCATTTCTTGCAGATTTTTAAAATCATGCTCCAGATGTTGCCATTTGAGTCCCATATTTTGTATGTGGAAAAGTTGATTTGCGTTTGGTTAAAGCCAAAGAACATTGCAGCATCTTGTGGTAATGATTTGCAGAAGAATTATTGTGACATTGGTGTGACAGAGATGTTGCACTATATATAGCTATTGCCTTTAAGTCGACATGGTCTAACTAGAATTTGCAACAAAAAGTAACATTTAACCTTTGTAGGTAAACTGTCACCATAGCTGACATATTATTAACATGTAAGTTGCAGTGACATCACACTGGGCACACCGCATCATTTCAACATGGACAATTGGGGGATATTTGGTTGAGATGTTGGTCAATGAGAATTTAACCTACATTCACCCATTCAAAAAGATAAACAAAAGTTTGTTGAATTCCCAATGTGTTATCACTATTCTTTCAACTATCCAAAAACAATGGAAAAACATTGTCTGATTTTTGTTTAATTGTCACCTAAATGTGTTATATCTGCACTTTCAACCATTTAGCACAAAGTTCAAATGGAAAACAATGACAGAAATGTTGTATATTTGTACAACTCAATGTGTTTCGTCTAATAGCACAACCAAATGAGGTGAATTGCAATTGAGAATGCATTAAAAGTGCAAACCAAAAAAATCTAAGTTCCTGCAATTGTACTTAGTTTAGCATGACATCTATTTTTGGGTATGATAATAATTCTGAAAAAAATCTTTAAAAAATCCCACTCTTATCCATTCCCCACTTCCGTTCGTACCCACGTTACTCTCGGTCCGATTCTTTTGTCTGTACATATCCATGATGTCGCTCTTGCTGCTGGTGATTCTCTGATCCACCTCTACGCAGACGACACCATTCTGTATACATCTGGCCCTTCTTTGGACACTGTGCTAACATACCTCCAAACGAGCTTCAACGCCATACAACACTCCTTCCGTGGCCTCCAACTGCTTTTAAATGCTAGTAAAACCAAGTGGATGCTCTTCAACCATTGCTGCCCGCACCCTCCTGCCCCACTAGCATCACTACTCTGGACGGTTCTGACCTAGAATATGTGGACAACTACAAATACCAGGTGTCTGGTTAGACTGTAAACTCTCCTTCCAGACTCACATTAAGCATCTCCAATCCAAAATTAAATCTAGAACCGGCTTCCTATTTCGCAACAAAGCCTCATTCACTCATGCTGCCAAACATACCCTCGTAAAACTGACTATCCTACCGATCCTTGACTTTGGCGATGTCATTTACAAAACAGCCTCAAACACTCTACTCAGCAAACTGAATGTAGTCTATCACAGTGCCATCCGTTTTGTCACCAAAGCCCCATATACTACCCACCACTGCAACCTGTATGCGCTAGCCCTCACTACATATTCGTAGCAAAACCCACTGGCTCCAGGTCATCTATAAGTCCTTGCTAGGTAAAGCCCCACGTTATCTCAACTCACTGGTTACCTCACTGGTTACCCGTAGCACGCGCTCCAGCAGGTATATTTCACTTGTCATCCCCAAAGCCAACACTTACTTTGGCCGCCTTTCCTTCCAGTTCTCTGCTGCCAAGGACTGGAACAAATTGCAAAAATCACTGAAGCTGGAGTCTTATATCTCCCTCACTAACTTTAAGCATCAGCTGTCAGAGCAGCTTACCGATCACTGTACCTGTACACAGCCAAACTGTAAATAGCACACCCAACTACCTCATCCCCATATTGTTACTTATCCTCTTGCTCTTTTGCACCCCAGTATCTCTACTTGCACATCATCATCTGCACATCTATCACGCCAGTGTTAATGCCAAATTGTAATTATTTCGCCTCTATGGCCTATTTATTGCCTTACCGCCCTACTCGTTAACATTTGCACACACTGTACATAGACTTTTATATTGTGTTATTGACTGTACGTTTCTTTATGTGTAACTGTGTTGTTGTTTTTGTCGCACTGCTTTGCTTTATCTTGGCCAGGTCACAGTTGTAAATGACAACTTGTTCTCAACTGGCCTACTTGGTTAAATAACTATTTTTTTAACTCTCAAACACAGAGGTGTAAAATTGGAGTGGTTTTTGCCTCTTTGAAGTTGAAGTTCGCATTAGTCAAACATTTCTATCACTGAAACATCTCCAAAACTCTCCTGGTTTGTGTCATGCATACATGTAACTCTCAACTATATAGAATAATAGGTGCTATGACATGGCAGTGTGCAATGTACTCTCATGATAAGACCTGTACTCTGCAGGCTTTTACAAACTCTCATAAACCGACATCTGGGTGCTGGCTGGGGATCTGGGATTGTGGGAGGTGGGAGGGGAAGAGGAAGAGGTTCATGTTGTCCAAAATAACCCTTTTCTTTATACACTTCCTTGTCTTCACCATTAGCCTTTGCAACCTCAAAAATAAAATGTTCTGTCTGTATGTTGTTTTTAATGACTGTTATTGATAACTAACATGATCACAGAAACCTGTATCTGGGTTGGTTCTTTCCATTAACACGTCTCCTCCAGTAAGAGCGATAAAGTCCTTGACCACTGTTACTCTATTGACAAGCAAGTGTGGCCAATGTGAAATGGCTAGCTAGTTAGCGGTGGTGCGCGCTAGCATTGTTTCAATCGGTGACGTCACTCGCTCTGAGACCTAGAAGTAGTTGTTCCCCTTGCTGTGCAAGGGCCGCGGCTTTTGTGGCGAGATGGGTAACAATGCTTTGTGAGTGACTGTGGTTAATGTGTGCAGAGGCAAGGGCTATAGTCCATTACGGATTACTAAGGAAGGCCCAGCCATGATCTTCCCAATGATGCCTCTCTACCAGAAGACCTCAATGCATTCAATGCATGCTTCGACAAAAACAACACCGAGCCGTGCATGAGGGCACCCGCCAATTCAGAGGACTGGATGATCTCGTTAATCAAGTAAACACTGTATTCCAGGGCACGTTCTCAGAGCTTGGGCAGAACAGTCATTTACAACCTCTCCTTGTCTCAGTCCCTAATCCCCACTTGTCTCAAGCTGACCACCATCATTCCTGTGCCCAAGAACTCTAAGACTACCTGCCACAATAACTACCACCTTGTAGCACTCACATCTGTAATCATGAAGTGTTTTGAAAGGCTGGTTATGGCACACATCAACACCATCATTCCAGACACCCTAGACCCACTCCAATTTGCATACCGCCCCAACAGATCCATAGACGACACAATCTCAATTGCACTTCACACTGCTCTCACCCACCAAGATAAGAGGAATACCTATGTGAGAATGCTTTTCATTGACTACAGCTCAACGTTCAACAATATTGTCCCCTCCAAGCTCGTCACTAAGCTTGGGAACCTGGGACTGAAAACCTCCCTCTGCATCTGCATCCTGGATTTCCTGAAGGGCCAACCCAAGGTGGTGAGGGTAGGCAACATAACCTCCCCCACGCTGACCCTCAACATGGGGACCCCAAAATGTAATCATCCCCAGCTTTCCAATCAACTCTTTCATCCCCTCACCTCTCCCCTACAACTATTCCCAGGTTGTTGCTATAAATAACAATGTGTTCTCTTCTCAGTCAATTTACCTGGTAGAATAAGGGTTAAAAAGAACAATGGTGTACACCCACTTCCAAGTTTGGATTGCAGGTTGTGCCTACTGTACAATCACCCATAAAGGGTGGCAGGTGAGCCAGCAACTGGGTTGCAAGATTGAATCCCAGGGCAGACTGAAAAAATCAGTCAGGAAGTGAGCTGGCAACCGGAGGGTTACTGGTATCAAATCTTATATGCCATTGCCTGCTGTTGTGCCCTTGAGCAAGGCACTTAATCCACCACAACAAAAGCTCCCCAGGCTTCCTGTGTGGCAGCACCCCACACCTCTCCAAAAAGTCTGTATGGGTGTGTAGATTGGGTAAAAAGCGGAAGTCCAATTTCGGTTTGGACTTTGTGTGCAATTGACCAATAAAGTTATCTAATCTTAATCTTAAAAACAATATAAACTCTAACTGAAAGCAGAATACCTTTATTATTATTCCTCTTACTAGAATGTACTTTACACTGACATTCAGCTAGTGGCATGAACTGTTCGGTTTTAGCTTGATTTTAGTATGATTCTTTAATTAAATCGAGCATGCAATAGCTCTGTGTGTAAACTAAGGTATACCGTTTCCTTTTAGCCTCAAACTTTTATAATTCATAACTTCTTATCTGGTTGTTTGTAGCTGTCACACGGAGCAGAGCACAGCAGTGCAACATAGAGCCGCTGTCAATCACCAGATTCACCCGAAACTCAACCCCTGTCCATTGGCATTCCGTAACTGGTTCTTCCAGACACACAATGTAGAAACAAACAGAACCCCTTTGCCTGAACAAATATGTCATGAAGTGAAGAAGACATTCTATAGCAATATTCTCTAGACCACAATCTAGTGATATTATGGCTTTTACAAGCAATGCTCAATCAGAAAGGTGCAGTCAGTCTGTTAGTCCGCATTGACATGTTCACACAAACAAGGAGCCAGGGCAAAGCAATCAGTTAAGATAACAGCAATTCATCGGAATGCATAAATCACTATATTGGTTGAAGGCGGAAGGCACATTTCAGTTGAATGCATTCAGTTGTGCAACTGACTATGTATCCTCCTTTCCCTTTCTTTAATATGTGGTCTGCATCTTGATTTATGGCTGTGCACCCCTGTGAGTAGAGCCCTCTACTTTACAAGCCTTGTATGAGCTTCTGAAGTTTCCCACAGTCATATCTGTCAACACTAACTCCAATAACTACTGATGTAGTGTAACAGTGGAGGATCCTCAGAGGAGGTAGGGGAGGACCATCCAACTCAGTGTATTTCAACAACAAAAATTATGAAACATTAAAAAGTTATCAATTTCAGATAAAACTGTACTAAATATAGTCACGTCACCAAATACGGTACCCGATTAAAACAAACTGATTTTGCAATGAAGGTCTACAGTACAGTAGTCTCACCAGCACGCTCTAGAGTAGGACCATGGTGTAGACCAGGCCTGGGCAAAGGCCGGCCCGGGGGGAGTATGTGGCCCGGGACCTGATCCAATACGGCCCACGGAATCATGCTCAGATCACATAAAGAATTTGCGATAGTAACGTTTTTTAATCGTATTTGTTATTCAAATTAAAAGCCCAATGAATACTCGCCTTTGTGTAATGATTTAACTCCCACCGCTTATGGGACATTTATTTTGAAGGCACATATAAAAGCAACTGCACGAGGACAGACTACATCTGACAGGCTGACACACACGTCACAGTTATAAATAGTACTAAATAGTACGCCGACAGAGATGGTCGCCTCGCTTCGAGTTCTTAGGAAACTATGCAGTATTTTGTTTTTTTATGTATTATTTCTTACATTGTTACCCCAGGAAATCGTAAGTCTTATTACATACAGCTGGGAAGAACTATTGGATATAAGAGCAACGTCAACTTACCAACATTACGACCAGGAATACGACTTTCCCGAAGCGGATCCTCTGTTCGGTCCACCACCCAGGACAATGGAGCTAATTCCAGTAGGCGATCCAAAACATCGACTTCGCAGAAGGGGCAGACAAAGCGGCCACCTGGCCAGGCTCCGTAGACGTGCACATCGCACACCGCTCCAGAGTATACTACTAGCCAATGTCCAGTCTCTTGACAACAAGGCTTCTCCATGCATAACGCCGACAGAGATAAACACCTCTCTGGGTAAAGGAAGGGCAGGGGTGTATGCTTTATGATTAACGACTCATGGTGTAAGCATAGCAACATACAGGAACTCAAGTCCTTCAGCTCACCCGATCTAGAATTCCTTACTATCAGGTGCTGGCCATTTTACCTACCAAGAGAATTCTCATCAGTTAAATCACTGCTGTGTACGTTCCCCCTCAAGCAGACACCAAGACGGCCATCAAGGAACTTCACTGGACTATATGCAAACTGGAAACCATACATCCCGAGGTTGCATTTATTGTAGCTGGGGATTTTAACAAAGCAAATTTGAGAACAAGTCTACCAAACATTTTCCAGCATATTGATTGCGCTACGCGAATGAGCAATACCCTCGACCATTGCTACTCTAATTTACGTGATGCATACAAAGCCCTCCCCCTCTATCCCTTCGGCAAATCTGACCACGACACCATCTTGCTCCTTCTGCCTTATAGGCAGAAACTCAAACAGGATGTACCAGTGACGAGAACCATTCAATGCTGGTCAGACCAATCGGAAGCCACGCTTCAAGATTGTTTTGATCACGCGGACTGGAATATGTTCTGGTCAGCCTCAGAGAACAACATCGACCTATACGCTGACTCAGTGAGGGCGTTGGAGATGTGGTACCCACTGGGACTATCAAAACCCACCCTAACCAGAAATCGTGGATGGATGGTGGAATTTGCGCAAAACTGAAAGCGCAATCCACCGCATTTAACCATGGAAAGAGGTCTGGGAATATGTCTGAATATAAACAGTGTAGCTATTCCCTCTGCAAGGCAATCAAACAAGCGAAATGCCAGTACAGGGACAAGGTGGAGTCGCAATTAAACGTCTCAGACACGAGACGTGTGTGGCAGGGTCTACAGGAAATCACGGACTACAAAAATAAATCCAGCTACACCACGGACACCGACGTTATGCTTCCAAACAAACTAAACACCTTCTTTGCCCACTTTGAGGATAATACAGTGCCACCGTTGCGGCCCGATAACAAGGACTGCGCCCCCCCCCCCCTCCTTCTCCGTGGCTGACGTGAGTAAAACATTTAATTGTGTTAACCCTCGCAAGGCTGCTGGCCCAGACGGCATCCCTAGCCGTGTCCTCAAAGCATGCACAGACTGGCTGGTGTGTTTATGGACATATTCAATCACTCCCTATCTCAGTCTGTTGTCCCCACATGCTTCAAGATGGCTACCATTGATCCTGTACCCAAGATGGCAAAGATAACTAAACTAAATGAATACCACCCCTTAGCACTCACTTCTGTCATCATGAAGTGCTTTGAGAGACTAGCCAAGGATCATATCACCTCCACCTTCAGTTTGCATACCGCCCCAACAGGTCCACATACGATGCAATTGCCATCACACTGCACACTTCCCTGTCCCATCTGGACAAAAGGAATAGAAAAAAAATCCACCACCCGAGCCATGAAGTGTTCACACCATTACCATCCAGAAGGCAAGGTCAGTACAGGTGCATCAAAGCTGGGATCGAAAGACTGACAAACATCTTCTATCTCAAGGCCATCAGACTGCTAAACAGCAATCACTAACTCAGAGAGGCTGCTGCCTACATTGAGACCAAATCACTGGCCACTTTAATAAATGGATCACAAGTCACTTTATACAATGCACTCTAATAATGCCACTTTATTCATGTTTACATATCTTACATTACTCACATCACACGTATACTGTATTTTATACCATCTATTGCACCTTGCCTAGGCCGCTCAGGCATGGCTCATCCATATACCTACATTTACATATTCTCATTCACCCCTTTAGATTTGTGTGTATTAGGTAGTTGTTGGGGAATTGTCAGATTACTTGTTAGATATTACTGCACTGTCGGAACTAGAAGCACAAGCATTTCACTACACTCGCATTAACATCTGCTAACCATGTGTATGTGACAAATAAAATGTGATTTGATTTGATTTAGTAGCTAGCTAGAAATTGCACAAAAATTCGTTTTTCAAAGAAAATGAAAGTAGACAATGAATGTAGGGTGTTCTAGCAAGAGTGAACATCAAAATATTTCTTTATTGACGTATCAGGGAAAGCTGTGTGCATAGTGTGTCTTGAAAGACTACAACTTGTCCCGACGTTTTCCGACGAAGCATGCAGAAAAACAGGAATATGTCTTCGGAGAGGACAATGGATTAACATTTGAAAGACAAGGTTAACGATTTCTTTCACCTATTTCTCCTTGACCCTGGATGAGAGCAGTGCTGCATGTGACATGGTGCAGTTGTTGATATTCTTACGAGGCATAACCCCAGACTTTGAAAGTACAGAGGGCCTTGCTTCAGTGCAGTCAATGAAGAGCACAACCACAGGGAAATACTTATTGGAGGAGGTTAATAAGTGTGTGTGTAACGGTTCTCCTCTTCCTCTTCATCCGAAGAGGAGGAGCATGGATTGAACCAAGACGCAGCGTTTGAATAAGACATGATTTTTAATTAAACAAAACAGAAAACACGAACGAACACTTGAAATTACAAAACAAATAAACGATGTAGACAGACCTGAACAACGAACTCACATGAAACACGAAGAACGCATGAACACGAAAACTGCCTACATAAAACGAACAAACAAACAAAACCGAAACAGTCCCATGTGGCGCAACGACATACACAGACACAGAAACAAAAAACATAGACTGCCCACCCAAACTCACGTCCTGACCAACTAACACATACAAAAACTAACAGAAACAGGTCAGGAACGTGACAGTGTGGCAAAGCTGGGACTGTGTTTTGAAAAGTTGCCAGTGTGACCACTGATGTGTGCCCAAACTTGACAGGAAAAAACATTGGCCTTTTGAAAAGGACAGAAGATCAGGTAGCAGAGCTGAACCCAGATCAGAACATGATTTTCCTGCATTGCATTATTCATCAGGAGGTGCTCTGTAAATGTGTTTTGAAAATGAGCCATGTTGTGGAAACAGTCACTAAAGTGGTAAACTTCATAAGAGAAAAATATTTAAACCACAGGCAGTTTGTCTCACTGTTGGAAGAGACAAAGTCGGGTCATGCAGATCTCCCCTACCACACAAACGTGACATGGCTGAGTTTGGGGAAGGTGCTTAAAATTGTGTGGGACCTGAAGTCGGAGATTGCTGAGTTTTAGCAAATGAAAGGAAAATATGTTGATTTCCCTCAACTGTTACGCAGAGTGGAACAGAGGAACCCAAGAGCAGACTCAGACGAGGAGACTGGGATGAAGTAACCAAGGTATTCATTGAAACACAGGGGGAAGATGGAGTGCAGGTCAGGGGCGGCTGAGGCTGGAGCGAGAGGGGTTGGGACAGGGTGAGCAGATCCAAGGGAGTAGTAGAGTGGGAAATCCAGGACAGAGTAGCAGGATGATGAGACGTTGGACTGGAGACAGGGGCCAGAGTCAGAGCTGGCGGAACTGTAGCGGAGAAGAAATGTGACATCAGCTGCAAGATAAAGAATGGTTGGCTAATTTTGCCTTCACCATAGACATCATGGCCCTAATGAATGAACTGAATTCCAAACTACAAGGGAAGGAAGGGTCTTTTTGCACATTAGATGTACAGCCTTGTCAACGCCTTAAAGGGAAAATTACTCCTCCTGACCCGCAAAGTAGAAGCCAACAATCTCACCCACCTTCCGACACTACTAATCTGTTCCCTATCAGGGGTCCAGTGGGAGAAGTATGCTGCGTGCTTTGAACGGTGAGTTTTCTTGTTTTTTTGAGGATTTCAAAGTGTTGGAAAATGACATGCTGTTGGTTTCCTCTCCTTTCACTTTCAATGTTTTTACCCCCAAGCCATAAGACTCCTGAACAGGTAATCAAATGGCTACCCGGACTATTTGCATTGTGAACTCCCCCCCTATTTTACACTGTTGCTACTCTCTGTTGATCATATATTCATTGTTACTTTAATTATACATTCATGTACATACTACCTCAATTTGCCCGATCAACCAGTTCCCCCGCACATTGGCTAACTGGGCTATCTACATTGTGTCCCGCCACCCACCACCAGCCAACCCCTCTTTTACGCTATTGCTACTCTCTGTTTATCATATATGCATATGTAGTAGAGTTAAAATGGTTATTTCATCAAACTTCAAATTATTAGAATAGTACACAACGCAGAGCAGAACAACCAGGTTGAGGGTCAGTGGCCAAAGCCCGCAATCAGGAATATTCCAAGTTCAGACAGAGGGGAGGGGGGGGAGTCAGATCGCTATGCTCGCCAGGAACTTTACTTTTGGTGTCTATTTTTAATTGTTGCGCTACTGGTGCTGCCTGTTGATGTTAGGTAGGCAGCTACAGTAGCTGAATGATGTTAACATCTTCGGGTTTTGTTTCATTAAATGTATTTTATTTCATCCGGGTGCTACTAACACCCTGGTACTACCCGTAGCTCCCGCTCTTCTCAGTCAGAGAAAACTCTTGAGAGAGGAAGGTATGTGTTGTAGAATACTCCTTTGTAGAAGTCCATAACGTGAAATAAATAAAGCATCCCAAGGTTAATGCTGTAGATATTGTTCTAAGGGAATGTGAGACTATTGAAACATGTAACTTTCAGAGTTTAATTGTTGTTATTAATATAGTTTACAGAGTGCTAAAAGTGTTGCTAGCTAGCATGCCTTTCTGTGATGCAGACGGTTAGCTAAGCTGCCGACTGGTGCTGGCGTTGCATTATGGGAGATGTAGTTTGGTCCTCTACGGTCAGAATGGAATATAGGCGATGTCACGTTATAACTTGTTTATGTTGCATTGTTTTTGTACATGAGTTGTTGTATTTTGGTACTGTCAACACTGAAAGCACCTAGCAATGTATTGGGGATGTGAGACAGGATATGTGTTTTGCCTTTCTTCATGCTCCTGTGTAGAACAACTTGTCAGATGGTGCATTGGAGACTGATGTGTTCCTGTCCTGTCTTTTCACAATACTATTGCAGATATGGTTCTATTGTCTAAGAATTAAGATTATACATTCTTTGTATTAAGGACTGGTTATTATTTTATAGTATACATAAGGCTTTTCATCTTTGAGTCGGATACGGTGGATGACTCAAGTCGGTCCCTGGAGAAGATGCCTTCATACTGAGCAATAAGGTCCACTAGTTTTCCTTTCCACATATCAGACACTTCACAGGACTCTATGTCAACTTCTGTTAAACCCAACTCTTCCAACTTTTGTAGATACTCCTTTGTCTTTTTTCCACTAACTGAACATTCTTCCCCAGCTTGGGTGACATTCTGAAGAGCAGACTGGACCTTACTGGGGTTCTCAGCATGGCTGGAATAGAGCTCTAGGTCTTCTAGGGCTAGGCATGGGTGAACATCAGCCAACTTGGTGTTACGCCGGAGAACAATAGGGTGGTGACTTTAACCATATCTACATGTACATACTACCTCATTCAGCCAACTAACTAACCAGTGTCTGTATGTAGCCTCACTACTGTTATTTTTTACTGTTGTTTTTATTTCTTTACTTACCTATTGTTCACCTAATACCTTTTTTGCACTATTGGTTAGAGCCTGATAGTAAGCATTTCACTGTAAGGTGAAATGGAATACCTGTTGTATTCGGCGCACGTGACAAATAAACTTTGATTTGATTTAGTCTAAAGAAGGCCAGTTGTATTGCTTCTTTAATCAGGACATCAGCTGTGCTAACATAATTGCAAAAGGGTTTTCTAATGATCAATTTTAAAATGAGAAACTTGGATTAGCTAACACAACGTGCCACTGGAACACAGGAGTGATGGTTGCTGATAATGGGCCTCTGTACGCCTATGAAGATATTCCATTAAAAATCTGCTGTTTCCAACTACAATTGTCATTTACAACATTAACAATGTCTAGACTGTACTTCTGATCAATTTCATGTTCTTTTAAGGGACCAAAAATGAGCTTTTCTTTAAAAAACAAGGACATTTCTATGTGACCCCAAATCTTTCAACAGTAGTGTATGTGACCACACATTTTCAGTGACAAAATACAACAAGTCAAGGCACAGATCATCTCTTGCTGACTCTCACCTCTCAGCAATCAGAAACTATACCTGATTTCGCTGCTCTAGTCAATGCCCGTCAGAGACTTCACTCCTCACACTGATTGAGTAGTTTAAAGGTAATGTTGAGCTCTCTTTCCTGTGTTTTTTGTGCATACCCTTTAATAAGTATATTTTAGCTATTAAATTTACTTTTGATGCTTAAGTATATTTAAAACAACATACTTTGACTCAATTAGGATTTTACTGGGTGACTGTCACTTTTACTTGAGTAATTTTCTATCAAGGTATCTTTACTTTTACTCAAGAAGAGAGTTCTGTCACTGAATGCACAGTGTACTTTTTCCTTCCTGTAGTTCATTGCATGTTTAATAATGGAAATACCTACCAAAAGGAGAACATGGTTGTGGTTTATTTCTGTGCATGTTAAAAAAGTTAAATAAGTAGCATATCTGGATGTGATTTACAGTAGATATATCCGTCAACACAGTCATACACATGATGTATAATCCTGTAATATGATTCTGGCCCGCAAAGGCAAATATATATTCTAATGTGGCCCTCCATGGAAAAAATTTGCCCAGACCTGGTTTAGCCGGAGGAGAGTTATTTATTATTAGGATCTGACTCCTGACCCACTTCCATAGACCTACATGGTAGTTATGACAGAGACAACCCAGAATGTCAAGTAATAATTTGTCAAGAAAACCATCAATAAAGATTATGTGGTTGAATGAGAATGGACTGTGTGGTTTAACTTGTTTCAGAGATATTCATGCTTTATCATAGACAGACTATAAGAATGTCTGAGTATGGATGTCATAGCAGATACATTTTGTGTTCTCATTTCAAATGAATTGTTTTCAATTTTACATCTTTCAACCAAAACATGGTGTACAGCTCTACAGTTGACTCCACAAACACCCTCCATACAGTACATGACTCTGAATCTAATGCATCATTTTTTTTGAGTTTGATTATTAGAGATTGAATTATATAATTATATGCTGAAAACTTTAATTCAAATTTTGACTATCAGCGTTCATACATGTATTGCTAAGTATTAAACTCAGTACAAGTGAATGTCATAAATTACACTATTCAAGATCATAATGACACATATACTTTCTCAAGACCATAGAATTGGCCTCATGTGCAAAAGACAACAACATATATGATAGTCAGATGTATGGGAGCACGCCAGATCAGATAAATCAAGTTGAAAGACACAGAAGACAGAATGATGGTGTCAGCAAGTCAGAGCATCTTTATTGTATTCACAATGGGGTCTGTTGTTGGTGTTCCATCCAGATGTAGTAGAATGTGTTGTTCTGGAGGTGTTAACCATAGAAATAGAATTACCAGAAAATAAATCCCCATTCAAGTCAATGATCCATGATGGGTGTCTGAGGGGCTTTAGCCATTCTAGAAAAATAGGAGGATGGTATGCACACCTTAAACTAGAGTTAACCGGAGCTAGCCTCAACAAATAACAATGTTATTTATCTGAGAAATAATTATTATAAATTAAAACGTATTTTAGGTGGCATGGATAAAGCACTGGGGAAAAGCAATATTCTATGTGCTGGTAATTCTATTTCTATGGGGTTAACCCGTAGCTTGCTGCAGTGCTCACTGTGTGTGTGAGACCTTAAGAGGTGTGTTTGGTTTCACTTGAGGAGACAACCTTGCCATCAACCATTTCCTCTGTGACGATCACCACCTTACGTGTGGTGGAGGTGGAGGAGCTGGGGACGGTACTGGAGGAGCTGAGGCCAGAGCTGGAGGAGCTGATGTGGGAGCTGGAGGAACTGTGGCCAGATTTTGAGGAGCTGAGGCCGAGACTGTGAGGAAGGGATACCAATGGTTAGCATAGTTAGCATCTATGATCATAATAACTATCTATTTAAGGTCACATAGCAGTAGATTCATGTCAAAAGCAACCATGTCTCATACTAAGGTCAACTTCAAATGAACATTGTTTTCGCATCCTGCCGTACCCGCTAGCCTCTCCGTCCAGCAGCCTCCTGTACTCAGTGATCTCCATCTCCAGACGTGTCTTGATGTCCAGCAGCATCTTGTACTCCTGGCCCTGGCGTTCCATGTCGCTGCGGAGAGACACTAGCTGCTCCTCCAGACTGGTCACTTGGTTCTGGAGGCGTCCCAGCTGCATGGAGTAACGGCCCTCCGTCTCCGCCAGCGTGTTTTCTAGGGAGCCTTTCTATTTGCCGGGAGAGATAGAGATGGTTTGTCAAAAACTGTGGGAGTAGGTTTGGAATTTGGAATGTTTACAGTCATACTGAAAAAGTTAGCTCTACTAATTCAATGTGTAGGCAGGTAGAGGTTAGCTATAGTAATGGAGTGGTGCCTGGCTATAACAACTTGAGGGATAGTGTTAGAGTCCAGGTGAAAGTGAAATAGTTGAGGGTTGGAAAAGAGAATGATGAAAGAGTCAACTGTTGATTATTGAAGAAAGTTGTATAAAGTTGTGTTAGTAATGTCCCCTAAACTGTTGTCTGTGGTTAGATGTTAGTAATTACGGCTCACCATGCTGAGCTGTGACTGCAGTTCGATCTCCAGGCCCTGCAGTGTGCGACGGATCTCTGAGATCTCTGACTTGGAGGTCTGGAGAACCTCTGTACTGGACGCCACCTCCTTGTTCAACGTCTCCGTCTGTAAAAAATAATGGTTGAAAAGTTAATGGTTGAAAAGTACCCAATTGTCATACTTGAGTAAAAGTAAACATACCTTAATAGAAAATGACTCAAGTAAAAGTGAAAGTCACCCAGTAAAATACTACTTGAGTAAAAGTCTACAACTATTTGGTTTTAAATGTTCTTAAGTAAATAGAATTTCAAAAATAGACTTAAGTATTAAAAAATAAAAGTATTCATTATTTATTTTTGCCAGGGGTATACATTTACAAACAAAGCATGTGTGTTTAGTGAGTCCGCCAGATCAGAGGCAGTAGGGTATTACCAGGGATGTTCTCTTGATAAGTGAATGAATTGGACCAATTCCCTGTCCTGCTAACCATTCAAAATGTAACAAGTACTTTTGGGTGTCAGATAAAGTGTATGGCGTACATTATTTTCTTTAGGAATGTGGTAAAAGTTGTCAAAAATATAAACAGTAAAGCACAGATACCCCAAAACTACTTAAGTAGTACTTTAAAGTACTTTTACTTAAGAACATTACACCACTATAAGTCACCGATCCTCACAGGAACAAACCAACTCATGATAGAATGTGACAACGTTACCAACTAGAAGTAAAGGAACATCTACACCATGAACATAGTTTAGAGGTTCTAGAGGTTCTACCTTGGTCTGGAACCAGGACTCCAGGTCGCGCTGGTTCTTGGCACTAACGGACTCGTACTGCTCACGGATCTCAGCCATGACTCTGGACAGGTCCTCCTGTGGTGCTGCGTCCACCTCCACGTTGATCTGTCCAGTCATCTGTGTCCTCATGGCCAGCAGTTCCTGTGGAGAAACACGTAGTGGTGAGTGACTAACTTCTGCTGATGGTAACAATTGACCTGCCCTCTGTCCTCATTATACATTTGAACACCATTGCTTGATACAGATGTGCTTGAAAGCCAGCAGGGGTGTTCTAGTGGAGACCCATAGCAGGTTGACATGGTGAATTGATGTAATACTTTAAGGGACTGTATGGATATGTTCCATCAGCCCACACCCACCTCCTCATGGTTCTTCTTGAGATAGATGAGCTCCTCCTTCAGCCCCTCGATCTGCATCTCCAGGTCAGATCTGGCCATGGTCATCTCGTCCAGCATCCTCTTCAACCCGGCAATGTCCGCCTCCACAGACTGACGCATGGCCAGCTCGTTCTCATACCTGAGAGATAGAGAGAGCTTAGGTCAAAGAACTGCCTGAATGTGTTCCTCTGTGAGAATAGGAAGAGGATTACAGATTCTAGTATTCTATTTAGTTTTGGGAAATTAACAGAAAGTAACACCAGGCTTCTGATATGTCTGTTGGGAGGGTGTGGATATGGTGGAGGTGAAGGGTAGTGTACTTTGGTTTCTTTTTTTATAGATTCAACACAAAATTAAATAAAAAACATTGAGTTTTTTTTCAGATTTGGGGTTATTCCATTTGGTATATGGAATGCACCAGCAGTGTACTGTATATGTGGATGGTGTTGGATATACTTACTTGGTTCTGAAGTCGTCTGCAGCGAGCTTTGAGTTGTCAATGTTGAGATAAGTGCCTCCGTTTACGCGAGTGGCAGCCTGGATCTGAGAGGTAGAGGATGGAAAAACATTTCAGGATGGGGCATGCATGGAATTTCACACAAATGGAGTACGTGCAAACTGTGATACCACATTGTAATCATTGAGATCTGAGTTTCAATTGCATTGTAAATGATAGCCCATAGAAGCATTACAGGGAACCTATTGTCTTTGTGAACATTGTAAAGCATGACTCAAAGAAACAAATTGCACCTTTCGCAATCGCCTAGGGGCTCTTACGAGACAGGAAGGATTGGCTTCAATGATCTGCTATATTTTCGATGCTTCAGCTGCAAATATGCATACTGTCTTTGCATCAATCTTTGGTGCAATATCTTGGTTGAATCAATTATAACAAATGCATATAATTTAGCATTTTCCAATAGTCATGTATAACTCTCAGTAACTGACATGTGTACACCATGTACATGTACTCTCTAAAGAAGCATAACATTGTCACTCTGCAGACATTACCATGTTTCGACATGCTGTGATGTCATCATTGAGTGCTCTTGCTATCAAGGACACATGTCACGTACCTTGTCCTGCAGGTCGGCGATAGTAGCGTGGAAGCGAGAGTAGTCGCGAGCGCTAGGAGACGTCTTGCTCTCCATGAACTGACGGATCTTCAGCTCCAGCTCGCTGTTGGCCGCCTCTAGCTTGCGGACCTTCTCCAAGTAGGTGGACAGGCGGTCGTTCAGGTTCTGCATTGTGGCCTTCTCGTTGGCTGACACATTCATGTCAGCTCCACCGCCGCCACCACCACCTCCCATGCCGAAACCGCCTCCTCCGCCACCACCCCCTCCCATTCCGAACCCATAACCTCCACCACCACCTCCGCCGCCGGAACCAAACGAGGAGCTAGAGATGCGCACCCCAGAGCCTCCTGCACCTCCATACACACTGCCGGCCCTCATGGCAGTGACGCGGCCTCCTCCACCACCACCACCACCCATCGAGGAGAAGCGGGAGGAGCCCATACCCATTCCACCTCCACCTCCAGACCTCATGGACATGGTGCCACCTCCACCACCGCTGCTGCTGTAGGACATGCTAGATCTGGAGAAGGACATGGCTGCTGAGAGGGAGTCTGCCTGCCTGGGATGAAGAGGAGAGAGAATGTGGTGCACGGCCCAGCCACTGTTCCCTTTTATGCTGCACAGGGCTTAAGGTGGGAGGGAGGTTGGGAGGAGGAGATCGGTGGGGAGGCAGAAGGGAGGAATAGAGAAGGGAGGAATAGAGGGAGGTATTACCACATGTAGCGCAAGGCTCCTCCCCCACTTTGACACGTTAGGATGCAGAAGACGGAAGAGGAAAGAAAGATATGTTCTGTATGTGTGGATATGCAAATTTTGAAAATATACTATTGTTGTGTAACTCCACTCTCCACATCTCACTCTATAAGTGGTGTCAGCCGACAGGGTGCTTGCAGGCACTCACAACAAACATATAGAAGTGCACACTCCCATAAAGAGATGGAATTCCTCTCCCGAAAAACATCTGGTTTAAAGCATAGCCAGGCCTGCTTATATTAGTCATTTAATCAGTCAACACACACTGTATAACAGGTGAGCTTTGCCATGTTTTCTGAGCATATTTTTTGAAACACTGAATGGCTATTTACCTGTACCTGTTATGTTACCAAGACAACAAGTTGCAAAGAAATTTCCCGGTACAATATGATCTTTCGCTTGACACCCAGACAACATTCTCCCCGAACAGACCTGTCTTTTTCCTTTAACACAACAGTCGATTGTTCCTTGATATATTTTCAGATTTTATGCATAGACTCAGGTTCCATTTTCCTAAGTTTCACTCAACTTTATGCGTGTTCCATCTACTGTAGGAGTCTGCAGGATCGACAAAAGTAGTTTTTCATTCCTTTTAACCACTTTATAGCCCACATGGGATGAGTCATTACTCGGGTCATCGTTCCCCAGAAAAACTCACCACAGATGGGATTAAAGTACCGTTCTTTACCCTTAACACCTTGGTAGGGAACTTAGCATCTGCATATTCCCATATAACCACAGCATTTCTTGCTGACTTTTTATGTCACGCTCCAGAGTTTACCATTTTCCTCTAACATTTTACCTGGGCGTTGCTCCATTGTCTATTTTGATTCTGAAAACACAACACAACACAGGGGAAACTATTTTCAAGCATTAGGATGTCAGCATCATGTTATGGGTATGCTTGTCACCGGCAGGAAATGGGGAATTTGTCAGGATCAAAATATATATGAAAAGAGCGAGGTTAAACTTTTTATTTCTCAGCGGGAGAATTACACATATTTTAATGCCAAAGACATGCCAGAATGACTTTCCAAGTGGCTTTGAGTATTTCTGAGTGCTCCAGCCTCAGTCCAAAAACAATAGATAAATGTTGCCCTAAGACTTGTCTAAAGTTTGTCAAAACTAAAATATACCTCCTCACCTTAGCCTCATCCTTTAATTATTCCTAACATATTTCCTGGTTGTTTGTGGCTGAATAAAACCCAGTCACAGAGAGCCGAGCCAAGCACAACAGCACATAGAGCCATTGACAGTCACTAGATTCACCCAGAACTCAACCCCTGTCCATTGGCATTCTGTAACTGGTTCTTCTAGACACACAATGTCCCCAATGTAGGAACAAACAGACCCCCTTCGCATGAACAAATATGTCTAAAAGAAGACATGCTAAAGCAGTAATTTCTAGACCACATACTAGTTGAAATGGATTCAAATCCCAAGTGCTATCACGTGTCTTATTACATTTGTGAAATGATGGGCTTTTCTGAGAAATGCTAAATCAGAAGGGTGCAGTCAGTCAGTGAGTTTGCATTGGCGTGTTCACACAAACAAGGTGCCAGGCCAATGTAATCTAATTAGATATAATACGTTCATCTGAATGCATGAATCACTATATCATCTATCATACACTACGTGGCCAAAAGTATGTGGACACTCCTTCAAATTAGTGGATTTAGCTATTTCAGCCACATCCGTTGCTGACACGTGTATAAAATCAAGCACACAGCTATGCAATCTCCATAAACAAACATTGGCAGTAGATTGGCCTTACTGAAGACCTCAGTGACTTTCAACGTGGCACCGCCATAGGATGCCACCTTTCCAACAGGTCAGTTTGTCAAATTTCTGTTGGTGCTGCCCCGGACAACTGTAAGTGCTGTTATTATGAAGTGGAAACGTCTAGGAGCAACAACGGCTCAGCCGCAAAGTGGTAGGCCACACAAGCTCACAGAACGGGACCACTGAGTGCTGAAGTGCGTAAAAATTGTCTGGCCTCGGTTGCAACACTCACTACCAAGTTCCAAACTGCCTCTGGAAGCAAGGTCAGCACATCTAACAAGGTCAGCACATGATTAAAAATCATACAATGTGATTTTCTGGATTTTTGTTTTAAATTCTGTCTCTCACAGTTGAAGTGTACATATGATAAAAATTACAGACCTCTACATGCTTTGTAAGTAGGAAAACCTACAAAATCGGCAGTGTATCAAACACTTGTTCTCCCCACTGTATACTTTCTCAAGACCATAGAATTGGCCTCATGTGCAAATGATAACAACCTATATGATAGTCAGATGTATGGGAGCACGCCAGATCAGATAAATCAAGTTGAAAGACACAGAAGACAGAATGATGGTGTCAGCAAGTCAGAGCATCTTTATTGGATTCACAATGGGGTCTGTTGTTGGTGTTCCATCCAGATGTAGTAGAATGTGTTGTTCTGGAGGTGTTAACCATAGAAATAGAATTACCAGAAAATAAATCCCCATTCAAGTCAATGATCCATGATGGGTGTCTGAGGGGATTTAGCCATTCTAGAAAGAACAGGAGGATGGTATGCCCATCTTTAACTAGAGTTAACCAGAGCTTGTCTAAACAAATTACACAGATAACGAAGACAGGAATTTTTCATCTGACGAAGACTTTGTATAACTTGAAACGTTGTAATTTAGGTTGTATGAATAAAGCACTGGGGAACAGCAATACTCTATGTGCTGGCCTCTCATTTCCTATTCCCATTCTAGTAATTATATTTCTATGGGGTTAACCCATTGCTTGCTGCAGTGCTCGCTGTATGTGTGGGACCTTATGTGGTGTGTTTGGTTTCACTTGTGGAGACAACCTTGCCATCCACTATTTCCTCCGTGACGATCACCACCTTACGTGTGGTGGAGGTGGTGGAGGTGGGGACGGTACTGGAGGAGCTGACACTGGAGCTGCTGACACTGGAACTAACACCGGAGCTCGAGGAGCTGGAGGATTTTTGGCTGGTTTTCGAGGAGCTGCCGCCGAGGCTTAGAGGAAGGGAAACCCATAGTTAGCATCTATGATCATAATAAGTAACTACTAAATGTTTACATAGCAGTAGATTCATGTCAAAAGCAGCCATGGCTCATAGTAAGGTCACCTTCAAATGAATTTTGTTTTTAAAATCAAATGTTGAAGGAGACATCAATTAATTTACACTTGTTTCAAGGTCCCTGTCACCCCTCGTCCCATCCCACAAAGATGTAACACTCTCTTTCCAAATCCCTGTCTCAGTTGCCTCCCTCTGTCCAATCCCATCCTGCCTTACCCGCCAGCCTCTCCGTCCAGCAGCCTCCTGTACTCAGCGATCTCCATCTCCAGGCGTGTCTTGATGTCCAGCAGCATCTTGTACTCCTGGCCCTGGCGTTCCATGTCGCTGCGGAGAGACACTAGCTGCTCTTCCAGACTGGTCACTTGGTTCTGGAGGCGTCCCAGCTGCATGGAGTAACGGCCCTCCGTCTCCGCCAGCGTGTTCTCCAGGGAGCCTTTCTATTGGCCGTAGAGATGATGGGTCAAAAACATTGGGAATTTGGAATGTTTACAGTCATACTGAAAAAGTTAGCTCTAGTAATTGAATGTGTAGGCAGGTAGCTATAGTTAGCACAGAGGTTAGCTATAGTAATGGAGTGGTGCCTGGCTATAACAACTTGAGGGATAGTGTTAGAGTCCAGGTGAAAGTGAGATACTTGAGGGATGGTAGAGAATGATGAAAGAGTCAAATGTTGATTATTGAAAAAAGTTGCAGAAAGTTGTGTAAGTAAGGTCCCCTAACTGTTGGTCATTGGTCAGATGTTTGTAATTACGGCTCACCATGCTTTGCTGTGACTGCAGTTCGATTTCCAGGGCCTGCAGTGTGCGACGGATCTCTGAAATCTCTGACTTGGAGGTCTGGAGAACCTCTGTGCTGGACGCCACCTCCTTGTTCAACGTCTCTGTCTGTAAAACAATGGTCAATCATCACAGGAACAACAACATTTCAGCTCATGATAGAATGTGACAACGTTACCAACGTTACCAACTAGAAGTAAAGGAACATCTACACCATGAACATAGTTTAGAGGTTCTAGAAGTTCTACCTTGGTCTGGAACCAAGCCTCCAGATCGCGCTGGTTCTTGGCATTAGCGGACTCGTACTGCTCACGGATCTCAGCCATGACTTTGGACAGGTCCTCCTGTGGTGCTGCGTCCACCTCCACGTTGATCTGTCCAGTCATCTGTGTCCTCATGGCCAGCAGCTCCTGTGGAGAAACACATAGTGGTGAGTGACTAACCTCTGCTGATGGTAACAACTTGAGCTGCCCTATGTCTTCATTATTACATTTGAACACCATTGCTTGATACAGATGTGCTTGAAAGCCAGCAGTGGTGTTTTAGTGAAGACCCATAGCAGGTTGACATGGTCAATAGATGTAATACTTTAAGGGACTGTATAGATATGTTCCAGCCCACACCCACCTCCTCATGGTTCTTCTTGAGATAGATGAGCTCCTCCTTCAGCCCCTCGATCTGCATCTCCAGGTCAGATCTGGCCATGGTCATCTCGTCCAGCATCCTCTTCAGCCCGGCGATGTCCGCCTCCACCGACTGACGCATGGCCAGCTCGTTCTCATACCTGAGAGATAGAGAGAGCTTAGGTCAAAGAACTGCCGGAATGTGTTCCTCTGTCGGAATAGCAGGGGGTTATAGATTCTAGTATTCCATTAGGTTTTGGGAAAATAACAGAAAGTAACACCAGGCTTCTGATATGTCTGTTGGGAGGGTGTGGTTATGGTGGAGGTGAAGGGTAATATCATTTGGTTTCCTTTTTTTGTAGTTTCAACACAAAATTAAATAATAAGCAATATGAGTGTTTTTACAGATTTGGCGTTACTCCATTTGGTATATGGAATGCACCAGCAGTGTTCTGTATATGTGGATGGTGTTGGATACACTTACTTGGTTCTGAAGTCATCTGCAGCGAGCTTTGCGTTGTCAATGCTGAGATAGATGCCTCCGTTTACGCGAGTGGCAGCCTGGATCTGAGAGGTAGAGGATGGCGAAACATTTCAGGATGGGGAATTTCACACAAATGCAGTACGCACAAACTTTGATCCCACACTGTAATAATTGAATTCTGAGTTTCAGCCGCACTGTAAATAATAGCTCATAGAAGCATTACAGTGAAACTGTCGTCTTTATGATCATTTTAAAGCATGACTCAAAGAAACAAATTGCACCTTTTGCAATGGCCTAGGGGCTATTGATAGAGGAAGGAATAGCTTCAATGAATACTTTAGCTGCAAGTATGGATACTGTCTTTGCATCTATCTTTGGTGACACATCTTGGTTGAATCAATTATAACAAATATAATTGATAATTTAGCCTCTTCTAACAGTCATATATCACTCTCACTAACTTGTTGGAAAAACAAGCTGATGGCATGTGTACACCATGTACATGTACTCTCTAATGAAGCATAACATTGTCACTCTGCAGACATTACCATGTTTTGACATGCTGTGATGTCATCATTGAGTGCTCTTGCCATCAAGGAGACATGTCACGTACCTTGTCCTGCAGGTCGGCGATGGTGGCGTAGAAGGCAGAGTAGTCACGAGAGCTAGGAGACGTCTTGCTCTCCATGAACTGACGGATCTTCAGCTCCAGCTCGGCGTTGGCCGCCTCTAGCTTGCGCACCTTCTCCAAGTAGGTGGACAGGCGGTCGTTCAGGTTCTGCATTGTGGCCTTCTCGTTGGCTGACACATTCATGTCAGCTCCACCGCCGCCACCACCACCTCCCATGCCGAAACCGCCTCCTCCGCCACCACCCCCTCCCATTCCGAAACCATAACCGCCACCACCACCTCCGCCGCCGGAACCAAACGAGGAGCTAGAGATGCGCACCCCAGAGCCTCCTGCACCTCCATACACACTGCCGGACCTCATGGAACCTCCTCCACCACCACCACCACCCATCGAGGAGAAGCGTGAGGAGCCCATACCCATTCCACCTCCACCTCCAGACCTCATGGACATGGTGCCACCTCCACCACCGCTGCTGCTGTAGGACATGCTAGATCTAGAGAAGGACATGGCTGCTGAGAGGGAGTCTGCCTGCCTGGGATGAAGAGGAGAGAGAATGTGGTGCACGGCCCAGCCACTGTTCCCTTTTTATGCTGCACATGGCGGGAGGGAGGGTGGGTGGAGGACATGGGTGGGGGAGTATGTACTGTATGTGTGGATATGCAAATTATTTTAATATTCTATTGTTGCGTAACTCCACTCTCCACATCTCACTCTATATGTGGCTTCTGCCTGCAGGGTGCTTGCAGGCACTCACACAAACATATAAAAGTGCACACACCCATAAACAGTTGGAATTCCTCTCCCGTAAAAGCGTCTGGTTTAAAGCATGGACACGCCTGCTTCTATTAGCCCCAGGTAGGTCAATCAATCAGTCAGTCAACACACATAGTATAACTTTGACATGCTGTAACAGGTGAGCTTTGCCATGTTTTCTGAGCATATAGATTGACACACTGAATGGCTATTTATCTGTACATGCTATCCTACCAAGAAACAAGTTGCAGAGATGCATGCAGTTAATTGAAACTTTACAGTACAATATGATCTTTCACGTGACTCCCAGACAACATTTTCCCCGAACAGACCTGTCTTTTACTCACACACTGTCACGATCGTTAGAATGATTGGACCAAGGCGCAGCGTGCATAGAGTTCCACATTTTTAAACCAAAACCAAACAGAAGAAAAACATTCTGGGCTGCTCACAGGCAGCTACACAAAAACAAGATCCCACAAACAACAGGTGGGAAAAGACTGCCTAAATATGATCCCCAATCAGAGACAATGATAGACAGCTACCTCTGATTGGGAACCATACCAGGCCAACATAGAAAACAAAAAAAACCTAATCACACCCTGACCTAACCAAATTGAGAAATAAAAAGGTTCTCTAAGGTCAGTACCCCCCCCCCCCCCCCCCCTCCCCCCCACCCAAAAGGTGCGGACTCCGGCCGCAAAACCTGACTCTATCGTGGAGGGTCCGGGTGGGTATCTAGCATCGGTGGCGGCTCCGGTCCGCGACGTGGACCCCGCTCCGTTCGCTGATCCCTCCGCTTCCGTGGAACCAGACCACGGATCGTCGGCGGAGGCTCCGGACCGTGGATCATCGCCGGAGGCTCCGGACCGTGGATCATCGCAGGAGGCTCTGAACTGGGAACCCCCGCTGGAAGCTCTAGACTGCGGACTGTCGCTGGAGACTCTGGACTGCAGACCGTCTCAGGAGGTTCCGGACTGTGGACCGTCTCAGGAGGTTCCGGACTGTGGACCGTCTCAGGAGGTTACGGACTGTGGACCGTCTCAGGAGGTTTCAGACTGTGGACCGTCTCAGGAGGTTTCAGACTGTGGACCGTCTCAGGAGGTTTCAGACTGTGGACCGTCTCAGGAGGTTTCGGACTGTGGACCATCGCTGGAGGTTCCGGACCGTGAAACGTCGCCGGAAGCTCTGGACTGGGAACTGTCGCCGGAAGCTCTGGACTGGGGATTGTCGCTGGAAGCCTGGTGCGTGGGGCCGGCACTGGTGGTACCGGGCTGGTGACACGCAACTCGGGGCGAGCACGAGGAGCAGGCACAGGACGTACTGGACTGTGGAGGCGCACTGGAGGCCTGATGCGTGGGGCCGGTACAGGTGGCACCGGGCTGGTGACATGCACCTCAGGGCGAGTGCGGGGAGGAGGCAGAGGATGTACTGGACTGTGGAGGCGCACTGGAGGTCTAGAGCGTAGAGCTGGCACAACTCGTCCTGGACCAATGACCACCTTCGCACGGCAAGCGCGGGGAGCTGGCACAGTACACACTGGGCTGTGAAGCGCACTGGGGACACAGTGCTTAGAACCAGCGCAGGATGTACTGGATCCTGAAGGCGTACTGGAGACCAGGAGTGCTGAGCCGCCACAACCCGTCCTGGACAGATAACCATTATAGCACAACTAGTGCTGGAAGCTGGCACAGAACGCACTGGGCTGTGGAGCCGCACTGGAGATATGGTGCATAAAACCGGAAAACTTGACACCTGAACGGTCACCAACTACACACGGTGAGTACAGGGAGTTGGTTCTGGTTCCCATCTTGGCTCCGCCAACCACCAAGTGTGCCCCCCCCTTTTGATGCTTAAGTATATTTGTACACCTTGGCAGGGTACTTGACATCGGCAACGTGCAAGAACATTCTATTGCTTGTTTACATATTCCATGTAACCAGAACATTCCCTGCAGATTTTTTTTGTCACCCTCCAGAGGTTATAATTTCACATTTTGTACATGGAAAAGTTGATTTACATTTGTTCAAGCCAATGCAAGTTATGTTAATGATTTGCAGTAGAATGCAATACTGTGACATTGGTGAAGATGTTTGAAAGCACTGTAGCTAGCTAGCTCTCAGTCAACATGGACTTTGATTTTGACATAAAATGTCAAAATCAAAAAGGGACATTTAACCATTGTAGTTACAGTGCCTAGTAAAAGTCAACACACCCCTTGCACAGTCTTCACATTTTGCTGCTTTAAAATGTAATTTAAATACGTATTAACTCATGTTTTTCTCTATGGATATACACAACCTAATAATCATTTTAAAAGTGAAAGAAAATTTGCAATTGTCCCGCTGAAAAATAAAACTAACCTAGGGTTAGGTCTTCAGAAGACTGAGGCAGGTTTTCCTCTAACTTTTTACCTGGGTTTTACTCCTTTATTTAATTATTTAAACACGCCACAGGTTGAATTTTGTATTTGTATTTTCAAGCATTGTGATGGAAAAATCCTTTACGGGTATGCCTGTCACCAGGGACTGGGGATTTTGTCAAGATCAAATTTAATATGAAAGGTGCAAAGCCCAGGTAAAAAGGTGTATTTTTCAGCAGGACATATCTACATATCTTTATGCCAAAGATCCACCGGAATGGTATTCCTGAGTGCTACAGTCTCAGTCCAAAAACAATGGATAAACGTTGCCCTAAGAGCTGTCTGAAGTTTGTAGAATCGTATTATTCACAGCTGCCAAAGGTGCTTCCACCAAGTATTAACTCTGGGGTGTGAAGACACAAAATATTCTATACATTTTCTTTCACTTGTGGAGTAGGTTATGTAGATCTGTAGGAATAAAATCCAATTTAATCCATTTTAAGATGTCATTTTATGACAGGAAAAGGTGAAGATTGTGCAAGCGGTGTGTAGACTTTCTACCAGCTCTGTATGTCATATAGGCTGGTATTAGTTACATGGCATAATTAGCTGAGGTCATCTGCCTGATTCTCCTGCTCACACACTCACTCATATGAGTGATTTCCGCTCATCTTGACAAAGCGTCAGCCTTTTCGCAACGTACTCTACGGATTACCAGTGTGCCTGTAACGCAACTCAGGGTTTAGCCAAAGAAACCCATTGAACCTAATTCTGCTACTGACCAATGAGGAGGGGGGTGGGTAAATGGCATAGCCATGTCCCACTCTTATGCTATGACATAACATTGTGCAAAATACTCTCATTACTATAGCATCGTTGTGAAGGAGAAAGTGGGAGTGTGTGTGAGAGAGAGAGAGTGTGAGAGAGTGTGTGAGTGTGAGAGAGGCAGTGTGTGAGAGATTCAGTGTGTGTGAGAGAGAGAGAGAGAGAGAGATTGAGAGAGAGAAAGAGAGAGAGAGATTGTGAGAGAGAGAGAGCGAGAGAGAGTGTGAGAGAGAAAAAAATGGTGTGAGAGAGTGTGTGAGAGAGAGAGGGAGCAAGAGAAAGCAACAGCAAAAGAGAGAGCGAGAGATTTGTATGGTTTATTTAGCTTGATTTGTCAAAGTTAACATATGCTTCCCTTGCCAATAAAGCCCTTAAATTGAATTGAAATTGAATTGCAAGAGTGAGTGAGTGAGTGAGTGAGTGGGTGAGTGAGTGAGTGAGTGAGTGAGTGAGTGAGTGAGTGAGTGAGTGAGTGAGTGACTGAGTGACTGAGTGACTGAGTGACTGAGTGACTGAGTGACTGAGTGACTGAGTGAGTGAGTGAGTGAGTGAGTGAGTGAGTGAGTGAGTGAGTGAGTGAGTGAGTGAGTGAGTGAGTGAGTGAGTGAGTGAGTGAGTGAGTGAGAGAGAGAGAGTGAGTGAATGAGTTCCTGTGTGCCCTGCAGCTTTTCTCTTCAAAGAAGAGATCCACACCCAGATAAAGCCACAGGAGTGTTTTTCTCATGCCCTGACAATGACTGCAATGTATGCATTTCAGCATTTATCAATTTAGATTGATTTATGTCTGTCCCTCCTTCGCAAAGAATGTGCACATTTGACAGGAATGAACATGCAGTAACCCCAAGGAGAAAGCGTATGAAGCATGAACTATGTAAAGTGACCTTTGCCTGTCTTCTCCCCTCCAAAAAGATGACAGACCACACAATATAAAGTACTAAGATTGTGTCCAAGCTAAATTCCCAATCTGGACCTCCTACGGTCATAATGGCCATCTAATTATCCCAGCTTTCCAATCGACTCTTTCCTCACCTCTTCGCTGCAACTATTCCCAGGTTGTTGCTATAAATAACAATGTGTTCTCTTCTCAGTCAATTTACCTGGTAGAATAAGGGTTAAATAGAACAATGGTGTACACCCACATCTCAGTTTGGATTGCAGGTTGTGCCTACTGTGCAATCACCCATAAAACAATATGAACTCAAACTGACAGAGAAGACAAACATCATTTCACAAGTCTTTTAAAAGTAAAACAATAGCGTTGTCATGCTTCCTACTAGAATGTACTTTACACTGATATTCAGCTAGTGGCATGCAGTCTACGGTTTTAGTAACATTTTTGTTGGATTCTTTATATAAATATAGCATGCGATAGTTTGTTTGAGCGTTAACTAAAATATACCTCCTCACCTTAGCTTCGCCCTTTTACCATTCCTAATATTTCCTGGTTGTTTATAGCTGTATACAACCTTGTCACACAGAGCTGAGCCAAACACAATACCACAACATAGAGCCGCTGTCAATCACTAGATTCACCCGAAACTCAACCCATGCCCATTGGCATTTTGTAACTGATTCTTTAAACACACAAAGTCCTCATTTGTAAAAACAAACATCCCCTTTGAATGAACACACAGTACCAATCAAAAGTGTGGACACGCCAACTCATTCAAGGGTTTTTCTTTATTTTTACTACTTTCTACGATGTAGAATAACAGTGAAGACATCAAAACTATGAAATAACACAAGGAATCATATAGTAACCAAAAACGTGTTAAACAAATCAAAATATATTTTATATTTGAGATTCTTCAAAGTAGCCACCCTTTGCCTTGATGACAGCTTTGCACTTTCTTGGCATTCTCTCAACCAGCTTCATGAGGTAGTCTCCTGGAATGCATTTCAATTAACAGGTGTGCCTTGTTAAAAGTTCATCTGTGCCACTCAGTTGTGTTGTGACAAGGTAGGGGCGGTATACAGAAGATATCCCTATTTGGTAAAAGACTAAGTCCATATTTTGGCAAGAACAGCTCAAATAACCAAAAATGACAAAACAGCTCAAATAACCAAAAATGGCAAAACAAAATTCAAGGACATAGACATATCTGATACAGGCAGAAAGCTTAAATTCTTGTTAATCTAACTAAAGCTGTTATGCAGCAACTCACTGCCTTACTGAAGACAAATAATGTATACAAAACGCTCCAGTCTGGTATTAGACCCCATCATAGTACTGAGGCTGCACTCGTGAAGGTGCTAAATTATCTTTTAATGGTGTCAGACCAAGGCTCTGCATCTGTCCTCATGCTCCTTGACCTTAGTGCCACTTTTGACACCATCAATCACCACATTCTTTTAAATATATTGGAAACCCTAATTGGTCTACCCGGACAAGTTCTTGCCTGGTTTAGATCTTATCTGTTGGAAAGATATCACTTTGTCTCGGTGGATGGTTTGTTCTCTGACAAATCAATTGTACGTTTTGGTGTTCCTCATTTGTTCCGTTTTAGGACCACTATTGTTTTCACTATATATTCTACCTCTTGGTGATGTCATTCGGAAACACTTTCAATGCTATGCGGACAACACACAGCTGTACATTTCGATGAAACATGGTGAAGCCCCAAAATCCCCTACCCTGGAAGCCTGTGTTTCAGACATAAGGAAGTGGTACTTTTAAACTCGGACAAAACAGAGATGCTAGTTCTAGGTCCCAAGAAACAAAGAGATCTGCTCTTTGATCTGACAATTCATCTTGATGGTTGTACAGTCATCTCAAATAAAACTAAACGACCTCGGCATTATTCTGGACCCTGATCTCTCTTTTGACAAACAAAAATATTTAAGGGGCAGCATTGTTCCATCTTCGTAACATTGCAAAAATTCGAAAGGTTTTGTCCAGAAATTATGCAGAAAAGCTAATCCATGCTTTTGTCACTTCTAGATTTGACTACTGCAATGCTCTACTCTCTGGCTACCTGGATAAAGCACTAAATAAAATTCAGTTAGTGCCAAATATAGCTGCTAGAATCTTGACTAGAACCAATTTTTTAAAATCATATTACTCCAGTGTTAGCGTCTTTACACTGGCTTCCTTTCAAGGCTAGGGCTAATTTCAAGGTTTTACTGCTAACCTTCAAAACATTACATGGACTTGCTACTACCTATCTCTCCGATGTGGTCCTGCCGTACATAACTATACGTACTCTTCAGTCACAATACGCAGGCCTCCTTATTGCCTCATATTTCTAAGAAAACAGCTGGAGGCAAGGCTTTCTTCTATAGAGCTCAAATTTAATGGAATGGTCTGCCTATCCATGTGAGAGATGCAGACTCGGTCTTGACCTTTAAGTCTTTACTGAAGACTCATCTCTTCAGTAGGTCCTATGATTGAGTGTATTCTGGCCCAGGGGTGCGAAGGTGAACGGCAAGGCAATGGAATGACAAACCACCCTTGCTGTCTCTGCCTGGGCGACCCCCGTCTCCACTGGGACTCTCTGCCTCTGACCCTATTACGGGGGGCTGAGTCACTGGCTTACTAGTGCTCTTCCATGCAGGCCCTAGGAGGGGCACGTTACGTCCTGCCAGGCTTTTCTGTGCTACAGTATACTCGACTTGAGTGGGTTGAGTCACTGACTTGATCTTCCTGTCCAGTCTTGCGCTCCCTCGGGCTTGTGCGGTGGAGGAGCTCTTTGTGAACAATACTCAGACTCAGGCTAGTAAGTTGGTGGTTTGTTGATATCCCTCTAGTGGTGTTGGGGCTGTGCTTCGGCAAAATGGGTGGGGTTATATCCTGCCTGGTTGGCCCTATTCGGGGGTATCGTCGGTTGAGGCCACAGTGTCCACCGCCCCCCCCCCCCCCCCCCCCCCTTCTCAGCCTCCAGTATCTATGCTGCAATAGTGCCGGGAGGGGCTACCTATCTGGTGAAATTATCCTTTCTTATCTGGTGTCCTGTGTGAACTTAAATATGATCCCTCTAATTCTCTCTCCCTCTCTCCCTCCCCTCCTGGAGGACCTGAGCCCTACTGTAGGACCATGCCTCAGGACTGCCTGGCCTGATGACTCCTGGCTGTCCCCAGTCCAGCTAGTTGTGCTGCTGCTCCTGTTTCAAGTTGGAACCCTGACCTGTTCACCGGCTGTACCACCTTGTCCAGGACCTACTGTTTTCGACTCTCCCTCTCTTGCTCTCTCTCTCCCTCCCTCTATGGGTACTCCTGAGGTGCTGACCTGTTGCACCCATCCTCTACAACCCCTGTGATTGTTATTTGACCCTATGTAAATCATCTATGACCAACGATCTGGCCTTAATTAATGGCCATGTACTCTAATAATCTGCCCCCGGCACAGCCAGAAGAGGACTGGTCACCACTCAGAGCCTGGATCCACTCTAGGTTTCTTCCTAGGTTCCTGCCTTTCTAGGGAGTTTTTCCTTTTTTATTTGATTGAACCTTTATTAGACAAGGCAAGTCAGTTAAGAACAAAATCTTATTTACAATTACGGCCTACAATTTCCTAGCCACCTTGTTTCTACATCTGCATTGCTTGCTGTTTGGGGTTTTAGGCTGAGTTTCTGTATAAGCACTTTGTGACATCCGCTGATGTAAAAGGGGCTATATAAATACATTTTCTTGATTGATGAGTGAAAGAATTACAGACAAACAAATATCATATCCCCAAGACATGCTAACCTCTCACCATTACAAAAACAGGAGAGATTAGCATTTATTTTTGGTGGGGGTTAGGATATATTTGTGACTCCAAAATGACACGATACATTGTTCACCATTCATTTCTATTGGTCACAAAATAATCTGAAACACAAAAGAAAACAAAAAGCAAATTCATCCAACATATTTTTAGAGTCACAAGCTCTAAATGGTTAATCCGATATGGATGAAAATACCATCAAATTAAAGCTGAGAGTCTGTACTTTAACCTCATAGTCATTGTTTGATTTCAAATTCAAACGTATGGAGTATATGGCCAAAAGAAGACAAAATGCTTCACTGTCCCAATAATTACGGAGGGCACCCTATGTTTTCTGCATGTTCATTCATGACTGTGATTTACAAACACTCTACTTTTCAAGTCTTGTATGAGTTTCTCAATTCTCCCACAGTCATATCTGGCAAAACGATCTGTATCGCCCTCTAACTCCAATGACTACTGATGTTGTGTATTGTCTACCTAAACTAAACTGCCCTGTTCCTTTCTGTTGAATAACCCTGGTAGAAAACACCTTCTATTCAGTCTGTCAGAGGGACATCAGGGCTGTATTGTGTAGTTAAACCCTGTTTCTCTCCCACATTCTGTAACTCTCACACTCTACCCCCTCGGGCACTATAGAGTTGAAAGATCCTATAACTCACTGCCAGCATGGGTTCCACAGCCATGGCTCTGTTCCATTGTGTTATGTGTATGTGGTCAGGACTGGTTTCTGCAGTTTCTGTTAATGCGCCACAGCTATTGGCTTGCCTGGCCACACCCTACCTGACCCAGAAAGGACTCTACTATTTTCTTTAATTCATCAAAGTACTGTCAAAGGGATTACTACCAATTACTGTATTCAGGGTTATGTTATAGCTTTTATAGCAATGAGTCACATTCATTCAATGAGTCACATTCTGAAGTAATACATGGGCATTTGATTACACACAACGGTACTATTGACAGTTATTTAGTATTTCAATCGTTTTAATTATGGTGCTGCTTACAGTACCTCATCATTTTGCACGTGGTATCACACACATGCAGTTGATGAAAGCTAAATAAATCTGGATGCAATGGAATTACGCATCACATGCTGTTGTGTGCAAACAGAACTAGATAGCACTGTGAATGTGAATACAAATCTAAATGATAATCAACAAGAAAGGAGTTAGAGCTCTATACAATCTGTATTGAGGAAGTTCAGTGTTACAGCGTGCTTTAAATGTAAAGGCAATGTTCCTGCGTTAGCAGAGACTGCGTTCACAGTAAACGCTGCATATGTCGGCTCAATCTGGAATGACCTTCTTATTGCTCAATCTGTAACGCTTCAGCCATGCAGATTGAATAGAACCCTTAGTCTTTCAGATAAACGTACAATAATGCTTGGCATAAGGGTTTCAGATCAACTTGCTACAGAGTACAAAATATAGACTCAAACGAATATAGAACACACAGATCTTCCCACAAACAGTGTTCGCTTTCGTGCCACGTTAAGTAATAAACCCTATCCTTTATTAGAATGCACCACTGCTGGAACACCGACAGGACTATTTATATGGTTGAACATTGACTTCCATATGTCTTTCTGTTTGTATAATGACACTTGAGGTGAGATGATGTTTATGACAAAGACAGTCATGATAGAGACAGTCATGACAAAGACAGTCATGACAAAGACAGCCATGATAGAGACAGCCATGATAGAGACAGCCATGATAGAGACAGTCATGATAGAGACAGTCATGACAAAGACAGTCATGATAAAGACAGCCATGATAGAGACAGTCATGACAAAGACAGTCATGATAAAGACAGCCATGATAGAGACAGCCATGACAAAGACAGTCATGATAAAGACAGCCATGATAGAGACAGCCATGACAAAGACAGTCATGATAAAGACAGCCATGATAGAGACAGTCATGACAAAGACAGTCATGATAAAGACAGCCATGATAGAGACAGTCATGACAAAGACAGTCATGATAAAGACAGCCATGATAGAGACAGCCATGACAAAGACAGTCATGATAAAGACAGCCATGATAGAGACAGCCATGATAAAGACAGCCATGATAAAGACAGTGAAGATAAAGACAGTCATGATAAAGACAGTCATGTTTGAACACCTATTGTATGTAGGGCTGTGGCCGTCATGACATTTCGTCAGCCGGTTATTGTCATGCAAAAGACGGCCAATCTCACGGTAATTAACCATTAATTAACATAAACACAATTCGCATCTCCAGGCCTCCACACATACAAGCTGCTGATGTGCACTTTTGGAACATCTACATTTAAAAAATGTTTAGTAAATCAGTTTAATATACACCACACTATAAATCCATTATTTATTTTAGGCAGGTCTAAAGAAACAATATGATATGAAGAAAATGTACTTCAGAAGAACAGAATATGAGTTGGCCTACTATATGTTATCTGGCTATGTGCCATGCCATAGGCTGTAGGCTTGTTCATTTAGCAGACAAGATATCCTTATAATCCTTATGCTCCCGAGTGGTGCAGCAGTCTAAGGCACTGCATCTCAGTACTAGAGGCGTCACTACAGACACCCTGGTTTGAATCCAGGCTGTATCACAACCGGCCGTGATTGGGAGTCCCGTAGGGCGGAGCACAATTGGCCTAGCGTCGTCCGGGTTTGACTGGTGTAGGCCGTCATTGTAAATAAGAATTTGTTCTTAACTGGCTTGCCAGTAATAAGTCCCATGCCATTATTTTACATTATATGACTTTAGTAAGAAGAATATCATTTAACTTAGATGAATAAAATAGAAAATATATGTTTCCCATTCCGGACTCAGAGTGTGCATATGAAGTGTTTATGTTGAGCATGATGAGTGATCATTTGAAACAGGTCCTATATGCTAGATGTAGAGTTATTTGGAAACTTTCATTGTGAATGATACAAACATAGAATGTCTTAGAAATCAAAAGATATACGGGCTGCACTCTGTTGCTTGCCTCAGGCTGCACACGCTGGTCTCTCATCAATTGATAATATTTTCATGCATCAGACTATTCATCATTTAATCTTGTCTTGATTAATATGTAAAACTAGTTTTAATTTAGAATGGCCCATTATCAAATAGGCAGGAACAGGAACAAGAGACAAAAAGGCATGTCGTCTAATCAAATAGGGAATGGAGGCTACTTTCCCACCGGTTCCTTTCACTCATGTTGAGTAGGCTACTCCAGTTATGTTGTCATGCAGCAGGTGATATTCTGCTCAAACTCTGTATGCCATAGGCTCTCCTACACTGTTGCTTAATTTGGGAAACCAAGTGAAATCTGTTCGGGAACATCGATAGTAAAAAAAAATCACAGCGAAACATATTCAATTCAACTGTTGAGAACCCTTCTCTCTGCGTGCTGGTGAAAGTAATGAAGGAGAGCAGTGAGGAGATGGAAACGCACGGTGGTGAGATAGCTAAAAATATGTATTGTATAATAGCACAACCATTATTTTAATTCAGGTATTTCTTTGGGCTTGGGCTCATATATTGGCCTACGCATATGCATAAGCTCTAATATGCATATGTTTTTTTTTAATGAATCATCACCTTAGAAAGCACTGTCCATTTCATTGTATTAGGCTTTGAAACAACATGCACAACGACCATGTTTTCCACTCAGTTTCAGCCTGTTGTTGAACTTCTTTCTTCATATTGCTCAATCACAGTGAGGTGAGTTTTAAAAGCACATACTGGTTTGATAAGTGTTTGATGTGGTTTTCGATTGTATTTGCATTGATCTCAGAGTGGTTACAGGAACAATACAGCTCTGAGTAACAGGCCATTAGCCACCCGATGATCATTAGCGAGTTGGGTACTACTAACACATGTCCAGAGTGCATAAGAGGACATTACCGTGACTCAGCAGTCACATAGAATTTTACTGCAGTCATGACTCAAAAGCTAATACAGCCCTAGGTGTATGTATGTCACATAGAAAAAGCCATTTTTATGCAAGTTGCGATCATCATCAGTCCGTCAGTCAGTCAGTCACAAGGACACACCCTGCTCTTGAATGCGACCACAGCCACACCCAGATCTACGGTTGTTTCTACTTGCAGAGATACAATAGAAAGTGAAGTGGGGAGGGTTTGTACCGTGAATGAATGAAATCAAGTCTGTATAAAGATACAAATGTTCACTTAAAAGCTAAAGAGGAGGATCTCAATATATTCTATATTGGCTTTCAACTGGGTATGTTTAATATTCTCCTATAACTCAAACTAGTATTGAGCCAAAGTCGCCGTCATCCTGCAAATACAATGAGAAAACACCAGTGGAGACTCGTCAGAGGGGGAAGGACCATCCTACTTAGTGAATTTCATAAAAATAAAAATACTGAAACATTTGAAAAACTATACTATAAGTTCTTATATAACTATAAGAATACCATCCCAACCGTGAAGCACGTGGGTGGTAGCATAATTTGTGGGGGTGCTTTGCTGCAGGAGGGACTGGTGCACTTCACAAACTAGATGGAATCATGAGGGAGGAACATTATGTGGATATATTGAAGCAACATCTCAAGACATCAGTCAGGAAGTTAAAGCTTGGTCGCGAATGAGTCTTCCAAATGGACAATGACCCCAAGCATTCTTCCAAAGTTGTGGCAAAATGGCTTAAGGACAACAAAGTCAAGGTATTGGAGTGGCCATCACAAAGCACTGACCTAAATCCTATAGAAAATGTGTGGTCAGAACTGGAAAAGCGTGTGCGAGCAAGGAGGCCTACAAACCTGACTCAGTTACACCAGCTCTGTCAGGAGTAATGAGCCAAAATTCACCCAACTTATTGTGGGAAGTTTGTGGAAGGCTATCCGAAATGTTTGACCCAAGTTAAGCAATTTAAAGGCAATGCTACCAATTACTAATTGAGTGTATGTAAACTTCTGAACCACTGGGAATGTGATAAAATAAATAAAAGCTGAAATAAATCATTCTCTATACTATTATTATGACATTTCACATTCTTAAAATAAAGTGGTGATCCTAACTGACCTAAAACAGGGAATCTTTACTAAGATAACATTTCAGGAATTGTGAAAAACTGAGTTTAAATGTATTTGGCTAAGGTGTATGTAAACTTCCGACTTGAACTGTATATACAGTATATTAATGCACTAGGCCTTTATTATTCCTGTATGAGTGGAGCAGAGCAAAATACTAGTATAGCGGGGAGAAATTCAGCACCACCACCCCAATACATATTTCTGCGGCCATGGTAAGTGGTTATGCTAGGTTTGGCTTGGAAAGGTTTGGCTTGGTCACAAACACTGAAGTCCACCATTGAAGAGAAAGGGTGAGAGTAGGAGAGTTTGTAGATGTGAGAAGGAATTATACAACAAGCAAAGTGATGATGCTGTTTGTATGTGGCCGCTATTAAAGAAAACTGTGTGCGGGTCATCAGGGGGAATTGATTCCACCGATTCTGTTGAAAAACGTTTCTTAAACAGAAGCAAATGGACCAAAACGGGGATAAACCTACCAAAATTTGTCCAATAGAAACTCTCGTTTGCAACTGTTTGATTAACGATTACACCCTCGATCAGCTAGGGAAAATGTTTGTATCTGTCACCTTCTTCAAAATGAACGGACCAAGGTGCAGCGTGCATTGAGTTCCACATCTTTTTAATACAAAGTGAAACTAGAAACAAAACCACAAAACTTAAAGAATGTGAAGGCGTAGTGCCCAAACAAACTAACAAACAATATCCCACAAAGCAGGTGGGGCTTCCTAAATATGATCCCCAATTAGAGGCAACGATTACCAGCTGCCTCTAATTGGGAACCATACAAAACCACCAACATAGAAATACACATTCTAGAACACCCCCCTAGTCACACCCTGACCTAAACCACTGTAGAGAATCCAAGGGCTCTCTATGGTCAGGGCGTGACAGTATCATGTAGTAGCCTAAACCTATCGATGATACATTGAACTGGGTGAATGGAAGATGAATGACAGTCATCCAATATGCTGTAATAGAAATAAGGCCATGCTCATAAAATAAAAAAAACGTCCTCCCTAATCTTAAACGGCACTGACCGTCACTGGAACAATTAAGTAAAGGTCTGTTTTTGTTATGGTCTAAGCACTTTGTTGTGGTATAATAGCAACCTGTTCATATTTGATGAGATGAAGCATCTCCTTTTTGCAGGTCTATTTGACTGTCCTACATATTGTTGTATAAAAAGGAGCCACACGTCCCTACTTGATACAGCCCAACACTTCTAGAGCTGCTTACCAGTATAACGATGACTCACCCATGAACTCCAGAATCAAAAGAGGCAACTCTTTGCACAGCAAAGTAAATCTAATTCCTCAGTGAATTCTTAACACAAAGCATTTCACTAACATTGGCTGATGCAATAGACCTAGCCTGTTATGTAAGCTCATGGGAGTTTAACTTACTCAAACATTCTCAGAGCAGAAAGGATTATGATTGGTTGCGTCAGGCAACCAATGAAAATGGAAAGGAATACCAAACTGAGAGCAGACTGGGAAATAGACTTGTCACATGAAGGGATTCGAAAACATTTGAGGGAAAAAGGGGAGGGAAAAAGAGGAAGAACAACATTCTGCAGGAGCAAGCAGCAAGAAAGCAAAACAAGTTAAGTTGAATATAGCTAGCATATTATTAATGTTGCACATTCATGTCCTGTATCCAGCTAGTCAAAATAATGTATTAAATACTAAATGTGATGCAAGCTAAAGTTAGGTAGTTCAAATCTTATTTTTTACGTGATGTTAGCTAGCTCAACAGTTTAAGCCTTAGGTTACCAAGCTAGCTTGTGAGTAAACTATTTAAGCCTACAGCCAGCTAACTAGCCAGCTAAATACAGTGCATTCAGAAAGTATTCAGACCCCTTGACTTTTTCCACATTTTGTTACTTTAAAGCCTTATTCTAAAATGGATTAAATAGTTTATTCCCTTATCAATCTACACACAATATCCCATAATGACAAAGCAAAAATAGGTTTTAAAAAATGTTGGGAAATGTATTAAAAATAAAACATATCACATTTACATAGGTATTCATACCCTTTACCCAGTACTTTGTTGAAGCACCTTTGTCAGCGATTACAGCCTCGAGTCTTCTTAGGTATGATGCTTTTCCCATCTCCACAGAGGAACTCTGAGGCTCTGTCAGAGTGAACATCGGGTTCTTAGTCACCACCCTGACCAAAGACCTTGGAGAAGCTCTAGGAAAAGTCTTGGTGGTTCCAAACTCCTTCCATTTAAGAATGATGGAGGCCACTGTGTTCTTGGGGACCTTCAATGCTGCACACATTTTTTGGTACCCTTCCCAAGATCTTAACTTACCACAGGGTGGATTCCAATCAAGTTGTAGAAACATCTCAGGGACAATCAATTGAAACAGAATGCACCTGAGCTCAATGTCTCATAGCAAAAGGTCTGAATATGTAAATACGTTTTTTTATATACATTTGCAATACAAAATTAAAAACTTGTTTTCGCTTTGTCATTATGGGGTTTGTGTGTAGAATAATGAGGGGGGGGGGGGGGAATGATTTAATCAATTTTAGAATAAGGCTGTAACATAACAAAGTGTGGAAAAAGTCAAGGGGTCTGAATACTTTCCAAATGCACTGTATGTTGCTGTTCTAGTAGCAACATAAATGAACAGGGAGTGCTGCAGCTCATCGAACAGAACTCTGTTAACCACAGTAGATATTGCTGCTCTAAGAGCAGATCTGTACTGTGTTAACTAATATTTTTGCTTTAGGAGCAGCTCAGGTAAACTAGCAGCACTGCTGCTCAACTATACCTATATTTTGTTGCTCCAAGAGCAGAACTGTACGGTGCTATCCTGATGTTGCTGTTCTAGATGCAGCTCAGTTAAACTATCAGCGCTGCTGCTCTTAGAACAGAACTTTGTTAACTAGATACTGCTGGGATGGTTGAGCTAACGTGCGCTAATGTGATTAGCATGACGTTGTAAGTAACAAGAAAATTTCCCAGGACATAGACATGTCTTATATGGGCAGAAAGCTTAAATTCTTGTTAATCTAACTGCACTGTCCACTTTACAGTAGCTTTTGCAGTGAACGAATACCATGTTATTGTTTGTGGAGAGTGGACAGTTATGTACTTGAAAATGTATTAATTGGCCAATTAGGCACATTTGGGCAGACTTGATACAACATTTTGAACAGTAATGCAATGGTTCATCGTATCAGTCTAAAACTTTGAACATACACTGCTAAATTGCGCCTAGAGTCCTAAGTGATATGATGGCCTTTCTCTTGCATTTCAAAGATGAAAAAAATGTAAATAAGAAAACACTTTTTTTTCTTTGTATTGTCTTTTACCATAACCTAATGTGTTATATTCTCCTACATTAATTTCACATTTCCACAAACTTCAAAGTGTCTCCTTTCAAATGGTATCAAAAATGTGCATATCCTTGCTTCAGGCCCTGAGCTACAGGCAGTTACATTTGGGTATGACATTTTAGGCGAAAATTGAAAAAAAGGGTCCAATCCTAGAGCAGTTGGAGTCACCTGGGTCTTCTGCTGCTCTAACAGCAGAACTGTCAGTACTGGCCATCAACACAGTCAGTACTCCACATTCCTCTTTCCCCCTTTTCCTACATTATTCCCTTTTAATGATGTAAAGTGTGTACTCGTGACCAATGTGAAATGCACTTAAAATAAACTCTGACTTTACTACTAACATTTCATTATTTCCTGGCTTTAAAACATACGTTGGTGAAGACCAGAGGACGTATGTTGGGTCGTATCTTTGCTCCTAGATGTGTAACGAGCTGGGACATATCTGGATGGAGTCAGGTGTGAGTGAGGACGCCATGTCTGGACACATCCAGCTCATCATATCGGGGAGACCGATATAATATCGGGGAGACCCTTCTATGGGGACAGTCTTTCTGAACCCTTTTTTCTACGAGTAATCAGGTAGAGATTTTGTACTACTTGATGTTGGTAGTAAATAAGTAGTCAAAACATTTCAGCTTTACTATACAGGCTTATCAGTAGAAATCCGGTACAGTTTTTACTCCTTGTTTGTATAGTGAATAAGTTGTCAAACACTACAGGCAGACTACACCAGGGCTGCGTTTCAAACTCATAAAAGACACACCCTCCTCTACTTACCCTCGCCTTATGCCCTTGGGGAATCCCCACGGCCATCTTTGTCGAGTTTGCGAGTGAACAATTATGTTCGCTCCGGGCCTGAAACGCCCCATAATTCAATTTTTGATGATAGTACATCCGCTAAGAAAAGTCAGACAAAACTTAAAACTAACATTAATATGGAGAAGTAAACATACAAGAGTAAGTAAAAATGAATGTAAATAAGTTTGTGCTACTAATGCACATGATGGCTCAAACACGTATCATAAAAGTATGATGTTTTTGTTTGGTTAGCTTTTGGAAACGCTAACTTTGCGCACATAACTTTCCCTGACATCACACTTATACATTGTCATTTTTCATTTACTGATATAGTAGGACGGCTAACATTCAATGTCTGCGGATGTGTTGTCTTCTAGCCAAGATATGAAATGCAATCATAATTGACTGTAGCGCATATAAGGCACACACAACAGTTCCATGATGACTGAAAACACAACCGTGGGATGAACAAGTGACAAAAATCCAGGCAAGAGCAGTCCATTTAAAATTCATTCATTCTTCTCCCACCCCTTGCCCTGCAAGTGTCAGAAGTGTCCACTTAATTTGAGGGCTGGGGGGAGAGGGTGTCTTTTAAGTGTTTGGAATGCAGCCCGGCTCTTCAGTAGTGATCAGTAGAGTTTTGCAGCTTGTGACCACAGAAGAAAGACCAAACAGGAAGTAGTTGGTTGCTGTTAGTTAACTACTGTTTGACCATCCTGAATGTAATCATCTTCCATCCTTCATCATCCTGTCTTTCACAGCCCTTATGCTGGCACCATCTGGAAGTGTAACTTTGCTTTATGTTTTATGTCATTTCAAGTCATTGTTTAGCCGTTGATATAACTTATGTAGCCTCTGTTTTCGTCATGCTAGCTAAAAAGTATGTGTTTTTATGGAAACGTACAGTTTTTTTCATATTAGTATACTTACCCGTTCTTCTTACCTCTTTTGACCTGTTGCCAAGGAGGCCCTGAAAAAGAAAAGGAGAGCCTCAAACTCTAGGAGCTCAGATCCAATCATTTTATAACCAACGTTTCAACAGACTTCATCAGGGTATAATGACAAACACTGCGGGTCACTAGTTTATATAGTGTCAAAGGACACACACGTGTCTGTAATCATGGCCGGGTTTGGCTTGATTTCATTGGTTGATTTACAAATATGAATCAAACATATAAAAAGCATGAATGAATAACATACGATCATAGATACAATTTGGCTACATAGGCCAACAAACATTTACAATGGATAGCACAAACACAACAATCATAAGAATGGCTTCAGATCAAAGTCCACGTTGAGACCTCAAAAAGAAAGGAGGACCAAGGCACTCTTATAATTAATTAAAATGCCTTTATTTGTATCGCTTGTTCAATGGAAACAAAGTTTTAAAACTCAGACACATTTTGACTGCATGGCCATTGTCAGGGAGTACAACGAAATGATAAGTTGAGACCGAAGGGAGCAAGGGTCTTTAAATTAACAATAATTTGACACTAATTTCTCAAGGTCACACCCTTAGGGAGGGTGGGGAGGGTGACGTGTTCAATGCCGATGTAGCGAAGGGACAAAATAGAGTGGTTAGCTTCCAAAAAGTGGGCCCGCAACTAGGTACGTCGAGTTTTTGCACCTAATGGTGCTACTGTACAATGCTCAGAGATTCTTACTTTTAATTCACGCTTCATTTTATCCACATCATTTTTACCACAAGGACAAGTTATAAGATAAATAACTGCCTTAGTGGAGCACGTGATAACACCTTTGATTGGGATCTGTTTCCATGTTTGAGGGTGTTTGACGGATTCACATTTGTAAGTGCCATTATATTGAGCACAGCCACCACACTTGTAGTTTCCATCCGGTAGAGGCTCAAATAGACTTTGTGGGTATTTTGGTAGCTGAGATTTCTGCCCCGCAAGAATAAGACCAATGGAGGTTCCAACAACACATTGCCGATGCTGCTATCAGATCTTAGAATGTGCCAATGTTTGTGAACGATTCCCTTAATTTGTTCAGAGCACTTTGAATAGAGCGTAGTGAGAGAGCAAGGATGCTTATTTTTGGAAGATCATGTCTCAATTTGTTTGGGATTTTCTCAATGGCAGTATCGGTCTGACCATTTTTGTACCCCGTCTCCTTGAATATTTCTGTCGAAATCTGATAATTTTTTGCAGATTCTTTTGATTCGACAGAATTGGACGTAGGACAAATAGTTTTTCAAGGGAAGCAGGTGACAGCTATCAGCCTTCAACAAACTGTTACGATCAGTAGGTTTCCTGTAAAGATTAGTGTATAGAACATTATCCTCACACAAAATCAGAAGATCAAGGAAACTGATTTGACGTGTGTCAGATTGCATAGTAAACCTCAGGTGCAAGGAACAAGAGTTAACAAAAGCATGGAACGCCTGGAGCTGGTTTGCATCACCCCTCCATAAAACAAAAATATCATCAATATACCGTTTTCCAAAATAATAACGTTAGGTAAAAAAAACATTTTCGAGAGGATTGAGAATTGACTGTTTCTCCATGTAACCCACATACAAATGAGCATAGTTAGGAGCCATAGGGGATCCCATAGCAGTACACTTTGTTTGGATAAAGAAATAGTTTAGAAATATTACATAGTCATGTGTGAGTACTATTTCAACTATTTCAACCTTTTCTCTCTTTCTCTCTCTCTCCCTCTTTGTCTCTGTCTCTTCATCTCTCTCTCTGTGTCTCACTCTCTGCTTAGCCCATCATGGCCATGGTGTGTGAGGGGATGTATATGATCAAGTACAGTTTTAATTGATTGTGTTGTGTGCTCTGCGGCCCACAGAAGAAAGTGTTGTAGAAGGTGGTGTAGGAGGAGGTGGTTCACAAGGAGTACAATTGGGGTGAGCTACAGCTTTGATATTGTCTCAATGTGCTGTACATAGTATGTAATCCTGTCTAAGTACCACTACTGGCATACTGTATGTAACTGAACATTCTCTGCTGAAACTACTGACGGATTCTCTGTACACACTTTGTTTCAATCAGTGTAGGCTCCTCAGAGGAGGAAGGGGATGAACATCCTCCTCAGTGAATTTCAGGGGAAAAAATTGTGAAACAATTTTGGAAATATTTTTTAGATAAAACTATATATTTACATCACCAAATAACTGATTAAAATTCACTGTTTTGCAAGGATGGTCTACAGGGTAGCACCATGATGTAGCTGGAGGACAGCTAGTTTCCCTCCTCCTCTGGGTACGTTGACTTCAATACAGAACCTAGGGGACTTGTTGTTCTCACCCCCTTCCATAGACGTAATTATCCGTGTAATTATGACAACTTCCAGAGGACCTCCTCCAACCTATCAGAGCTCTTACAGCACGAACTGACATGTTGTCCACCCAATCAAAGGATCAGATAATGAATCTAGTACTGTAAGCATAAGCTACATCTAGCTAGTACTGCAGTGCATAAAATGTGGTGAGTAGTTTACTCAAAGAGAGAGAAAGACTATAGTTGAAGAGTTTAACATGTTAATGTCTTCAAAAATGAAGAAGCAAGAACGAAAGAGCTAGCTAGCTATATTTTGTAGTACTTTATTTTTCACTTACTTAGCTAGCAAATGCAGTTAGCTAGTTTAGCCTACTCAGGCACCTGGCTCAAACAGAGAGGGATGTAATGTTAGCTAGCTGGCTATGGATCCAACACTGGAACTCTTCCAAGTGAAGGTAAGCTTTTGGTTTTATTAATTTATTACCAGTGGGGCCCGCGGGTGTAACTGCTAAACTGCTTGCTGTACTGCATGATTGTAGTGGGTTTACTTGAGCGTTAGTTCTAGTAGCTATGTTGATTTTTGGCTCTGTACTCCAGCAATGATAATAATTTGAGTGTATTTTCATCCCTATCGTGTGAACCATTAAGAAGTTAGAGCACTTTTATATATAGTCCCCCCATTTTAGGGCACCAAAAGTATTGGGACAAATTCAAGTGTGTATTAAAGAAGTCAAACATTTAGTATTTGGTCCCGTCTTCCTAGTACCCGATGATTAAATCACGCTTTTACTCCACAAACTTGTTTGCTGTTTGTTTTGGTTGTGTTTCAGATTCTTTTGTGCCCAATAGAAATGTATGACACTCTGAGCCAGAGCGACTTCCAGTCAATTGGGATATTGGTGATATTGATTTATCATTATCAGATTATCATTATACAATTGAAATTGAATTTTGACAGATATATGCTTCCATAGACAGTAACAGAGCAGTGGGCATTTGGAAACATTTGAATATGCAATAAAAACCTTCATAAACCGGTGTTGACATCATTTCATGATTACCTTAATAATATATATTTATGTTTTGAACACTTAACAATACAGCCATTGAACAGACATTAAATAAAGCAGATTTCATATTTCAAAAGTTAGCTACAGTACTCTTGACAGGTGACACCACTACACTGTTCCATCCCAAAGCAGCATACCAATGTATTCAGAGTGTGATGAAAGTTGTTCTTCTCAGGAATGCAGGCTGCGAACCCTGGATGGCCTTCAATTGTACTTCCTTGATTCTTCGTGTCCTCTCCACTTTCTCCTTCTCAAAATGCATTCGAGGAGAAGATGCAAATCCAATCAAATCAAATGTTATTGGTCGCATACACATGGTTAGCAGATGTTAATGCGAGTGTAGCGAAATGCCTGTGCTTCTAGTTCCGACCGTGCAGTAATATCTAACAAGTAATCTAACAATTTCACAACAACTACCTTATACACACAACTGTAAAGGAATGATTAAGAATATGTACATATAAATATATGGATGAGCGATGGCCGAACGGCATAGGCAACATGCAGTAGATGGTATAGAGTACAGTATATACATATGAGATGAGTAATGTAGGGTATGTAAACATTATATAAAGTGCCATTGTTTAAAGTGACTAGTGATACCTTTATTACATCCAATTATTAATTATTAAAGTGGCTAGAGATTGAGTCTGTATGTTGGCAGCAGCCACTCAATGTTAGTGATGGCTGTTTAACAGTCTGATGGCCTTGAGAAAGAAGCTGATTTTCAGTCTCTGCAAGGTCCCTCGCTCTGACCTTCTCCACCAATGCATTTCTAGAAGGAGACGAGGAAATGAACACACAGGATCCATGAAAGGCAAAATGAGATCCACCACCTGTGTTCTTGGAAGGGGTTGTAGAGGGAGGGGTCACCTGGGGGCATGTGGGAGAGGTGTGGTCCCTCGCAGGCTAAACATGTCCCCACAGGACTAGTGTCGACACGGGGCCTTCCACAAACCAGAGACTGTTCCGACTCTTTGATCTCCATGGATCGCTTGTAAAGCTCTGCTGCTTTCTCAAAGACCCCCTCCGCACAGCTGGGGGAAAGAGAGGGAGGGGGGAGGAGAGGAAGATGGACCGAGAAGAGAGAAAACAAGGTTTAGAAAGAGATATGGGCCTCCCGAATGGCGCAGTGGTCTAAGGCACTGCATCGCAACCACTAGAGATGCTGGTTCGATTCCAGGCTCTGTCGCAGCCGACCACGACCAGGAGACCCATGGGGTGGTGCACAATTGGCCCAGCGTCGTCTGGGTTAGGGGAGGGTTTGGCCAGCCGGAATGTCCCTGTCCCATCGTGCAATGGTGACTCCTGTGGCGGGCCAGGCGTATGCACGCAGACACGGTCGGGCAGGTGTACGGTGTATCCTCCGACATATTGGTGCGGCGGGCTTCCGGGTTAAGCAGGCATTGTGTCAAGAAGCAGTGCGCTTGGCTGGTTTGTGTTTTGGAGGACGCACAGCTCTCGACCTTCTCCTCTCCCGAGTCCGTACGGGAGTTTCAGCGAGGGGACAAGACTGTAACTACCAATTGTATACCACAAAATTAGGGAGACAAAAATGTTTAAAAAGAAAGAGATAATGGGTTGATGATAATGATGATTAAACTAATCGTTCAGCTTATAGTGCTGTATGTATATTAACAATAAGATGGTGTGTGTGTACTCAACAGAGTACAGCTAGGTTCTTCAGATTCTCTCCGACCCGTGAGCGTCGCAGACTGTCCTCATACACTCTCATAGCCTGTTTATACAGGGGCAGCGCCTCACTCTGCTTCTTCTGTCAGACACACAATAACACACAGTCAGACCAATGTACAGGCAGAATCAGTGAGAAAGTCTGAATTTCCATTTGAAGTCCAATTAAGCTGGGGAAATCAAACCATACACATGCTGTATGCTTTCCAGCAGTTCCCATCTTTCCCTAATATGCATGCAGCAGACCTGGGTTTAATGTGAAAAATCATCTCAAACACCTTATCTGTGCCTGTTTGAGCTTGCCTGGCTTAATAAACCAAAACAAGTCCCAAACCTGCAAACCCTGTTTGAGTTTGCCCGGCACTCCAGGCAAACTCAAGAAAACTCAAGTATTTGAAAGGATTTTAACCCGTGTCTGGTATGCAGTGAACTGTTAGCATTGTTGGTCCTCTCAGCACTTGGCAGCAGATGCCAGCCAGGTTGACCAATGCTGTTGCCATACTGGGGTGTTTGGGTCCAAAGCCAGCTCATGCATAGGAACAGACTTCTCCAGTTTCCCCCTGGACAACACATCTCCTCTGTCAGCTTCACAAATCAGGATAACACACGCTACAAGCTAATAGAACTCCAGGCTAACTGCCAAACAGTAATACACATAACACTTCCAGACATTGGACGGCTGCACAGACTCAGATTAAGCCTATACTCTCTTTAGAGGAGGATTTGACCAAAGTATTTATTCCATAGTCTTTACATTTTTTTGTGTTTAATTGACCATGCCATGGAGCATTGTGTGGTGTTCACTTTGTTTGTTGGGTCTGTAAAATCATTAACAATATTAAAAGTAGTGGTTCACGTATTCTAAACCAAATCTAAAAAAAAATATGTAAATGGTATGTTATAGAAGGGTACAGCCACTTTTTTGTGATTTCACTTGGTTTTGAGGAACATACCCCACCCGCGACACACTTCCTCATTGCTCGTTCTGCAGTATGGGGGCTGCGGATAAACATGAACAACGGCTCCAAAATCCCCCAAATACTTCCTTTTCGAAACAGCAAAACTCTCAGTAATTATTACATTTTTTTAAATCAATGTACCCCTTTTTCTCCCCAATTTTGTGGTATCCAATTGGTAGTTACAGTCGCTGCAACTCCCATACAGACTCGGGAGAGGCGAAGGTCGAGAGCCATGGGATCTCTGAAACACAACCCAACCAAGCCCACTGCTTCTTGACACAATGCCCACTTAACCCAGAAGCCAGCCGCACCAATTTGTCGGAGGAAACACCGTACCCCTGGCGACTGTGTCAGCTTGCACTGCGCCCGGCCCGCCACAAGAGTCGCTAGTGCGCAATGGGACAAGAATATCCCTGCTGGCCAAACCCTTGTGCGCAGCCCCATGGGTCTCCCGGTCGCAACCGGCTGCAACAGAGCCTGGACTCAAACAGAGAATCTCTAGTGACCACTGCACCACTCGGAAAGCCCAGCTCTCAGTATTTTGACGCAGGTCTTTAGATGTTGTACACATGAAATTGTGTCATTCAGAACTTTATCTGCAACATTATGTTGCGACTAGAGTGATACTTCTCCGTCTATTCTAGTAGCAGGCTTCACGGAGAATGGAACAGCTGGATAGGAGAAATGGCTCAAGTCACACAAAATGGTGTAACTTTGCGGATAAAGTTCAGAATGGCACAATTTCATGTGTACAACATCTAAAGACCTGCATCACTATAGTGAGAGTGTGTCCGTTGTAACCGGACATATTTGGGTGTTATTATTTCAATCAATCAAATGTATTTAGAAAGCCCTTTTTACATCAGCCGATGTCTCAAAGTGCTATACAGAAACACAGCCTAAAACCCCAAACAGTAAGTAATGCAGATGTAGAGTCTTTGTTCATGGTTGTTTTGGTGCCCCCATACTACACAACGATGATGAGGAAGTGCATCGCTGGTTGGGGTTAGTTTCTCAAAAACAAGTGCGGTCTGTACACTTTTATAACAGTCTGTACACTTCTATTTCTGTTCTTCACTTCTATAGCATGCCATTTACATCCAAAACACAGATTTGGTTGTAAAAAAAGTGAACTTCTCCTTTAAAATGTAAAAAAACAAATTGTCTAGGACTTACCTTAATGGGATTATATGCAACAACCCCAGGGCGTCTTGATTTGAAATGTACCATCTTATCAACCTACCCTGCGTTTGTAGAGCAGGCCCAGGTGTTTGAGGGTGTAGGCCAGGGAGGGGTTGTAGCACCAAGCTCTCATCCTGATGTTCAGGGCTATCTCGTACTCTGCAGTCTCGTACTCCCTCCTCTAAGTGTGAATGGCAGCTAGGTTTTCGAGGGGCACAGTCAGGAACACTTTGGCTGCCGGGGAAAACACAGTAGGGAGACACAGTTTAACATAACAACATGATCAAAATCATTGGATGTAGCGAGTCTGGCGCCGGAGAGGATGGCTGCCGTTTCACGGGCTCTTAACCAACTGTGCTATTTTGTTAGTTTTTTCCCGTTGTTTGTAACTTGTTTTTTAACTTATTTTGTACATAATGTTGCTGCTACCGTCTCTTATGACCAAAAATAACTTCTGGACAGCGATTACTCACCTCGATCTGGAGGAATATTTGTTCTTTAACGAGTCAGACGCAAAGGATATACTGCTTTCTCGGGAATGACCCCAAATCCCCGTCATTTGTGTGAAAAAGGGGGCGGAGGTCGGGCTGCCTTCTGAGAATTCATAGGCGAGTGAGTAAACCTCCACTACCATCTGTTCTATTGGCCAACGTGCAAGATTATCCTACCAACGGGACATTAAAAACTGTAATGTCTTATGTTTCACAGAGTCGTGGCTGAACGACGATACGGATAATATATAGCAGGCGGGATTTTCCATGCATCTGCAAGACAAGGAAGCTACGTCTGGTAAGACAAGGGGCGGGGTGTGTGTCTTTTGTCAATAACAGCTTGTGTGCGATGTGTAATATTAAAAAAGTCTAGAGGTATTGCTCGCCTGAGGTAGAGTAGATAATGACAAGCTGTAAACCACACTATCTACCAAGACATATATTATTCGCAGCTGTCTATTTACCACCACAAACCGATGCTAGCACTAAGACCGCACTCAACGAGCTGTATTAGGCCATAAGCAAACAAGAAAATGCTCATCCAGAAGCGGTGCACCTAATGGCCGGGGACATTATTGCAGGCAAACTTAAATAAGTTTTGGGCCTCCCGGGTGGCGCAGTGGTCTAGAGCACTGCATCGCAGTGCTAACTGCGCCACCAGAGTCTCTGGGTTCGCCCCCAGGCTCTGTCGCAGCCGGCCGCGACCGGGAGGTCCGTGGGGCGACGCACAATTGGGCTAGCGTCGTCCGGGTAAGGGAGGGTTTGGCCGGTAGGGATTTCCTTGTCTCATCGCGCTCCAGCGACTCCTGTGGCGGGCTGGGCGCAGTGCGTGCTAACCAAGGGGGCCAGGTGCACGGTGTTTCCTCCGACACATTGGTGCGGCTGGCTTCCGGGTTGGAGGCGCGCTGTGTTAAAGAAGCTTGGCTTGGTTGGGTTGTGCTTCGGAGGACGCATGACTTTCGACCTTCGTCTCTCCCGAGCCCGTACGGGAGTTGTAGCGATGAGACAAGATAGTAATTACTAGCGATTGGATACCACGAAAATTGGAGAGAAAAGGGGATAAAAATGTAAAAAATAAAATTAAAAAATTTAAAAAAAATTAAATAAGTTTTAACTAATTTCTACCAGCATGTCACATGTGCAACCAGAGGGGGAAAAAACTCTAGACCACCTTTACTCCACGTACAGAGACGCATACAAATCTCTCCCTCTTCCTCCATTTGGCAAATCTGACCATAATTATATCCTCCTGATTCATGCTTACAAGCAAAAACTAAAGAAGGAAGTACCAGTGACTCGCTCAATACCGAAGTGGTCAGATGACGCGGATGCTAAGCTACAGGACTGTTTTGCTAGCACAGACTGGAATATGTTCCAGGATTCATCAAAATGTCATTGAGGAGTATACCACCTCAGTCACCGGCTTCGTCAATAAGTGCATTGACGACAACGTCCCCACAGTGACCGTACGTACATATCCCAACCAGAAGCCATGGATTAGAGGCAGCATCCGCATCGAGCTAAAGGCTAGAGCTGCCACTTTCAAGGAGCGGGACACTGATCCGGGCACTTATAAGAAATCCTGTTACGCCCTCAGACGAACCATCAAACAGGCAAAACGTCAATAAAGGATTAAGATTGAATCCTACTCCCATTGTTCTCTGCAGATCCTCTCAAGCTCTGTCAGATTAAATAGAAAACAATTACTTTTAGAGTTAGTGTGTGTTGTGACATACAGTCGAAGCAGGCGGTCTACCTCATGAAAAATTGCTGCTGAATTCCTACCGATCACAACTACACAAGATCTACACAAAACCTCTGTATGGTAAGCTGAATCTATTCTAACACGGCGTGCTCACTCACACCTGACTACATCCAGATCTGATCCAGCTCGTTACATGCCTAGGAGAAAAAAGATGACCCAACGTACATCATCTGATCATCACCAACTCAATAATGAATGTTTTACAGTCAGGAAATAATTACATGTTAGTACTCACGTTTATTTTAAGAGTTTTATTTTAAGTGCATTTCACATGAGTCACACGTTCGTTCACAACATCATTAATAGGGAATGAAATAATGTAGGAAAATGGGGGAAGAGGAATGTGGAGTACTGACTGTGTTGATGGCCAGTACTGACGGTTCTGCTGTTAGAGCAGCAGAAGACCCAGTTGACTCAAACTTCCCTTAGAGCAGCAAAATGGTTTACTAGCAAGCAAAACATGTGGGTCACAAAACAGGTCTGCCCCACATGGCCTGAATGATGGGTTGAAGCTACATCTCCTCCCACCTCCTCCTTCTTTTTCATTGGTTGTCTGATGCAACCAATCATAATCCGTTCTGCTCTGAGAACATGTTGGAGTAAGTGAAATTCCAAAGAGTGTTATGCTCATATAATGTAGGGCACAGTATCCGCATCGAGCCTCATCCACTCTGCAAAGGTATTTCTTTTCAGCTTTTGAGAGAACAGCAACAGACCCTCAACTATGATATTAGCGTGCTGGAATGCATTGACGTCTATATTTAATCAACAGCCAACTGTATTAGGCCTATAGAACATTCTTTCCTTTATTTAACTAGGCAAGTCAGTTAAGAACAAATTCTTATTTTCAATGACAGCCTAGAAACAGCGGGTTAACTAAGTTGTTCAGGGGCAGAACGACAGATTTGTACCTTGTCAGCTCAGGGATTCAATCTTGCAACCTTTCAGTTACTAGTCCAACGCTCTAACCACTAGGCTACCTGCCACTCCAACATTAACTCTAAACTTGTCATAGAGTACAGAGAACATACATGGCTTTTTGGTCCAGGGAGTAAAATAGCTTTATAATGGCTGATGATGCAAGTAATACTTTCTCTAATGTCACTTATGTAACTGTAATAATATGTTTCCACTTTACTCACTTTTAATTGGGCTAGCCAAAGATTTAAATAAGAGACCTGCCACCTGGTGGCAATGAATGGAAAAACAGGAAAAACATATTCTAGAAATAATATTCCATTTGCCATATGATAGAGCCATTTAAGAGTTATAAGGTAACATTAGTAAATTACATCAGTTATCATTCAGCTGATGCAATCCTGTCAGAAGGGAAATATTACAGTATACGACCATGACATTATTTATATATATATATAGATGGGGCTTGAACACCTGTCACCAGGGGTATGTGTGGTCCAGGTGTATGTTGTCACGCCCTGACCTTAGAGAGCCTTTTTATGTCTCATTTTGGTTTGGTCAGGGTGTGATTTGGGGTGGGTATTCTATGTTCTTTAGTTCTATTATTTGTATTTCTATGTTTTGGCCGGGTAGGTTTCTCAATCAGGGACAGCTGTCTATCGTTGTCTCTGATTGAGAACCATACTTAGGTAGCCCTTTTTCCCACCTGTCTCTGCAGGAAGTTAACTTTGTTTGTGGCACATAGCCCTTTAGCGTCACGGTTGTTTTGGGTTGTTTTTGTCGGTGTCATATAAATAAAGGAATATGTACGCTGCACCTTGGTCTACTTCTGTTGACGGCCGTGACATATGTGTGGTCAAGGAGTATGTGTGGTCCAGGGGTATGTTTGGTCTGTTACCGCTTCACCAGATCCCAGAACTATCTGGCCTTCTCAGTTAGTTCATATCCTGGACCTTCTCATCAACTGAGGTGGACACCACCTTCCCATCCACCATCTCCTCCACGATCACCCTCACCCGCTTCTGCATGTGTGGATTATACTCTGTGGAAAGAGCCACAACACAGGAATTCATTCATTCATTAATTGTGTGTATTATGGGTAACAACACTTGATTCTTCATTAATTCATTCATTGGATTAATTATTCTCTGCATGCTCACCTTCCACCACTTCCTGGACTTGTTGCACTTCCTGGAACTTCTCGACCATGATCACTTTCCTGACCTCCTGTCTGGTCTCCACATGCCTAGTGGAAAAACACTTACGGTCAGCTAATCTCACTAACATACATCTTGATCTACTAGTTTTCAATCAGTGGTGTAAAGTACTTAAGTAAAAATACTTTATAGAACTACTTACAGTGGCAAGAAAAAGTATGTGAACCCTTTGGAATTACCTGGATTTCTGCATAAATTGGTCATCAAATTTGATCTGATCTTCATCTAAGTCACAACAATAGACAAACATAGTGTGCTTAAACTATTAACACACAAATGATTGTATTTTTCTTGTCTATATTGAATGCATCATTTAAACATTCACAGTGTAGGTTGGGAAAAGTATGTGAACCCATAGGCTAATGACTTTTCCAAAAGCTAATTGGAGTCAGGAGTTAGCTAACTTGGAGTACAATCAATGAGACGCGATTAGAGATGTTGGTTAGAGCTGCCTTGCCCTATAAAAAAAATCACAAAATTTGAGTTTACTATTCACAAGAATCATTGCCTGATGTGAACCATGCATCGAACAAAAGAGATATCAGAAAACCAAGGATTAAGAATTGTTGACTTGCATAAAGCTGGAAAGGGTAACAAAAGTATTTCTAAAAGCCTTGATGTTCATCAGTCTACGATAAGACAAATTGTCTATAAATGGAGAAAGTTCAGCACTGTTGCTACTCTTCCTAGGAGTGGCCGTCCTGCACAGATGACTGCAAGATCACAGCGCAGAATGCTCAATGAGGTTAAGAAGACTACTAGAGTGTCAGCTAAAGACTTACAGAAATCTCTGGAACATGCTAACATCTCTGTTGACGAGTCTACAATACGTAAAACATTTAACAAGAATGGTGTTCATGGGAGGACACCACGGAAGAAACCACTGCTGTCCAAAAACAACATGCTGCACGTCTGAAGTTTGCAAAAGTGCACATGGATGTTCCACAGCGCTACTGGCAAAATATTCTGTGGACAGATGAAACTACAATTGAGTTGTTTGTAAGGAACACACAACACTATGTGTGGAGAAAAAAAGGCACAGCACACCGACATCAAAACCTCATCCCAACTGTGAAGTATGGTGGAGGAAGCATCATGGTTTAGGGCTGCTTTGCTGCCTCAGGGCCTGGAAAGCTTGCTATCATCGACGGAAAAATGAATTCCCAAGTTTATCAAGACATTTAACAGGAGAGTGTTAGGCTATCTGTTCGCCATTTGAAGCTCAACAGAAGTTGGGTGATGCAATTAGGACAACGACCCAAAACACAGAAGTAAATCAACAACAGAATGGGTTCAACAGAAGATAATATGCCTTCTGGAGTGGCCCAGTCAGTCCTGACCTCAACCCGATTGAGATGCTGTGGCATGACCTCAAGAGAGCAGTTCACACCAGGCAATCCAATAATATTGCTGAACTGAAACAGTTTTGTAAAGAGGAATGGTCCAAAATTCCTCCTGACCGTTGTGCAGGTCTGATCCGCAACTACAGAAAATGTTTGATTGACGTTATTTCTGCCAAAGGAGGGTCAAACAGTTGTTAAATCCAAGGGCTCACATACTTTTCCTACCCTGCATTGTGAATGTTTACATGGTGTGTTCAATAAAGCCATGAAAACGTCTAATTGTTTATGTGTTATTAGTTTAAGCAGACTGGGTTTGCCTATTGTTTTGACCTAGATGAAGATCAGATAACATTTTATGACCAATTTATGCAGAAATCCAGGTATTTCCAAAGGTACTTTACTTTACTATTTATATTTTTGACTACTTTTACTTCACTACATTCCTTAAGAAAATATTGTACTTTTCCTTGACACCCAAAAGTTCTCGTTACATTTTGAATGCTTAGCAGGAGAGGAAAATAGTCCAATTCACAGACTTATCAACCGAACATTCGTGGTCATCCCTACTGCCTCTGATCTAGCGGACTCACTAAACCAACATGCTTTGGTTGTAAATTATGTCAGAGTGTTGGAGTGTGCCCCGGCTTTCCGTAAATAAAAAAAAACTAGAAAATGTTGCCATCTGGTTTGCTTAATATAAGGAATTTAAAATTATTTATGCTTTTCCTTTTATACTTAAGTATCTTTTAAACAAAATACTTTTAGACTTTTACTCAAGTAGAATTTTACTGGGTGACTTTTACTTTTATTTTTTGAGATTTTCCATTAATGTATCTTTACTTCTACTCAAGTATGACAGTTGGGTACTTTTTCCACCACTGCTTGCAATGAGGTGCCAATAAACAGCTGTCATCCCCCCATCCCTTCCCCTCCTTCTCTTTCCTGCCCCTCCATTATCCCCTCTCACCTGAATCCCTCTCCATCCAGCAGCCTCCTGTACTAGCGATCTCCATCTCCAGCCTCATCTTGATGTCCAGGAGGATCTGGTACTCGGAGGCCTGCTGCTGGATGCTGACGTTGAGCTGCTGCAGCTCCTCCTCCATGCTGTTGATACAAACCTGCAGCTGGCTCAGCTGGGAGCTGTAGCGGCCATTTATATCAGCGACGCTCTGCTCCAGGTACCCCTTCTAGGAATGTGTTTATGTTTGTAAGGGATGAAGAAAACGGAGAAGGAAGGAAGGAGAGGGTAGTAGAAATGTATAAAGAGGTAGATGAAGAAGGGTAGAGATAGTTAGACTGGGTGTGCATGAGGGTGTTAGAACACCTTGACATTAGACCACTGTGGAGATCTGAAAACATCTAACAAACTTTGATTTTTGAGTGTAATGTTCCTTTAAGACCTAAAGGAATTCCATATTTTAGGAACAGAGATATGGTAAAGAGAAATGCTATTTGTTTAGGGATGCTGATTCACTAAGACACACACACACATACACACACACTGTATTAGTCAAGTATAGTACCACTTCACAAAATACATGTCAATTGTGCCTCTTACAAAACACATTTAATGACCCATGCCCACACCCTTCAAGGCCCCCTGTCCTATTTTCAGAGGTTGCCTCACCTTGCTCTCAAACCACTTGGCAGCATCTCTCTGGTTCTTCGCTACCATGCCCTCAGACTGGGTCCTCATCTCCTCCTGCACCTTGCTCATGTCCACTGAGGAAGCACAGTCAACCTCCACATTCACAGCACCACAATGCTGCGTCCGCATCAACTGCATCTCCTGACAACAGGAAAAGGGGGACAAATTGTGCTAAAATACCTGGGATTTGCAGTTTACTTATAAACAGGGAAGGGTAAAAGCGCCTGAAAACAATGAGTTACTGTATATTTGAGTACTTATAACAGTGAAGTTGCCGTAGATTTGCTGTGAGGGAGTTTTGCACCCATGTGGCCAAACATTGACAGGTCTCAAACCCAGTGAGAATTAATAAAGTGTAAAAACAATGCAAAAACTACAGGGGGTGCCATTGTGTCCTAATGAAAAACCACAGGCGGCTGTCCTGGCCCATTGACACTTTAGCCAACAGCACAAGCGTTAAGACTTGAGTGTGTGAGAAGAAATAAGGAGGTTACCTCCTCATGGTTCTTCCTGAGGTAGACCAGCTCCTCCTTCAGCCCCTCAATCTGCATCTCCAAGTCTCCTCTGGTGAGCATAAAGCTGTCCAGCACTGCTCTCAGACGAGCCACATCCCCTTCCATCTTCATAGTCATGTTAGCCTCCGTCGCTAACCTACAGGGATTCAGGAAAGACTACGAGACAACAAACCTACATACAACTTGCCAAACCGTGAACTGATCCATAGCCCCTGCATACCCCCATAAGCATTTCTGTAGATCTGGGAGGATTGGATCTACTCAATCTCAAACCTATAGGCCAAAGCTACAAACAGAAACAGTACACTCACAGAGGCTGTGTACAGTACAAACAGGAAGTGCACCTACTTCATCTTGAAGTCATCAGCTGCAACTCTGGCATTATCCACCCGTAGGATCATCTGAGAGTTCTCCACAGACCTGGCATGGATCTAAATCAAAATCAAATCGAATGTATGTATATAGCCCTTCGTACATCAGCTGATATCTCAAAGTGCTGTACAGAAACCCAGCCTAAAACCCCAAACAGCAAGCAATGCAGGTGTAGAAGCACGGTGGCTAGGAAAAACTCCCTAGAAAGGCCAAAACCTAGGAAGAAACCTAGAGAGGAACCAGGCTATGAGGGGTGGCCAGTCCTCTTCTGGCTGTGCCGGGTGGAGGTTATAACAGAACATGGCCAAGATGTTCAAATGTTCATAAATGACCAGCATGGTCAAATAATAATAATCACAGTAGTTATCGAGGGTGCAACAAGTCAGCACCTCAGGAGTAAATGTCAGTTGGCTTTTCATAGCCGATCATTCAGGGTATCTCTACCGCTCCTGCTGTCTCTAGAGAGTTGAAAACAGCAGGTCTGGGACAAGTAGCACGTCCGGTGAACAGTTCAGGGTTCCATAGCTGCAGGCAGAACAGTTGAAACTGGAGCAGCAGCACGGCCAGGTGGACTGGGGACAGCAAGGAGTCATCAGAACAGGTAGTCCTGGGTCATGGTCCTAGGGCTCAGGTCCTCCGAGAGAAAGAAAGAAAGAAAGAAAGAAAGAAAGAAAGAAAGAAAGAAAGAAAGAGAATTAGAGAGCATACTTAAATTCACACAGGACACGGGATATGACAGGGGAAATACTCCAGATATAACAGACTGACCCTAGCCCCCCGACACATAAACTACTGCAGCATAAATACTGGAGGCTGAGACAGGAGGGGTCGGGAGACACTGTGGCCCCATCCGACGATACCCCCGGACAGGGCCAAACAGGCAGGATATAACCCCACCCTATGGGCCCTGTTATGCACTACATAGGGAATAGGATACCATTTGGGGCGCTTGCCATAACGTTATGTGATTCTGCGCACTTCCATGAGATAATCCCCAACATAATGGAATTTAAAATAAATTATCAAATCCTGCTATGTCATTGTGGTGTAACGTACTTAAGTAAAAATACTTTAAAGTACTACCTAAGTAGGTATTTTGTGTATCTTAACTTTACTATTTATATTTTTGACAATTTTTACTTTTACTCCACAACATTCCTCAAGAAAATAGTGTACTTTTTACTCCATAGATTTTCCTTGACACCCAAAGTACTCATTACACGTTGAATGCTTAGCAGGACAGGAAAATAGTCCAATTCACACTCTTATCAACAGAACATCCCTGGTCATCCCTACTGCCTATGATCTGGTGGACTCACTAACACATACTTTGGTTATAAATTATGTCAGAGTGTTGGAGTGTGCCCCAGACAATCAGTACAAAAAATGTAAACAAATAATTGTGCCGTCTGGGTTGCTTAATATAAGGAATGTGAAATGATTTACACTTTTACTTTTACTTTTGATACTAAAGTATATTTGAGCAATTACATTTTCTTTTGATACTTAAGTATATTTAAAACCAAAGACTTTTGGACTTTTACTGAAGTAGTATTTTACTGTGTGACTTTCACTTTTACTTGAGTCATTTTCTATTAAGGTAATTTATGACAATTGGTTAGTTTTTCCACCACTGGTCCTCATGTATTTAGGAACGTGTGTTTATAATAGGAGTACAGGTGTGCCTTTTAATAATAATGAGACTTATCTTTGGAGCTTTACAGGCAAACTATAGGTTACTGTTTCTTCTCAATAGCAGTTAGAAAAATTAATGAAGGAATAAATCGCTTTTAAAAAGTTACAAGTTAAGTAAAAGTTGATATATATATATAGTGTGTCATGGCTCCTCCTCTGCAGTGCAGGGGGCGGTTCCTCCTGCAGGCAGAGGAGGGTCGTTAGTGATTGGAGTCACCTGGGCTCAGGGTATTTATAAACTGTTTCACTAATCGTCTCTCTCTCTCTCTCTGCTCCTCCAGGTATGATCCTGTTTTGTTTGTTCCTTTGTAGTTTTGCATAGTTTTCACTCAGTCATATTCACACACACAGATTCACACATCCATGCACTTTACATACACCTTACATTATGATACTTTCACACCTCATTCCTTTTTCTTTGTTTAAAGTTAATAGTTTTGTTTAGAATAAAGAACATTTTTAATTGGCCTATACCTTTTGTTCGTGTCCCCTCATTTTTGTCACAGGCTATGAGCCAGCTTGTGACAAGTGGCGTACAGCAGGCCAGCCACCAGGGGGAGACTCGTCGAGGCCTGGTGACAGACGGAGTATACATCACGAGGCGATGACTCCATCTGCTGGACGTGCCAGGTCTCGACGGGCTCTCCGCCCAGGACTAATTGGGGCTGATTGGGGAGTTGGTGAGGAATCAAGGGCTGACTACCTAAGTAGGTATTTTGGGTATGTTTACTTTACTTTACTATTTATATTTTTGACAATTGTTACTTTTACTCCACCACATTCCTCAAGAAAATAGTGTACTTTTTACTCCATGGATTTTCCTTGACACCCAAAGTACTCATTACACTTTGAATGCTTAGCAGGGCAGGAAAATGGTCCAATTCACACTCTTATCAAGAGAACATCCCTGGGCATCCCTACTGCAGACTCGGGGAAGTAAGGTGACTTCTGTGTAGTTGGAGTCGGTGCCCAGGCTAAAGCGAGGGGGTTTGAGTTTGTGTGCCCACAGGATACAGCAAGACCCGGAGCCCAGAAGACGGTGTCCCGGAAAGGGTCTCATGGGGGAGACCTATCCTTTTCTTTTGATTGACTATTTAATAAACACCCTTGAAACCGAGCAAATCATACTCTGTCCATGTCTGCTCTGTGTAAACGTCTTGACCCAACCCCCTGGTCTGCCACTATATATATATATATATATATATATATATATATATATATATATATATATTATAGGGACAATTTACTGCAGCCTGCTGTATTATCACATGTAATTGAACATTGTGGATAGTATTGATGAAAGGGGTTATTTAAAACAAATGTTTTCTAACAATGATTAAAGATCACTTTCTAATAAAACAATTCTGTATCATCGACTATGTAGTGTTTTGAAAAGAGTTATCACTCTGCCTTGTCTTTCGGTCTCCATAATGTGGGCTGTGTGTAATATCCCGCAGCGCGCCTAATCTCCATCCACATCACTCTTCCTTACCTTTTCCAGGTAGGTGGCCAAACGGTCATTCAGATTCTGCATGGTATGCTTCTCGTTGGCAGCAATAGTGGTCTGGCCTGGCCCGTCCATAGCGAAAGAGGATTGAGGGTTACAGGTGCCTTATCCCCCGGCACTTTCCTCTAAGCCAAAACAATACAAATCGTTCATTCACGCTGGACCCACAAGACAACGTGATCCACATACCCTCGCTATGTAAACTCGTCTCATCCCCATCAAGACTTCACTGTCACTATCCTCAAACCACCACTCATTGAAACCCCAAAGCCCCCTCATTCAGCCAATAGACTGCATATTAAAAAAACAATGAACTTGATGCTCTCTATGTATTCTCTGGTGACTCTAAAGGTTTAAAGGAAGTGTTGGACTTGACTCTTCTTTGGCACCGTGTGACGAGAGGTATTTCCAGGGAAACCAAGACACCATTGCGTGCCTAATCACTTGGCAGGCTTTCTGCTATTTCTACTGTTTCCTTTGGTTCTAGAATCACAAGTAGATATATTTATGTTCTGCCTCGATTAGCCTAAGACGGTAACAAAAGCTAAAGAGTGAGTCGTTATTGTCTTTGCCCTACATGCAATTCCATCCAAATGTCAATTGGAATGCCTGTGTGTCTTCGCTATTATGATCAGTGGTGGAAAAAGTACCCACATGTCATACTTGAGTAAAAGTAAAGATACCTTAATAGAAAGTTACTCAAGTAAAAGTGAAAGTCACACAGTAAAATACTACTTGAGTAAAAGTCTAAAAGTATTTGGTTCTAAATATACTTAAGTATCAAAAGTAAATGTAGTTACTGAAATATACTTTTAAGTATCAAAAGTAAAAGTATAAATCATTGCATTTGTATTTAGTTAGTCTGCCAGATCAGAAGCCGTAGGGATGACCACATGTTCTCTTGATAAGTGCATGAAATGGACCATTTTCCTGTCCTGCTAAGCATTTATCATGTAATGAGTACTTTTGGGTGTCAGGGTAAATGTATGTAGTAGAAAGTACATTATTTTCTTTAGGAATGTAGTGAAGTAAAAGTCTCTCGTTTCCTATTTCCATAACAGCATATCACTTGGCTGTGGTATCCTGACAACAATTCCAGTGTTTTTTAAAATATATATTTTATTAGAAAGCTTCATTGACAACATTCTAAATGGATATCATATCTGTATGAATTGAATTGCATTTTTTTACAGCTTTTAAAGACTATAATATATACAGAAGATAGTTCCTTAACTATTTAGAAAATCTATAAGTTAACAACTCTAATGTTGGTCACTGTCAATGAGGCTCTCTTTAGTCCAGATAAGAGTGGAGGACGTACGTCATCACACACTGTCCACATAACCTTTTCTCATCGGTTGTTTAGGTTTCGCTTTAACGATATCACTGTTATAATAATTGTATAACTACACTCTAAAAAGAAAAGGTTCCAGCAGTATTCTTTAGGGGTTCTTCAAATTGAAACTGTGGGGGAACCCCTATAAGTTCTTCGAAGAACTCTTTAAAAGGTTGATTTTAGTGGCAAAGCTGAATAAACAAATCTAAATATGAGGTCAACTCCGAGCAGAGCCTCAAGTCCAATTGGTATATTCTCTGACGTGTTGATGTTAATGTGTTGATGCTCTCCGTATCCACAGCCAAAATGATTTTGCAGTGCATGGTGATTGAACAGGTTTCCTGTTATTTTCATCAGAGGTGTAGGGAGGGTGAAGTCTGTGAATCCAAAATTGTTTAACTATACAGATGTTTAACAAAACATGCACACGACAGTATTCATACCTTGGTTTTGTGGTAAATATGAATGAAAAAGCTGTTTAGATAATGGTTTTACATACCATGTCCATAATGTAGAAGGTTATGGGATTTTCATTGAAGAGGTAAGGGAGGAGGATGGTACATGTGATCTGCATAACATACCAATACTAATTGACATACCTTTGTATGCCTCCTCTGTATACCTAAAGACACACAAGTGAGCAGTTCAGTCATCTGCACCCAATACAGCTAGCCTTCAACATTTTTCTAATAGCATACATATTCTTACCGCTTTGTTGATTTGATAGCCATTAAATTGTCAATTTTCTGTTTTAGAAAGATTTGCACAAATATGAAAAGACAACATCTGTCATCAAACAATATAAATGTAGATCAATCAAGGGACAAACCTTACCTTAAATTGAGGAGATCTATACTTGTTTCAGTTAAGTGCCTCCTTCCTAAATCAAATACAAATGTTTCAGTTGGGCAGTTAGGTTCCTGCAAGAACCCCCACCAACTAATGAGGTTCCTCGATGAACACCTCCTCCTATGGGGTTCTTGGAAGAACCTTTTGGGGGAAATTTTCAGTGTCAAGAACCCTAAGTTTCTTCAAATAACTTTGAGGATCTTAGAAGAACCCTTGTTGAACCCCTCATTTTTAGAGTGTAGGTCTATATTAAGAACAACAGTAATGATATGGTGCCTTCGTGTTTCAAATGTGTTTCTAAGTGATGGACAACTTGCCACTTAATCCATGGCATATTTAATGATCGATTCATGTCAATGCAAGTGGAAGTTAGAGTTGGTGGACCTCGGCCTTGGATACAGGTGTTATGACAGGGTTGTAGACTTCTGTAACAACAACCACTATTGAACGTCTGAGTTATACGTTATTGTCTCACATTTCCAGGTGAACGATTAGAATATTGATGTGCCCCGCCTGAATGCAGAATGGCACCAAGTATCCATTATGCATGGCGTACGATTAGAATGGAAAATGTATTTTGACAGTTATATTAGCCATTTAGCTTTGATCCTATCCCACTTAGTCAAAATACTCCGCTGGAAAATACTTCGTTGGAATTTAAAAACTGTATTGTTTGGAAGGACGCATAGGATCAAAGCACTCGCGCAGCCTCAAGACTACAGTACAGCGTAGAAAATACGCACATGGGTATGTCAAGCAGCCTAACAAGCGCCCAAACTTTTGGGTGATTAGTGGGTACATTTGAGTGTATGGCTACACTTACATAAGGAGTTTCCTCTCTGATGTCATTTACAAGGGGTATGCTGAGAGAGTGCTAGAAGAGCAACTAGAGCGTACAGATGGTAAAGTTATGTATATGACACCATGGGATATATCACCTAAAGAAGGGGACAATCAGAGCCGTGTTTGACTGTGCTGCTACATACAAAGTGTCGTGTCTTTGGCTATGCCAGATTAATTGCTATGACATGCTATTCTATAAAATAATTTCTCCGTAATTAATATTACCTGATTGAACTAATCATGTAAATGTAATTAACTAGAGAGGGACACCACAAAATAATATTTATAGAGCTGTTATCTTCCGAATAAACTCTTAAAGATTTAGTAATATTTTACATCCATAGCAGTCACATTAATTGTCATTTTATTCAGTCTCATCTGAAAGTTGTAAATCCTTGGTTATCTGCAAGAATCCTGGCTAACAAGTTGAATCAGCAATACAAAATTGGGTTTAATTATTTATTTACTAAATACCTAACTAATCACACAGAATCACACATACACAATTAAATCATAACTTGATTACCAATTGCCGTCATAAAGAAAAACGTCCCTAGCGGGCGGAATAGATATGACAGCTTGTCACACAAAGGGAAGGGGCTGAGTTTTAGTGAAAGCGCGGGAGACTGGGACAGAGGCGAAGCTGTACTATCGTAAATACAGTATCTTATGCATTCTAAATTACCGCCCATTTAGAAAAGGAAAATGCAATAAATATTTACTCTGAGCTGCGCTTCAGTAGGTTGGTGGTAGATGGAAGACCGTCTTGCCAAACCGAGTCCTCTGTCCTTTGAAGAATGTCTCTGGTGGTCACTGGATGCGTTGGAGTAACGTTGATGTGTAGTAGACGGGATACTCTGACTGTCCTTCCTAACCTGCGTTTGTAGCAGCTGTTGCTAACTCAACGGCTAGGAGGTATCACTCTGTAGTGAATACGAGTTCAAAGTTCATACCATTTGCAACCAAAGTCCATGCTGATGTTGGCTTAGTTCTGTAGTTATTATCTGAACCATTCTGACATCGGATCGTCATCCTAATGTACCCGGAACAGGAAGCTATATTTTTGTCAAATGGCTTTATATAGTGGAGGGAGAGGGGTGTGTCTGAAAAGTTTATAACCCATGTCTCTTCACAGGGGCGGGCCCCTGGTGAGCAGAAGGCCAAACTTCTGAAAACCCAAATCTCTTATTTGGAAGCTAAAATTACATTTCATCTCTTCACAAATAATTTCATATTCAAACATTTGAATTAAACAACAATTCCATGTGAATCCGATACCTCTGACGTTTAGACTTTCCACAGTAGAGTTTGTCATTCTATCATTGATGAGAATGTGTCAGAGGGCAACTGTACCAGCCTCCATCTCAGAAGCTGAAGGAGCTAAAGAGGTGAAAGTTGAATTTGGACAGAGACAAACTTCCCATTGAAAGAGCGCTGGGAGTACAATGGTGTGTGCAGAGCAACACATTTACCTTTTAATGTTACCATAAAAGACCAACCCCACACACGTAGAGGAATTCTATCCATGGTGAGTTCTGTCTATGATCCCTCGCTTCCTTCACCCTGCCTGACAAACTGCTGTTACAGGAGCTGTACAGAAGAAGCTGTGGCTGGGATAAGAATATCCCCAGGTGTTTCTCTGAAAAGTGGAAGAAATGGACTCGGGATCTGGAAAAAATCGTCAACTTGAAGATTGAAAGGTGTTTTAAGCCAACTAACTTTGGGCCACCCACTCAAGCTCAACTGCACCATTTCTCAGATGCCAGTGAGCTAGGTTATGGAACAGTACGCTATGTGAGACTGATGAATCAAAGGGGTGATGTTCATGTATCTCTTGTCATGGGGAAGGCCAGAGTTGTACCTCTGAAGGAGATAACCATCCCTCGCATGGAGCTGGCTGCTGCAGTACTGAGTGTAAAGGTGGACAAGATCCTGCATACAGAGCTATAGCTGAAGTTGCACGACTCTGTGTTCTGGACAGATAGCCAGTAATTGCTCAAGTGCATAGCCAATGAGCGTACACGGTTTCAAATAGGATCTCAGTTATCAGAGAGAGCACATCCGTATCACAGTGGAGGCATGTGGATACTAGGCAAAATCCTGCTGATGATGCATCTAGAGGACTGAGTGGAAACAAGTTTTTGGAGTGCAAAAGGTGGATCCATGGCCCAACGTTTCTTTGGAAACCAGAAGTGCAGTGGCCCCTGGAACACATGAACTAAGTTTCCCTCACATTTGCTGACCCTGAGATTAAAAATACTATTGTTGTGTGCAGTGCTACTGTCAATGAGATTGAAAATTCCACCAACAAGCTATTTCTCTACATGGATGTAGTTGAAGATTGCAGTTGCTTGGTTCCTGAAAGTGAAAAAAGTTTTAGTCACTTGTACAGGAAAGAAAATATATCTAGTTATATCTCAATCTCACCAGCATACACACACGCTCACGGAACCAGATGGTGAAAGACAAGAGTCGAGCCCACAAGACAACATTCAGTGGTCAAACTGTAAGTTTGGACGAGCTGTTGAAAGCAGAGGAGGCGATCATTTGCTTCACCCAAAGACAAAGATTCACAGAGGAGCTCTTGGCTTTGACAATGACGCCGTCTACAGTCAACAAAGGAAGTGTCACTTATGAGTTGGATCTAGTGTTGGTGGATGGAGTTTTCAAAGTGGAAGGACGGCTGTGTAAGGCAGCTATGCCTGAAGAAGTTAAGCACCCTGTCATTCTTTCCAAAGACCTTGACATATCTACACTTATCCTCCGCCACATACATCAACAAACAGGACACGGTGGAAGGAATCACATGCACTCACTTCTCCGTCAAAGGTATTGGATCACCAATGCAAACTCTGCAGCAAGGAAGATCATCTGTGTGTTGTGTGCCGAAGTCAAAGAGGCCAGATTTGTGAGCAGAAGATGGCAGATTAGTCACTTGAAAGGATCATGCCAGACATCCCACCATTTACCAATATACGTGTGGATTGCTTTAGTCCTACAGAAATCAAGAGGAAGAGGAGATGTTAAACGATATGGAGTGATCTTTACATGTATGTCCAGTAGAACAATACACATTGTAATTGCTTACTCTCTTGACACAGACTCGTGTAACACCTTAAGAATATTTATGTGCAGAAGAAGACACGTACAACCCGTAAGATCTGATAATGGAACTAACTTTAATGGTACTGAGAGAGAACTCAGAGAAGCTCTATATGCTTTAAACCAAGGCAAGATCCAGGATGCTCTACTTCAGGAAGGAATACAACGGAGCTTTAATCACCCTGGGGCGTCCCACCATGGAGGAGTCTAGGAAAGGCTCTTCGGGTGATTCGCCAGGTGCTCCATTCTGTCTTGAAACAACAGACCCTAGATGATCAGAATTCGTTTTGGAAGATTTATATACATTTTTGTATCCCGAAGAACAACAAATGTATTATTCATTTTCAACTTGAATCAAACTCTGGACATTGGATTTGTATGTGTCAAGACTAACATTTCACCACTCTCCATTGTGGCTAAATGATTTGAATGGAATTTGTATTGGAACAATTATATTGGACAATTTAGCCACTACGCTTATGTTAATGTAATATTTCAGTTTTTACATTTAAGAAAAGTGCAAACATTTCTAAAAACCTGTTTTTGCTTCGTCATTATTGGGTATTGTGTGTAGATTGATGAGGGGGGAAAAAACTATTTTAATCAAATTTAGAAAAGGCTGTTAACAAAATGAGGAAAATGGCACTGTGCATTTGGAAAGTATTCAAACCCCTTGACTTTTTCCATGGTTCTCCCATTCTTCTCTGCAGATCCTCTCAAGCTCTGTCAGGTTGAATGAGGAGCGTCACTGCACAGCTATTTTCAGGTCTCTCCAGAGATGTTCGATCGGGTTCAAGTCCAGGCCACTCAAGGGCATTCAGAGACTTGTCCCAGTAGTAGAAAAGTCAGATTTCAGGTAAGGCTGTTGTTAATTGAACCTGCTTGAAATATGCCAATTCCCAGCTAGCAATGAGGAATCGGCCCAGGAGCTTCCCTCTGCCGGGGGCCGGAAACTGATTGAATCGGCCCGGATTTCGGGTGTCTGACTCGGCCCGGAATCAAAATGAATGACTGCCCAGAATCGGCCCAAGTACATCGGGCCATTTCCATCTACCGGAATTCAGCCGACTTTGCCAGCATCTTACCAGTATCCCCCCCAGAAGTGGTGATGCAATTTTAAATAAATGCATACAAAATTACTCGATTTAGTAATTTTAAATATTACTATTATACATTTTATACATACAAATTATACCCATCCACAATTGTTTTTAAATTATTATTGTTATTATTATTTTAACCCCTTTTCGTCATATCCAATTGTCTTGTCCCATTGCTGTAACTCCCGTATGGCCTCGGGAGAGGCGAAGGTCGAGAGCCGTGCGTCCTCCGAAACACAACCCCACCAAGCCACACTGCTTATTGACACAATGCACGCTTAACCTGGAAGCCAGCCGCACCAATGTGTCGGAGGAAACACCTTACACCTGGTGACAGTGTCAGCGTGCATGCGCCTGGCCCACCACAGCTGTCACTACGGCACGATGGGACAAGGACATCCCGGCCGGCCAAACCCTCTCCTAACTCAGACGACGCTGGGCCAATTGTGCGTCGCCTCGTGGGACTCCAAGTCGCAGCCGGCACGGGTGTCGAACCAGCATCTGTATCAATGCAGTTTTCACTACGATGCAGTGTCTTAGACCGCTGGGGAGGCCCCATCCACACATTTTTTAATGCTTATCAATTTGCACAAAGTATCAAAATACTAAAATACTACTTTTAAAGAATTTAATATAAATGTTCATTATATTTTTTGATCACAGAAACAATGAGAAAATATATGGAAAAATGAATAAATAATGAAATGTAAGTTATATTAAGCAGCCCGTGTAATCATCTGCCAGAGAGGAGCCACAATTGGGCCGAGCCCCAAGTAATAAATTTAGGCCAGATAACTCACACCGGAATCGGCCCGAGCTCAATCCCTGCGTTTTAGCCATAAGTAATATTGCCGAAGGCGGCCCAGACTCGGGCCACATGACCTCTGCCGAGTCTGACTCTCAGCAGAGTGCCCCGACTCTCAGCCGGAATCGGCCCAGATCCACTGTGCTACAGTAGCTGGGTACTTACTTAAACTGCATACTATTTAGAACGCACTGTTTAGTAAAAACAAATGCAGTACGCAACTAATATCAACATACTATTCTCATCCATGCTGCAAAGGCGTCATCTAATGATCAATTGGGTTGAGTCCGGCCATTATGATTATCAGCTGTTGTCAAAAATATGTAGGTTTCAAAATACGTTTATTTTCCTCTATAGTGTGCAGTAAATTCTACTAGATGAAAAGCCGAAATCAGTACATCCTGGAATTTAAAGCGTACTACGTTTCTGAAATTTCACATAATAAACTCAGTAAAAACAGAAACGTCCTCTCACTGTCAACTGCGTTTATTTTCAGCAAACTTAACATGTGTAAATATTTGTATGAATGTAACAAGATTCAACAACTGAGACATAAACTGAACAAGTTCCACAGACATGTGACTAACAGAAATGGAATAATGTGTCCCTGAACACAAAGGGGGGGTTCAAAATCAAAAGTAACAGTCAGTATCTGGTGTGGCCACCAGCTGCAATAAGTACTGCAGTGCATATCCTCCTCATGGACTGCACCAGATTTGCCAGTTCTTGCTGTGACATGCTACTCCACTCCCCCACCAAGGCCCCTGCAAGTTCCCTGACATTTCTGGGGGGAATGGCCTTAGCCCTCACGCTTCGATCCAACAGGTCCCTGACGTGCTCAATGGGATTGAGGTCCGCGCTCTTCACTGGCCATGGCAGAACACTGACATTCCTGTGTTGCAGGAAATCACGAACATGAACGAGCAGGATGGCTGGTGGCATTGTCATGCTGGAGGGTCATGTCAGGATGAGCTTGCAGGAAGGGTACCACATGAGGAAGGAGGATGTCTTCCCTGTAACGCACAGCTTTGAGATTGCCTGCAATGACAACAAGCTCAGTCCGATGATGCTGTGACACACCGCCCCAGACCATGACGAACCCTCCACCTCAAAATCGATCCCGCTCCAGAGTACAGGTCTCGGTGTAACGTTCATTCCTTCGACGATAAATGCCAATCCGACCATCACCCCTGGTGAGACAAAACCGCGACTCGTCAGTGAAGAGCACTTTTTGCCAGTCCAGTCTGGTCCAGCGACGGTGGGTTTGTGCCCATAAGCGACGTTGTTGCTGGTGATGTCTGGTGAGGACCTGCCATACAACAGGCCTACAAGCCCTCAGAGCCTCTCTCAGCCTATTGCGGACAGTCTGAGCACTGATGGAAGGATTGTGCGTTGATGGTGTAACTCGGGCAGTTGTTGTTGCCATCCTGTACCTGTCCCGCATGTATTGATCCTGTGCAGGTGTTGTTACACATGGTCTGCCACTGCGAGGACGATCAGCTGTCCGTCCTGTCTCCCTGTAGCGCTATCTTAGGCGTCTCGAATTACGCACATTGCAATTTATTTCCCTGGCCACATTTGCAGGCCTCATGCCTCCTTGCTTCTTTCTTTTGGTGTTTTTCAGAGTCAGTAGAAAGGTCTCTTTAGTGTCCTAATTTTTCATAACTGTGACCTTAATTGCCTACCATCTGTAAGCTGTTAGCGTCTTAACGACCGTTCCATAGGTGCATGTTCATTAATTGTTTATGTGTCATTGAACAAACATGGGGAACAGAGTTTAAACAATTTATAATGAAGATCTGTGAAGTTATTTGGACCATGAAACATTTTCCTCTTAGGGGAGACGGAACCGAGTCTAGAGGAGCTGATGGCTCAGATGAGGAAGATATAGCTAGGACCAGAAGACACCTCTGCTTTCAGACAACCCTCATTGGCTCCATCACAAATGACACCCTATTTTATATAGTACACTACTTTTGACCAGGGCCCATTCTGTTAAATGAACTTAAGCTTGAAGTAATTGACCAGGCACATAAAGATGTTAGCTGAAAATGTAATTGTTCTTATGTATCACCTGTTGACGAGAGGAAAGATTGTTGTAACGCTCGAAATTGAATAAGTAATCAAGTCTTGCAGTTATGAATGCAATTACTACCACTGTGGAGAACTTCTAAAACGTTTTGAATGATGGGAAATGAGGCCCAATATATCTCTGCATGACAAACCTGCCTTTACTGTGTCAAGCTCTGGTCCAAGGCCTTATATCTGGTTTGAGCCTTGATGGCTCAAGCTGCATGTAACGCCCTGGACCAGAGCTACTCCATGTCATACTCTTAGCTGTTTAAACGTATATATATGTAACTGAAACGTTCTCTGCTGAAACTGTACCGACTGATTCTCTGCACATACTTTGTTTCAATCAGTGGAGGCTCCTCAGAGGAGGAAGGGGAAGACCATCCTCCTCAGTGAATTTCATAAAAATAAAAATTGTGAAACATTTAAAATATTATCATGTTTAGATAAAACTATACTGAATATATTCACGTCAACAAATTATTGATTTAAAACACTGTTATGCAAGTAAGTTCTACAGTAGCCTCAACAGCACCATGGTGTAGACAGTTGACAGCTAGTTTCTGTTCTCCTCTGGGTACATTGACTTCAATACAAAACCTAGGAGGCTCATGGTTCTCACCCCCTTAGAGAGAGAAGTATTTTTTGGTTTCACTTTCATTATTTAGCTTTTACTTAGCTTTTGGTTTTATTCATTTGTTGCCACCGGGATCCGCCGGTGTAACTGCTAAATTGATTATTGTCTGTACACTGTACTGCATATTTTGTTGCGTGTTTACTAACGCATTACTTCTATTAGCTATGTTGACTATGATGTTACTTCACCTAATATGGTGACCACGATGTAGGCTGTTTTTTTCCCCTGGTCCCAGATAGCTGATGTGTTGTGCATTGAAGTCCACAAGCAAAGGGAAAAGGTGAGAGGAGGAAAGCACGTAGATGTGAGAAGGAATGCAACGTGGCTGCTATGAAAGTGAACTGTGTTTTCACATGATATGGGGTGTATTCATTCCACCGATTATTTTTATTATAAAACATTTTTTACCCTGTTTTCGCCCCCATTTCATGGTATCCAATTGTTACTTACAGTCTTGTCTCATCGCTGCAACTCCCATACGGACTCAAGAGAGACAAATGTCGAGAGTCCTCCGAAACACAACCCAACAAAGCAGCACTGTTGCTTGACACAATGCCCACTTAACCCAGAAGCCAGCCGCACCAATGTGTCAGAGGAAACACTGTACACCTGGCGACTGTGTCAGCGTGCACTACGCCCAGCCCGCCACAGGAGTCGCTAGTGCGCGATGGGACAAGGACATCCCTGCCGGCCAAACCCTCCCTTAACCCGGACGACGCTGGGCCAATTTATGCACCGCCCCATGGGTCTCCCGTTCGCAGCCGGCTGCGACAGAGCCTGGACTCAAACCCAGAATCTCTAGTGGCACAGCTAGCACTGTGATGCTGTTCCTTAGACCACTGCGCCACTCAGGAATCATTCTGCCGATTCTGTTGAAAAAAAATCTTAAATGGAAGCGAACAAAACGGGGATAAACATACCTGAATTCGGCCATTAGAAACTCTCGTTTGCAACTGTTGGTCTAATGATTACACCCTAGATCAGCTAGATGCAGGCAAGAGTGTGCAAGTTAAATGTGTCACTGTCTGTCACCTCAAATGTTTTCTCTGGAGCACCCACGTTGTTGTTAAAGGAATTTCATTCCTATATGTTTATCAACCAATTCAATTAAAACACTCTGCCTATTCATAAGAATTTGTAAGATACTTATTTGCATAAAATTGACAGAAACCAGTCTCAAAATCAATCAATCAATAGCGTTTATTCTCGAGAGTACTGATCATAGTACAATTTACATCAGGTTATATAATAAAAATAACGTCATAGGTTTTAAAATGTCCTTCCTCCTCTCGGATGCAATGACAATACAGTTCACAAGCCTTCTTACATTGTCTGCCACCTGTTAAACAATCTACGACCAGCCCAAGGTCTCTCCCCTCCCTGGGTAGAGACAGAATGTCCTGTAAGGAACACAGCATTCCAGCCTGTCTGATGATAACTCCATTAGTTTCTAACAAGGTACAGACAGTCCTTGTTTTAATTCTTGATTAAAATTACACGCATTATATTCAGCACTATGATTAGAATTATGTTCATACATCCATACAGTAACATAGTAGTATTCCGTTTAGTTATAGTTTTAAGCTAAATGTATACATAATTTAGTCATTATTCATCAAAATCCCATAACAGTTGTAAACTTTCATTCATAGACTATCTTGTAGCTACCTCATGACGTTTATAGGGAAAATGTGAGCTTCATGTAGAAGCCTTAACCTGTCATTGTTATATTGAACTGGGTGAATGGAATATGAATGACAGTCATCCAATATGCTGCAATAGAAATAAGGCCAAGCTTATAAAAACAATTGTCATCCACCGCAACTGCTGTCCACCGCCACTGGTGTTTCTTTTCAGCTTTTTAGAGGACAACAACGCACCCTCAATTATGATATCAGCGCCTAATCAACAGCCAAATGTAACATGTAGTGTCAGTGTCATAACCCTACAGAACATGAATTTTAACCTTGTCATAGAGTGCAGAGAACATACATGGCTTGTGGTCCTGGGAGGATATAATGGAGCTAAAATAGCTTTAAATTGGCTGATGACGTAAATCATATTTTCCCTGATGTCACTTACGTAACTGGAATAATCTGTTTCCACTTTTCACACAATCATTTTCACTTTTAATTGCACTGGCCAAAGATGTTAAAAGGAGAGACGCCACCTGGTGGCCACAAATGGAACAAAAGGAAAAGCACACTAGAAATTATATTAAATTGGTCACATGATAGATCCATATAAGAGTTATGAGGTAACATGAGTAAATTACATCAGTTATCTTTCAGCTGATGCAATCCTGTCAAAAGGGAAATATTACAGTATGCAGCCATGACATTATTTATTTATATATAGATGGGGCTTGAACACCCGTCACCAGGGGTATGTGTGGTCCAGGGGTATGTGTGGTCCAGGGGTATGTTTGGTCCGTTACCGCTTCACCAGATCCCAGAACTATCTGGCCTTCTCAGTCAGTTCATATCCTGGACCTTCTCATCAACTGAGGTGGACACCACCTTCCCATCCACCATCTCCTCCACGATCACCCTCACCCGCTTCTGCATGTGTGGATTATACTCTGTGGAAAGAGCCACAACGCAGGAATTCATTCATTCATTCATTGTGTGTATTATGGGGAACAACACTTGATTCTTTCATTGATTCATTCATTTGATTAATTATTCTCTGCTTGCTCACCTTCCACCACTTCCTGGACTTGTTGTACTTCCTGGACCTTCTCGACCACGATCACTTTCCTGACCTCCTGTCTGGTCTCCACATGCCTACGGGAAGACATAAAGTGGAAGAACACTCACGGTCAGCTAAACTCACCAACACACATCTTTATCTACTAGTTTGCAATCAGTGGTGTAACTTAGTCGTTTTTTGCGGTATCTGTACTTAAGTATTTACATTTTTGACTACTTTTACTTTTACTTCACTACGTTGCTTATGAAAATATTGTACTTTTCCTTGACACCCAAAAGTGCTTGTTACATTTTGAATGCTTAGCAGGAGAGGAAAATAGTCCAATTCACAGACTTATCAACCGAACATTCGTGGTCATCCCTACTGCCTCTGATCTGGCGGACGCACTAAACCAACATGCTTTGGTTGTAAATTATGTCAGAGTGTTGGAGTGTGCCCCGGCTTTCAGTAAATAAAAAAAACAAGAAAATGGTGCCATCTGGTTTGCTTAATATAAGGAATTTGAAATGATTTATACTTTTACTTTTGATAAAAAGCTGTCATCCCCCCACCCCTTCCCCTCCCTCTCTTTCCTGCCCCTCCATTATCCCCTCTCACCTGAATCCCTCTCCATCCAGCAGCCTCCTGTACTCAGCGATCTCCATCTCCAGCCTCATCTTAATGTCCAGGAGGATCTGGTACTCGGAGGCCTGCTGCTGGATGCTGACGTTGAGCTGCTGCAGCTCCTCCTCCATGCTGTTGATACAAACCTGCAGCTGGCTCAGCTGGGAGCTGTAGCGGCCATTTATATCAGCGACGCTCTGCTCCAGGTACCCCTTCTAGGAATGTGTTTATGTTTGTAAGGGATGAAGAAAATGGAGAAGGAAGGAAGGAGAGGGTAGTAGAAATGTATAAAGAGGGAGATGAATAAGGGTAGAGATAGTTAGACTGGGTGTGCAAGAGGGTGTTAGAACACCTTGACATTAGACCACTGTGGAGGTCTGAAAACATCTAACAAACTTTGATTTTGGAGTGTAATGTTCCTTTAAGACCTGAAGGAATTCCATATTTTAGGAACAGAGATAGGGTAAAGGGAAATGCTATATGTTTAGGGATGCTGATTCACTAAGATGGTTTTACATCATACCTGAGTGAGCAGGCCATGCAGTTCAATCTCCAGGCTCTGGAAGGTCCTCTTCAGGTCGGTCACCTGAGACTGAGAGGTCTTCACCTCTGTGGTGCTGGTGGTGATCTGGCTCTGAAGCACCTCCACCTGACACACACACACACACACACACACACACACACACACACACACACACACACACACACACACACACACACACACACACACACACACACACATACACACTGTATTAGTCAAAAGTATAGTAACACTTCACAAAATACATGTCAATTGTGCCTCCCACAAAACACATTTAGGAATCCGGGCCCACACCCTTCAAGGCCCCCTGTCCTATTTTCAGAGGTTGTCTCACCTTGCTCTCAAACCACTTGGCAGCATCTCTCCGGTTCTTCGCCACCATGCCCTCATACTGGGTCCTCATCTCCTCCAGCACCTTGCTCATGTCCACTGAGGAAGCGCAGTCCATCTCCACATTCACAGCCCCACAATGCTGCGTCCGCATCAAATGCATCTCCTAACAACAGGAAAAGGGGCACAAATTGTGCTATAATACCTGAGATGTGTAGTTCACGTATACACAGGGAAGGGCAAAAGCACCTGAAAACAATCAGTTACCGTATATTTGAGGACAAATAACAGAGAAGTTGCCCTAGATTTGTTGGGGGTGGGTTTTGCCCCCTTGTGGGCAAACATGGAAATGTTTCAAACTCACTGAGAATTAATTAATAAATTAAAGTGCAAAAATATTACAAAAAGTACAAGGGAAGCCATTGTGTCCAAATGAAAAACCACATGTGGCTGTCCTGGCATATTGGCACTTTAGCCAACAGCACAAGCGTTAAGACTTGAGTGTGTGAGGAGAAATAAGGAGGTTACCTCCTCATGGTTCTTCCTGAGGTAGACCAGCTCCTCCTTCAGCCCCTCAATCTGCATCTCCAAGTCTCCTCTGGTGAGCATAAAGCTGTCCAGCACTCCTCTCAGACGAGCTACATCCCCTTCCATCGTCATACGCATGTTAGCCTCCATCTCTAACCTACAGGGGTTGAGGCGATTAGTTCCTTCTCAAAACAAAACAAGGTGCAACTTGCCCAACCATAAACTGATCCATAGCCTCTGCATACCCCCATAAGCATTTCTGTAGATCTGGGAGGATTGGATCTACTCAATCTCAAACCTATAGGCCAAAGCTACAAACAGAAACAGTACACTCACAGAGGCTGTGTACAGTACAAACAGGAAGTGCACCTACTTCATCTTGAAGTAATCAGCTGCAACTCTGGCATTATCCACCCGCAGGATCATCTGAGCGTTCTCCACAGACCTGGCTTGGATCTAGGAACAGGATGACAGCCACAGTCAATGGAAAGTAATAACAGAGTCAACTATGTACAGGATATCATGTGTTTTGATCAGCAGATCAGGTTCATGTCTACTGTTCATTAATTTACAACAGAACACAGTTTTTTGACAATCAACAAGATAAGTACTGAAAGACTATAGGAATTACACCTCTAATCTAGCACTTACCTACAATGCCTTCGGAAAGTTTTCAGACCACTTGACTTTTTCCACATTTTGTTACGTTACAGCCTTATTCTAAAATATATATATATATGTTTTTATCCTCAGCAACCTGCACACAATACCCCAACATGACAAAGCGAAAACTGGTTTTCGGAAGGAAAACCCCCAGAAATACCTTATTTACGTAAGTATTCAGACCCTTTGCTCTGATTCTCGAAATTGAGCTCAGGTGCATCCTCTTTCCCATGATCATCCTCTACTACTTGATTGGAGTCCCCCGGTGGTAAATTCAATTGATTGGACATGATTTGGATAGGCATACAGCTGTCTATATTAGGTCCCACATTTGACAATGCATGTCAGAGCAGAAACCAAGCCATGAGGACGAAGGAATTGTCTGTAGAGCTCCGAGACAGGATAGTGTCGAGGTAAAATCTGGGGAAGGGTACCAAAACATTTCTGCAGCATTGAATGTCCCCAAGAACACAGTGGCTTCCATTGTTCTTAAATGGAAGAAGTTTGGAACCACCAAGATTCTTCCTAGAGTTGGCTGCCTGGCCAAACTGAGCAATCTGGGGAGAAGGTCCTTGGTCAGGGAGGTGACCAAGAACCCGATGGTCACTCTGACAGAGCTTCAGACTTCCTCTGTTGAGATGGGAGAACCTTCCAAAAGGACAACCATCTCTGCAACACTCCACCAATCCTCAGTAAAAGCCACATGACAGCCCACTTGGAGTTTGCCTAAAGGCACCTAAAGACTCTCAGACCATGAGAAAAAAGATTCTCTGGTCTGATGAAACCAAGATTGAACTCTTTGGCCTGAATGCCAAGCGTTACGTCTGGAGAAAACCTGGCACCATCCCTACAGTGAAGCATGGTGGTGGCAGCATCATACTTTGGTATGTTTGTCAGCGGCAAGAACTGGGAGATTAGTCAGGATCGAAGCAAAGATGAACGGAGCAAAGTACAGAGACATCCTTGGTGAAAACCAGCTCCAGAGCGCTCAGGATCTCAGACTGGTCGAAGGTTTACCTTCCAACAGGACAAAGACCCTAAGCACACAGCCAAGACAATGCAGGAGTGGCTTCGGGACAGGTGTCTGAATGTCCTTGAGTGGCCCAGCCAGAGCCCGGACTTGAACCCGATCGAACATCTCTGGAGAGACCTGAAAGAAGTCTTGCAGCGAAGCTCCCCATCCAACCTGACAGAGCTTGAGAGGATCTGCAGAGAAGAATGGGAGAAACTCCCCCAAATACAGGTGTGCCAAGCTTGTAGCGTCATACCCAAAAAAACTTGAGGCTGTAATCGCTGCCAAAGGTGCTTCAACAAAGTACTGAGTAAAGGGTCTGAATAGTTATGTTGATGTGATATTTCAGTTTTTTATTTTTTATAAATTTGCTCAAATATCTACTAACCTGTTTTTGCTTTGTCGTTATGGGGTATTGTGTGTATATCGATGACGGGGGGGAAACGATTTAATCAATTTTAGAAAAAGGCTGTAACGTAACAAAATGTGGAAATAGTCAAGAGGTCTGAATACTTTCCGAATGCACTGTAATTCATTCTAGTGACTCTCTTCTTTCACAAACCTGTTGGCATCTTCTCAATCCTATCCCCACCTCCCTTCCCACTGTGCACAGATGTCAATTCAACGTCTATTCCATGTTGGTTCAACATAATTACATTGAAATGACATGGAAGCAATGTTGATTCAACCAGTGTGTGCCCAGTGGGTTGCTACATTAAGACTACATTACCCAGAAGTACCTTGTTGCGGATGTCTGTGATGGTGGCATAGAACCCACTGAGGTCCTTCTTGTGAGTCGGTGATCTCATCTCGTAGAACTCTTTGATCTGCAACTCCAACTTGCTATTGGCCGTCTCTAGAGAGCGCACCTGTGTACACAGAGAGTGGAAGGAATCAGTTCAGTTCATGGGTCTATCCGAAATGGCACCCTATTCCCTATATAGAGCACTACTTTGGCCAGAGCCCTATGGGCCCTGTTATGCACTACATAGGGAATAGGAGGCCATTTGCGGCGCATCCCATCACGTAATGTGAATCTGTGCACTCCCATGAGATAATCCCCAACATAATGAAATTTTAAATAAATTATCAAATCCTGCTATGTCATTGTACTCATCAGTGGTGTAAAGTGCTTAAGTAAAAATACTTTAAAGTACTACCTAAGTAAGAATTTTGGGTATCTTTACCTTATTTTACAATTGTTACTTTTACTCCACCACATTCCTCAAGAAAATAGTGTACTTTTTACTCCATAGATTTTCTCTGACACCCAAAAGTACTCATTACACTTTGAATGCTTAGCAGGACAGGAAAATAGTCCAATTCACACTCTTTTTAAGAGAACATCCCTGGTCTTCCCTACTGCCTATGATCTGGCAGACTCACTAAACACATGCTTTGGTTATAAATTATGTCAGAGTGTTGGAGTGTGCCCCAGACAATCAGTACAAAAAATTTCAACAAATAATTGTGCTGTCTGGGTTGCTTAATATAAGGAATGTGAAATGATTTCCACTTTTACTTTTGATACTAAAGTATATATAAAACCAAAGGCTTGGACTTTTATAGTAATATTAGTAATAAGTAATATTTTACTACTTGACTTTCACTTTTACTTGAGTCATTTTCTATTAAGGTAATTTATGACAATTGGGTAGTTTTTACACCACTGGTCCTCATTATGTATTTAGGAACGTGCATTTATAATAGTAATACAGGTGTATCTTTTAATAATAATGAGACTTTCCTTGGAGCTTTACAGGCAAACTTTAGGTTACTGTTTCTTCTCAATAGCAATTTTACAATTAGAAACAATGATGGAATAAATCGGTTTTAAAAAGTTACAAGTTAAGTAAAAGTTGTTAATAAATATATATATTATAGGGTCAATTTACTGTAGCCTACTTTATCATCACATTAAATTGAACATTGTGGATAGTATTGATGAAAGGGGTTATTTAAAACAAATGCTTTCTAAAAAAGATTAAAGATCACTTTCTCATAAAACAATTCTGTATCATCGACTATGTAGTGTTTTGAAAAGAGTTATCACTCTGCCTTGTCTTTCGGTCTCCATAATGTGGGCTGTGCGTAATATCCCGCAGCGCGCCTAATCTCCATCCACATCCCCATCACTCTTCCTTACCTTTTCCAGGTAGGTGGCCAAACGGTCGTTCAGATTCTGCATGGTATGCTTCTCGTTGGCACCGATAGTGATCTGACCTGACCCGTCCGTAGAGAAAGAAGATTGAGAGATACGGGTGCCGTATCCCCCGGCACCTCCATATACACTCGGCGAGCGACTGCTCGCAACAGAGGACACGCTCATACGGGACCTACCGTATCCCAAACCGCTGGAAAACTGCATCCCACCGGACGAACTGAGGCTACTCGTAACCGCTACCTGAGCTGTATCTACGGCTACTACTGCGACTGGCTACAATGGACATGGCGAGAGATAGTCTGGCGATGCGTCCTGGGAGGTTAAAGTGCGTTCTTCGTAGTTGAGGCGTCAGGTAAAATAACCCCTTTTGTGTCCTCGAGCGTTTTATACAGTTGGATTAAGAATGATTGACTGCGTCACCATTATTCCTTGGAACGAAGGTATATCTAATTGTTTTGTTCAGTGGGTGGGTACAGGGCTTACAACAACTAAGGAAATTAATGGTTCAGTAAATGTTGTGATTTATGAAGGGCAGTGTGTTTGACAGGTATAGTCTGGCAAGTCAGACAGCTTTACTGAATGTGTTTTGTAAAAGCTGGCATTCCATGGTTTCAGACATCCATTTTTAATTACATGTTGCTTTGTTTACTGAAATTTGCTATATTTTTTATATACACTGCTCAAAAAAATAAAGGGAACACTTAAACAACACAATGTAACTCCAAGTCAATCACACTTCTGTGAAATCAAACTGTCCAATTAGGAAGCAACACTGATTGACAATAAATTTCACATGCTGTTGTGCAAATGGAATAGACAAAAGGTGGAAATTATAGGCAATTAGCAAGACACCCCCAAAAAAGGAGTGATTCTGCAGGTGGTGACCACAGACAACTTCTCAGTTCCTATGCTTCCTGGCTGATGTTTTGGTCACTTTTGAATGCTGGCGGTGCTCTCACTCTAGTGGTAGCATAAGACGGAGTCTACAACCCACACAAGTGGCTCTGGTAGTGCAGTTCATCCAGGATGGCACATCAATGCGACCTTTTTTCTATTCCATTTGCACAACAGCATGTGAAATTTATTGTCAATCAGTGTTGCTTCCTAAGTGGACAGTTTGATTTCATAGAAGTGTGATTGACTTGGAGTTACATTGTGTTGTTTAAGTGTTCCCTTTATTTTTTTGAGCAGTTTACATCATTGTCAAGGATTTGTAGGCTAAATATTGTATGTGTTATTATTTTACCAAACTAAAATGTTGCACCTGTAACGTCTGTTGGAAGGAGAGGACCAAGGTGCAGCGTGGTATGTGTCCATATTTATTTAATGAACACTGAAATAACAACCAAAACAGTTCTGGCTGGTGCAGACACACAACAGAAAACAACTACCCACAAAACACAGGGGAGAAAAGGCTACCTAAGTATGGTTCTCAATCAGAGACAACGATAGACAGCTGCCTCTGATTGAGAACCACACTCAGCCAAACACATAGAAATATAAAACATAGAACAAAAACATAGAATGCCCACCCCAACTTATGCCCTGACCAAACCAAAATAGAGACATAACAAAGGAACTAAGGTCAGGGCGTAACAGCACCAAGTCACTCCATCACTTACATTTGATGATTTTCTGTCATTCTATCCATTTGAAAAGATGGTCAGTAACAGTCATCTTTTTGAAATATAGATAACCACTATCAACTGTTCATAAATTCAACACATTCAATGTTGTTACTTTGTCTACTCAGTATACTTGCTCTCAGATTAGTTGGTTGAATAGTGTGTTCAATCATTGTCAAAGATGTGTAGTAGGTATTCTTACTATTTTGCCCTAAGTCACTTTGATGATTTTCTCATTCTTTCTTTCTAAATTCACAGATGTACTGTTCAGTAACTATACCCTTATTTGAAATATGAATAAACCTCGTAATTCCTCACATTCCATTTTGCCTACTCAGTATTTGGTCTCAGATGTTGGTTTGGATAGTGTGTTTTACTCAAGGGACATGTATATGCAAAACAGCCACATAACAGCCTGAATAAGTTGAACAGTTTCATTCCAAAACGCTCTATATCCATTTTCAGAAATGTTGGTCAATTATCTTTTATTGTTTCAAGAAATTACGAAAGAGATTGGTGTTTTTTCACAATCTAATGAGGTTGTTCAATGACAGACATGTATTTGTTACTACTGTTAGGTTTCACACAGTCAAATGTAACAAATAAAATAAAAAATCACGAAGAAATGTACAAATTATACATTTGTGACATCAATATTTAAAAATGTTTTACAAAAAAGTTATTCAATATAGTAATATGACATCTATATGGGAATGTTTACGTTTGACATTTTAGTCATTTACAGCAAGTGCATTCATTTCAAACCATGTAAGTGAGAACCACATCCCAGCTAGCACATAACGTTCTGAGAACCACATGTTTCTTAGAGCTTGGTGAGAGTGTGGTTGTCCTGTGGCTGTTTTGCATACAACCTTCCCATAACACAGGGCTTCCCAAACTTTTTTGGCCTATGACCTAATTTTAATATCAAGAAATGATTGCGACCCCACCGTGTAAAAGAAAGTGATGTAAATCAATGGTCAATGTTTACTTTTTTAATTGTGGGTATGACAGTCTATTACAAATAAGCCTGACAATACTTTTGACAGTATTTCAATCTGAAGGAAGTATGGTTTGAAGTGTCTGAAATGCATCAGAAAGGTATTGGAAAGTTAAGAAGATCATTAGTCAATAATTTTGTTTAATCTTCTGTGTAGAAAGAGCATCATCATTGATTGTTTCCCCCCCCCCCCACACCCCCAGTCTGATTTAGTGCCTGGTCTCTTCCACTCTGTTCTGATGAGGCTTGTGGGCATTGTAGAGGGAAATATAAGACCTATATGTGTTCCTGAGAGTCTTGTCTTTCAGTGATGGGGTCATAATATTTTGTAGCTGAAACTATTCAAACGATAGTCACATTTTTAGAAAGAAAACAGAAACCGCTCTGTTTATTGCCACCGCATCTAGGGGCTACGAGAGGTTACTAACGAAACCCCGGCTCTATGAACCAAGCCCAATCTTTTTGATTTATTTCAGAGTTTTTCTCTCCATTTTTTAATCAGGCGACCCGTAGTTTGGGGAATGCTGCAATAACATTTCCTACAGTTTTCTCATGGTTCTATTTAAAGTAATGTTCGCAGATACTTCAGAGAACGTTATGAAACAACGTTCTTCTGTGGGAATTTCAGTACTTCAGCATAACGTTTTCTGCAGGTTTCCTTGTGGTTCTATTTAAAGACATGTTCTCAGAACATTAAGAAAACTTTCCATAAAATCCACAAGAAAACATGAGTAATGCTCAAATAGCATTCTAAGAATGTTATTTAAAAACATATACATTCTGAACTTAGCATCAACCACTCTCTCTCATCCTCTATCTTGTTAATTGTGTTCAGGTGTGTTGGAGTTGGAAATAACTAAACTAGCAGTGTAATTTAAAATCTTACTGAAACAAACATGTTCTCAGAACGTTATTTAATTACCTTCAAATAAGCTATAGTTTCCGTTCTCAAAACATTAATAAAACCTCCCAGGAAAACATTCAGGGAACCCTAGTAAAATGTTTTCAGAACCTCCCTGCAACTTAAAAATGTATGTTCCCAGAATAGGAGAATATTTCCCTTTCGTTTAAAAAACTGTCCGTTTTAACAGTATGGCTTTGTTCCCAGAACCAATGGGAAGCCAAAAACTTACGTTCCCACAACTTCCAAGGAAACAAATGTGCTAGCTGGGATATCACAGTCAAATATAAAGGATACGAAAATTCCATTCAAGCTTAACAATGGATTTATAACATTTTGCAACAAAAAACATTTTTATAATCTCAAATCTAGGAATGAAAAATCTGAGAACATAAATATTTTACAAACACACGAAGATACCCATAAGCAATCGTTTCTGATGAAAAAAACACTTCGAAAAATTTGTGGATATAGCGTTTTGGAAATAATCTTTTCAAATACATCTCCATGATCAAATCAAATGATGTCTACTGATGGCCAGCTGCACCATTACTTTCCTACATGCTGAGGTTGGATTTCAGTCGAACCTGTACAGTATGTTTACACACTGTCTTAGTTTAATAAAATGTGCCCAAGCTCACACACTAATTCTGAAATGAGACGAGCTAAACCAGTTGAGCTAAATAACTTCTATAATCGCTTCGAGGCAAGCAACACTGAGGCATGCATGAGAGCATCAGCTGTTCCGGATGCTGTCCATAGCCGACGTGAGTAAGACCTTTAAACAGGTCAACATACACAAGGCTGCGGGGCCAGACGGATTACCAGGACGTGTGCTCCGGGCATGTGCTGACCAACTGGCAGGTGTCTTCACTGACATTTTCAACATGTCCCTGATTGAGTCTGTAATTCCAACATGTTTCAAGCAGACCACCATAATCCCTGTGCCCAAGAACACAAAGGCAACCTGCCTAAATGACTACAGACCCGTAGCACTCACGTCCGTAGCCATGAAGTGCTTTGAAAGGTTGGTAATGGCTCGCTTTGTCAAATGCTTGTATTTATCGAAGTACTGAATTTGTTACGCAACATTTTTCAATGATAAATCTGCAACATAGTCAGTTGTATGTTTTTCTTTTTGTGTTTTTCTTTTTGTGTTAAAATCTATATCACATCAACACCAAAATCCCAGAAACCATAGACCCACTCCAATTTGCATACCGCCCAAACCGATCCACAGATGATGCAATCTTTATTGCACTCCACACTGCCCTTTCCCACCTAGACAAAAGGAACACTTATGTGAGAATGCTATTCATTGACTACAGCTCAGCGCTCAACACCATAGTACCCTCAAAGATCATCACTAAGCGAAGGATCCTGGGACTAAACACCTCCCTCTACAACTGGATCCTGAACTTCCTGACGGGCTGCCCCCAGGTGGTGAGGGTAGGTAGCAACACATCTGCCATGCTGATCCTCAACACTGGAGCCCCCAGGGGTGTATGCTCAGTCCCCTCCTGTACTATCTATTCACCCACGACTGCATGGCCAGGCACGACTCCAACACCATCATTAAGGTTGCAGACGACACAACAGTGGTAGGGCTGATCACCGACAACGACGAGACAGCCTATAGGGAGGAGGTCAGAGACCTGGCCGGGTGGTGCCAGAATAACAACCTATCCCTCAACATAACCAAGACTAAGGAGATGATTGTGGACTACAGGAAAAGGAGGACCGAGCATGCCCCCATTCTCATCGACGGGGTTGTAGTGGAGCAGGTTGAGAGCTTCAAGTTCCTTGGTGTCCACATCACCAACAAACTAGAATGGTCCAAACACACCAAGACAGACGTGAAGAGGGCACGACAAAGCCTATTCCCCCTCAGGAAACTAAAAAGATTTGGCATGGGTCCTGAGATCCTCAACAGGTTCTACAGCTGCACCATCGAAAGCATCCTGACTGGTTGCATCACTGCCTGACATGGCAACTGCTCGGCCTCTGACCGCAAGGCACTACAGAGGGTAGTGCGTACGTCCCAGTACATCACTGGGGCTAAGCTGCCTGCCATCCAGGACCTCTACACCAGGCGGTGTCAGAGGAAGGCCCTAAAAATTGTCAAAAACCCCAGCCACCCCAGTCATAGACTGTTCTCTCTGCTACCGCATGGCAAGCGGTACCGGAGTGCCAAGTCTAGGACAAAAATGCTTCTCAACAGTTTTTACCCCCAAGTCGTAAGACTTCTGAACAGGTAATCAAATAGCTACCCGGACTATTTGCATTGTGTGCCACCCCCCATCCCCTCTTTTTACGCTTCTGTTTATCACATATGCATAGTCACTTTAACTTTACATTCATGTGCATACTACCTCAATTGGGCCGACCAATCAGTGCTCCTGCACATTGGCTAACCGGGCTATCTGCATTGTGTCCCACCACCCCGCAAACCCCTCTTTTACGCTACTGCTACTCTCTGTTCATCATATATGCATAGTCACTTTAACCATATCTACATGTACATACTACCTCCATCAGCCTGACTAACCGGTGTCTGTATGTAGCCTCGCTACTTTTATAGCCTCGCTACTGTATATAGCCTGTCTTTTTACTGTTGTTTTATTTCTTTACTTACCTATTGTTCACCTAACACCTTTCTTGCACTATTGGTTAGAGCCTGTAAGTAAGCATTTCACTGTAAGGTTACACCTGTTGTATTCGGCACACGTGACAAATACATTTTGATTTGATTTGATTTGAAACCATTAAGCATCAACCTGTTAGAGGAGTCTGTAGTTGGATTTTTACAGTAGTGAAAACCATTCTAGGATTTTATTTGATCATGGGGAAAGTGAGATGCTGTGTAAGCACTGAATTGAGCCCTGCCTCTTTTCATGTAATGATGATGAATGAGTTCTACCTTGTCAGAGCATACACAGACACATCCCTAGTGCCATTTCACCTGAACAAAAATCATTAGTGATGAATAGCACACAGATACAGTGCCTTCAGAAAGTATTCACACGTCTTGACTTATTCCACGTTTGTGTCACAGACTGATTTCAAAATGGAATAAAAAAATACGTATCAAACATATACACGCAATACCCCATAATGACAAAGTGAAAACTTGTTTTTAGAAATGTTTGCACATTTATTGAAAATGAAGTACAGAAATATCTAACTTACATAAGTATTCACACCTATGAGTCAATACATGTTAGAATCACCTTTGGCAGCGATTGCAGCTATGAGTCTTTCTGACTCTAAGAGTCTCTAAGAGCTGTACACACCTGGATTGTAAAATATTTGCACATATTCCTTTTAGAAATCTTCAAGCTCTGTCAAGTTGGTTGTTGATCGTTGCTAGACAGCCATTTTCAAGTCTTGCCATAGATTTTCAAGCCAAATTAAGCACAAAAAAAAACCTGTAACTAGGCCACTCTGGAACGTTCAATTTTGTCTTGGTAAGCAACTCCAGTGTATTTTTGGCTTTGTGTTTTTGGTTATTGTCCTGCTGAAAGGTGAATTTGTCTCCTGGTGTCTGTTGGAAAGCAGACTGAACCAGCTTTTACTCTAGGATTTTGCCTGTGCTTAGCTCTATTAATTTTTTTTATCCTAAAAACAATCCCTAGTCCTTGCCGATGACAAGCATACCAATAACATGATGCAGCCACCACCATGCTTGAAAATATGAAGAGCGGTAGTCAGTGATGTGTTGTGTTGGATTTGCCACAAACATAATGCTTTGTATTCAGGACATAAAGTTAATTTCTTTGACACATTTTTTGCAGTTTTATTTTAGTGTCTTATTGCAAGCAGGATACATGTTTTGGAATATTTTTATTATGTACAGGCTTCCTTCTTTTCACTTTGTCATTTAGGTTAATGTTGTGGAGTAACTACAATGTTGTTGATCCATCCTCACTTTTCTCCTATTACTACCATTAAACTCTGTAAGTGTTTTAAAGTCACCATTGGCCTCATGAAATCCCTGCGCAGATTCCTTCCTCTCCGGCAACTGAGTTAGAAAGGATGCATGTATCTTTGTAGTGTCTGGGTGAATTGATACACCATCCAAAGTGTAATTAATAACTTCACCATGCTCAAAGGGATATTCACTGTCTGCTTTTCTAAATGTCTACCCATCTACCAATAGGTGCCCTTCTATGCGAGGCATTGGAAACCTCCCTGGTCTCTGTGGCTGAACCTGTGCTTGAAATTCACTGCTTGACTGAGGGACCTTACAGATAATTGTATGTGTCTGGTACAGAGATGAAGTAGTCATTCAAAAATTATATTGAACACTATTACTGTACACAGGGTGAGTCCATGTAACTTATTATGTGAATTTTTAAGCAATTTTTACTCCTGAACTTATTTAGGCTTGCCATAACAAAGGGGTTGAATACTTTTTGACTCAAGACATTTCAGCTTTTCACTTTTTATTATATAATACAAACATAATTCTACTTTCACATTGTGGGTTTATTTTGTGTAGGCCAGTGACACAAAATGTTTATTGTGTCAATTTTAAATTCCGTCTGTAACTCAAAATGTGTAGAAAGTCAAGGGGTGTGAATACATTCTTAAGATTTTTCTCTTTTTTTACCTCCCAAAAGTACAAATCATTCATACACGGTGAACCCACAAGACGACGTGATGAATGATCCACATGCCTCGCTATGTAAACCCATCCCCATCAAGACTTCACTGTTGCTATCCTCAAACCACCACCCATTGAAACCCCAAAGCCCCCTCATTCAGCCAATACACTTGTACATGAAAAAAACACTTAACTTGATGGCTTCTATGTATTCTCTGGTGACACTAAAGGTTAAAAGGAAGTGTTTGACTTGACTATTCTTTGGCACCGCGTGACAAGAGGTATATCCAAGGAATGTCTGGGAAACCAAGACACCATTGCGTGCCTAATCACTTGGCAGGCATTCTGTTATTTCTACTGTTTTCTTTGGTTCTATCATCACAAGTAGAGATGTTCTGCCTCGATTAGGTAAGACAATAACAAAAGGGTGAGTCCTATATGTCTTTGGCCTACGAGCAATTACTTCCAAATGTCAGCTGGAATGCCTTTGTGTCTGGGCTATTATGATAAAGCAAGTATGGAAGGGAGTGGTATACCTCCTTTACAGGAAGTTACACCAGTAAAAAAGATGGACACAGCACAGACTGGGCCAGCACAATTTAGACGTGGATTTTTAGAGGTGGAAGGACCCTAACAAAATGGGTATATTTCTAATCTAGGACATGAACAATCTTACATGCTTTTTTGCTATAATTATACTTTTCATTTCCCTTTAATAAACAGTTTCTACAATACACTCTCTTCCACACCAACATCTCAAAATTGAATCAACAACATCTCAAACATACTCCAAATACCCCAGTTACCACACACACACCTCCAGTCTTCCTAGGAAAGAGCCACCTATCCATTCTCATCATCCTTGGAGTGCCAGAAACTGACAGACTGGCTTACAGTTGTTCTATATAAATGAGTTGATACTTTACATTACTGTGAAGTGCACAATGAAAAGAGACATCAGGTCCATGTTAAACCATTATCTTTTGTTTCCTATTTCCATAACTGCATGTCACTTTGGCTGTGATATCCTGACAACAATTCCAGCATTTAAAAAAATATATATGTATATATTGACAAGCTTCGTTGACAACATTCTAAATGGATATCATATCTGTATAAATTGAATTAAAATGTTTTCCTGCTTTTAAAGACTATATTATACACAGAAGTTACTTCCTTAACTATTTAGAAAATCTATAGGTAAACAACTCTAATGTTGGTTCCAGTCAATGAGGCTCTCTTTAGTCCAGATAAGAGTGGAGGATGTACGTCATCACACACTGTCCACTTCAAACCCTTCCTCGTCCGTTGTTTAGGTTACGCCATAACGATATCGCTGTCATAATCCTTTTACAACTAGGTCTATATTAAGAACATCAGTAATGATATGGTGCCTGTGTGTTTCTAACTTGCCATTTTTTCCCATGGCATTTTTAATGATCGATTCATGGTTTTCCTTGCATGTCAATGCAAGTGGAAGTTAGAGTTGGTGGACCTGGGCCTTGGATACAGGTGTTATGACAGGGTTGTAGACTTCTGTAACAACAACCACTATTGAACGTCTGAGTTATACGTTATTGCCTCACATTTCCAGGTGAACGATTAGAGTATTGATGGTGCCAGAATGGGACGCAGGTATCCATTACGCATGGCGTTTCCATCGTCTTTTTTAATCAATCAAGGGATCCATCTTGGACATTGTTATCAGATATTGCTCTTTGACCATATTGGTTAGATAGACCTTTGTGTATAAAAGACCTGACACAGAGAGCTGGCAATATCATTCGCACTTGCTGACTTCGTTTTGTATGGACTGTCACCTCTCTTTTAAGGTAATTGCCACTGTCACTTCCATGCAAAAAAATTGTTTTTGTATTCCCTACTTTTAATAATCTAAAGCTATATTGTAAGAAAACTCTTCTTCTGTGTCCAGGCATGGCAATGAGTGGATTATTGGTGTGCGTCCTCATGGCAGCGCTAGTGGGGGTTGGTTTGACATCACCCGTATCCAAGTCGGATGGCAACACCAAACAGGGTGGGATACTGCCACAGCTACTTTCCAGGAGGGAGGCAGTGTGGAATTCTGCGGAGAACGCCGCTAAGCGGGAGCAAGACACACAAACGAGCATGGCACGGATGGAGAGGATGGCGCACCTGTCAGAGGACCAGCGCGAGTCCATGTCCAAGCAAATCATGCAGGCCATCTCAGGTACGTATTGGTGTCGAGTCAAGTGCTTGTGTGTGTGCGAGAGAGAGAGAGAGAGATGCTAACATCTACCGTGACAAATGTGAAATGTATCGTCGTTTGCTTTAAATGCCCATTGAACTTTTCTGTTTGGTTCATGTAGGTTTGTATTGTCCGCAGAGATGATGAACCAGTGTCCGGGCCGGGACTACCAAGGATGGGTCGACTTTGGACGGCGGGGTGCAGAGTAGAGACGTACCAAAGACCAACTGAGGAACGTCTGCCTGCACTGGCGTTACTCAGGAATACATCCCTATTTGAAATAGATTGTATATATTTTCATTGGCTTATATCATGAGTTTTGATTTTTATCCAAGTGTCAAAATAAACATGTTTGCAGTATCTATGTCTACGGACATTTCTTGACTTCATTTAGGACATGGGCCGGTTGTAGAATCTACATTAAGTGTTCTTAATGGCTTAATGTGTCCGGTGAAACCGTCCCTTTGAGTAGAAAAAGAACACACATGCATGTGTGGCTGACGGAAATACAATGTACTTTTTAATGTACATGTGGTACAATTTATACAGACATGCATCTCAGTGATCATAACATAAAATTCAGCAAAGAGTAGTCAATTTCAACATCTGAAATATATGTAGTGCTGTTTGGTTCATTTTCTTCTGTATTCAAATGGTCATAATTGCTATCATTTTCCCTTTTGATCTGCAGTATCCTACGCCTTTTATCTACAATTGATTGTCCAGACACCCGAAGGAGCATCCAAAAAAGCATGCAGTCCATGATCAATTGATCAAAAAATGTTCATACAGCTCACTTTCATTATTCCTGATGACATGAATTACATTTGTACCAACAACACTTTAGTTTAAGGTCTGTTAACACAGATCCAGCACAATAGACTAGTGACGAGACCTTTTACAGTCACTTTCTGTTGTCTTTCATACAGCATGGTAGACTACCTGAATGGTTTTGGTGAGATCCGACTAAATGCACAAGTTTACAATGACTGACATAATTGACAGCATTTCGAAGTAAAGCATTTTACAGTGACTTGCAGCAGGTGATGTGTGATGCCATGCAAACGCACAGTACCACGAGTGCTAAATGAGGACTTTTGGGTAAAGAGCAGATTAGTATACCTCAGTGAATGTCAATAATGTCCCAAACGGTCAGGAAGTTCAGTCAGTGTATCAATCTCTTTACCATTCTGTAACGGGGAGTGATTGAAGTGTGGTTTTACCACAGTAAAGTGAATGTGGTTAATACCCACAAATGCTTTATTTTCTAATAGCAGATAATATGCAGAAGGTCATACTGAATTCCGGTGCATCTTGGGTTTTTTAAGTGTGACAAACTGTGGTCAGTTTGGTGGTTCTTAAATAACGATACCTTGAATCTTTCCCAAAGTAATGAAAAGGTCATGTGATTGTATTTGATGGTAAAAAAATATATATTAAAAGCATAGCGGTGGGGGTCTTTCAAAAAAAATTCTATAATAAACACCACGAGAAGCCTTCCCTTTCTTTCATACCGTGTAAAACCATCCGACACCCACGAAACACAGGTATAAAAAAGAAACGCATGTTTTTCTTTGTGATGTTCCTCATCTTTAAATTTTATTTAAAAAAAAAAAAAAAAACTTGCGCGTGTTCAAGCCAGCCGGACCGGTGATCAGGTGGCTCTCCTGAGAATGATCATGATGTCACACATTGTCGTGGAGACCTGGTATCTACAATACATGAGTCCATTACAAACAGAAGAGTGACTATACACGTAACAGGAACGAAACTCAACGTATGGCTCTATGGTTCTCCTGAGGTTCCATTTTACGATGTATTGCTGTGGGCCCCAAACACAAAATGGCGGTACAGTGCATAGTCAGTATATGGATTGAAGTCAATGACCATTAAGGAGGAAGGGGAGAAGAAGTTTTCCCAGTCTTTATCAGACTCTAGGTGGATGTCTGTATTGCCTGGATGTCTGTATTGCCTGATTGCTTCTCTCTCTTCTCCATTCTCTCTTCAGTCCACCACGCCTCGGTCTGCCACCTTGTGAAGTCCCAGACTTCTCAGCTTCTCTACCAGGTTGAAGCTGAAAATGTTCCTTCTCCCTTCTTCCTCCATAGTGCATGTTCCTCCACCCCGCTCTTCCTCTACCGTTGTGGGGCGAGTGTGGGCAGTGTGTGGGGTCAGTTGGTGGTAAGGGTAGGGGAGGGTGGAGGCGGAGATGCCCTGCTCCTCCAGCAGCCTCAGGAGTCCCAGTGATAGAGGAGGTGCTGGGGTGGAGGTGGAGTGGTGGCCACCGCCCTGGCTAGGGTCAAAGGTCAGCACACAGTGCTGCTGATTGGAGGAGGAGGGTGATGTGGTACTCAGATGCTCACAGCTCCCACGAGCGGACAGGCTGCGAGAGCAAAGGCTGGAAATACAGCAAAAGAGAAAAATACCAATCAGACACAGGAGTTCTGTTATATGTAATAAATACATAGCTAGAAGCTTAGGAGCATTAGTAACAGTGCAGCATTAGTTAAGAGTGGTTAGTTCGTTTAGTTGCTCCCAGTGATGGATTACGCCTGTAAGGGTGGGTTAGAGGTTGTGTTAGTCAGTTAGTTAGTCAGCCTGAGAACTGAAAAGAGGATTTCTGTTGGTTCATGCAGTTTACCTGGAAGAATCTGGAAGGGATCAGGAACTGTTAAGATGAGCACAGGGGCCATGGTGTCCACGTTAGCAAGCCAAGCAAGTGTGTGACATGTTGTTTACGAAGTAGCTTCAAGATAATGGGCCAAATCCTTAATAGAGAAGCAGGCATTAAGATGTTGGAATGGGAGACCTGAGTGTATTAACGTTTGAGTTATGTGTGTGTGTTATCTTATGTGTGTTATCTTAAATTAGGATTTCGCCCCAATAAACTAATACTAAACCTCAAAGTGATTTAAATAGACAAAAGAACATCCATTTGTTTTTATGCATGGAAAGTTGAAGCATTGTCGAAGCTGCGAGTGCATTCATTCACGTGACTTTGTAGTGGTGTTTGTTTAAGGCTCTAGCGTGGGGTACGATCAATAGTTGTACTTCCGGGTTGGGTGGGGTCAGAGTTAGAAGGGGCATGGTTTAGAAAAGTTAGGGGATAAATATGGGATTTTCCGGCATCATTCCCACTCTGTCCATGCCTGTTGGCTCTTACTTTGCCTAGGAAGCCCCCTTTAGAGCTGGAGAAAGTGCTTGGACCAGCGTTTCCTACCACTGAGGGGAGAGACATGGGGTAAGGGGAGACGGATTGAGTAAGGGAGGAGAGAAGGACTGCTATACACACACACAAAGTAGAAAGGTACTTTTGAGCAGAGAAATGGGGCAGCACAGCAAAGCTGCTGTTGTTTTGAGAGTGGGGTAGTCTTTTGTAGTCCTATCGTAAATACCTTTTCACGTCATTACTAATATTGGGCTTTGGTTGAATGAATGAATGAATGAATGAATGCATGCCAAAAGGCAAATGAATGAAAAATAAATGGATTTCACTTCATTTTACAGTCCACTACCTGGGGATAATAGGCAGAATCTATCGCACACACAAAACCGATTAGTGATGGTGCTGGAAGCAAAATCGAAAACTGGAGAAACAGGGAAAAGTCTCTTCACACTTCCATTCAGATGCATATTTATTTTAATAGTAGATTTAGTTCAGTCGACCTTCAACAGTCCACTACCTGGTAATTACTTATGTTTCTTTGGATTCATTTCAAACACCATTTAGTACCAAGTGTCCTATTATTTCGACGTCTTTGACGAACCTTCCAGGAATAATTCATTGTCACCATAAATACACTCTTCGTAAATAACAGACAAAAAACATGTAACTTTCTGCACTTGACTGTACGCTGCTTTTTGGTTAAATAAATCATGCATCAAATAAAATGTGAAACCGGACTGTAAAATAAAGTGGTGTGTGGGAGGGACTCGCAGATCTTACCTGGTGGAGAAGGAGGGGAGCAGGAGGAAGGGGTGGTGGCGCCGACAGGTGGTGACGGTGTGGGTGGGAAGGGTCTGGGGGAGGTTGGGGCCGGAGGATGGAGGAGTGACTGTGGGTGATGGACACACTTTACACAACTACACAAAAACACACACACAACAACAAATACAGCTACTCACAATGGATGAGGAAAATCCCAGAGCCACCCACCACACGACACGGATGGGAGAATGTACGATACACAACGACAGTATGAGTTGGAATGACACAAACTGTTTAGTAACATCACACCTACCACACAGGTGAACTTAGGGGGATAAGGACCACAGTAGACATGTTATCCAAATAGAAGGTTCCCGTGTCAATGCCTGATCGTTCTCCCTTACCCAATCTGACGGACCTAAAGAGTTCCGTCGGAGGGAGAAGGGAAAACGATCAGATTTTCACACCAGACTAGAGGGACCAGAGGAATGAGTGTGTACTGTGTGTGAATGTTTTCACTCACAATTGAGACCCTTTCAACCGTATCTACTGAACTCAACTAAACACTACCCTGTGGCCTTTCTTACCCATGGTGCCGTGGGCTCCGGCAGCCAGGCTGTGGGAGAGCTGTGATAGGTCAGGGTCATCCTCCTCCAGGTCATTGAGGCTGTAGACGTGTTGGAGGTCGATCTCCAGCTCCCGGAAGTCTTTGGTGAGGACCCCCGGGCGAGGGTGCAAGATACCTCCCAGGTTGGGCTTGGCCAGCTGCTGCCAGTGGTGCAGGGTCACTGAGCCTGGGGTGGAGAGGAAGGGCGATATAGTTAGCGTTGTTGTATGTTGGGAATAACACATTTATTTATTTATGTCATAACCTGTATTTCTCTAATCATGCATATTTTTCATATTGAAAGAAGGAAACAATTGTAAAGAGTGTATATTTTCAGCTCTAGAGTCTACATTCATAGTTTCACTTGTAATTGAGTCTAGCAACCTTAGGCATGTTACCGTAAAACTAACAGTTGAGTTACCGCACACCTAATATCTCAGCTAAGAACCCACACAGGGTCTCCCCGTCCCTCCTCACCTTCCAGGGGCTTGACAATCTGCAGGCGATCGGGTAGGTAGGAGCGCGAGCCCCCCGATCCGGCCGAGGAGTGCAGCGAGCTGCCATTGGAGTAGTTGGTGCTTGTCGACGCCACCGAGCTGGACACCAGGCTGTCGTTGGGTGTAAGGAACCCGCTGGAGCCCAGCTCGCCCACCTCCTCGCCCTCCTCACTGCACCCCTGGCAGGCGGCCAGGGCGCGGAGTTTGCGTTCACGCTCCACCTCAAAGAAGGGGCGCTCTGAGGCATGGCTCTGCTGGCGGTCAGATAAACAGCGGAGCGCAGCCTCAAGGTCCTGGCCTCCAGGCATGCCCGGCATACCCAGACGCTTAGGGCCACTCACACTGAGATCAGAGAGAAATAAAGGCAGGTTAGTGATATACTGTACACTGTTGATGCACTAACACTCAGAGTAGAGGAAGTAGAATAGGTTTTGGATACAAATGCACTGCTGTTATTAGTACACATAGACCAGAGAAATGGAAGCTGTATGTTTGAACATGTATGAAGGACAGAAGTCCATTAATATACTATGGAAAAGCATTTCACTGTTAGTCTACGCCTGTTGTCTGCAAAGCATGTGACAAATACAAATGAATCTGATTTGAAAAGTAAATACTCTGTGTCTGATGTCTGTAGACTCTGTATGAGAGTTAATGTAATTCACACATATACCCATGAATACCCATGTACACTACCGGTCAAAAGTTTTAGAACACCTACTCATTCAAGGTTTTTTAAACTTATTTTTACTACTTTCTGCATTGTAGAATAATAGTGAAGACATCAAAACTATAAAATAACACACATGGAATGATGTAGTTAACAAAAAAGTGTTAAACAAATCAAAATATATTTTATATTTGAGATTCTACAAACTAGCCACCCTTTGCCTTGATGACAGCTTTGCACACTCTTGGCATTCTCTCAACCAGCTTCACCTGGAATGCTTTCCAACAGTCTTAAAGGAGTTCCCACATATGCTGAGCACATGTTGACTGCTTTTCCTTCACTCTGCGGTCTGACTCATCCCAAACCATCTCAATTTGGTTGAGGTCAGGGGATTGTGGAGGCCAGGTCATCTGATGCAGCACTCCATCACTCTCCTTCTTAAAATTGCCCTTAAATAGCCTGGAACTGTGTTGGGTCATTGTCCTGTTGAAAAACAAATGATAGTCCCACTAAGCCCAAACCAGATGGGATGGCGTATCGCTGCAGAATGCTGTGGTTATCACACCCTGATCTGTTTCACCTGTCTTTGTGCTTGTCTCCACCCCCCTCCAAGTGTCGCCCATCTTCCCCATTATCCCCTGTGTATTTACACCTGTGTTCTCCGTGTCTGTTGCCAGTTCGTTTTGTTCATGAAACCTACCAGCGTTTGTTCCCCTACTCTTGCCCGTTTCTTGTTCCTGTTTTCTAGTCCTTCCCGGTTTTGACCGCTGCCTGCCTTTAACCTGTCGTTTGCCTGCCCCTGTTTCAGAAAGAAACTCTGCATCTGGGTCCTACCTGAAACGTGATAGTGGTAGCCATGCTGGATAAGTGTGACTTGATAACACCTCCTCCTGCATGCTTTATGGTGACAAATACACAAAGAGATCATCTGTACACCCACACCATAACACCTCCTCCTGCATGCTTTATGGTGACAAATACACAAAGAGATCATCTGTACACCCACACCATAACACCTCCTCCTGCATGCTTTATGGTGACAAATACACAAAGAGATCATCTGTACACCCACACCGCGTCTCACAAAGACACGGCGGTTGGAACCAAAAATCTCCAATTTGGACTCCACCGGTCTAATGTCCATTGCTCGTGTTTCTTGGCCCAAGCAAGTCTCTTCTTCTTATTGGTGTCCTTTAGTAGTGGTTTCTTTGCATTAATTTGACCATGAAGGCCTGATTCACACAGTCTCCTCTGAACAGTTGATGTTGAGATGTGTCTGTTACTTGAACTTTGAAGCATTTATTTGGGCTGTAATTTCTGAGGCTGGTAACTCTAATGAACTTATCCTCTGCAGCAGAGGTAACTCTGGGTCTTCCTTTCCTGTGGCGGTCCTCATGAAAGCCAGTTTCATCACAGCTCTTCATGGTTTTTGCGACTGCACTTGAAGATATATTCAAAGTTCTTGAATTTTCCGTTTTGACTGACCTTCATGTCTTAAAGTAATGATGGACTGTCGTTTCTCTTTGCTTATTTGAGCTGTTCTTGCCATAATACGGACTTGGTCTTTTATCAAATAGGGCTATCTTCTGTATACCCCCCTACCGTATCACGTCAACACTGATTGGCTCAAACACATTAAGAAGGGAAGAAATTCCACACATTCACTTTTAACAAGGCACACCTGTTATTTGAAATGCATTCCAGGTGACTACCTCATGAAGCTGGTTAATAGAACGCCAAGAGTGTGCAAAGCTGTCATCAAGGCAAAGGGTGGCTATTTGAAGAATCTCAAATATAAAATATATTTGGACTTGTTTAACACATTTTTTGGTTACTACATGATTCCATATGTGTTACTTAATAGTTTTGATGTCTTCACTATTATTCTACAATGTTGAAAATACTAAAAAGAAAAGAAAAACCCTTGAATGAGTAGGTGTTCTAAAACTTTTGACCGGTAGTGTATATTTACACACTGTTGCCAGTCTCACCTGTTGTCCTCAGTGTGTGCCACCTCTGCCAGCCTCAATACGGCACTAGGGGGCTTGTCCTCCAAGGTGAGGCTGGCGCTGTCTGAGCCGTAGTAGCTGGTACGGGGGGTGGAGGCACGGCTGGAGCGCAGCGACACAGGGCTGGAGCCGGGCACCTGGCCGGGGGAGTGGCACCGCGAACGCAGCCTCGAAGCTTGGTTCACCACCTTCACAGTCTCAAACACGCGCCACGGGTGGTTCCTTTGGCAACCATAGATAAACAACATAGATTAGGAGTGGTGAAAAAGTGCCCGGTAGTAAGTCTAACATATATATGTTTATGTCAGTGTATTTCTGCTTGAATATTCGATCTTCTTTAGTGTAATTCTGGGAACATTTTAAACATTGTATTTGACTTACTCTATATTTTTCATGAACAGACTTACTTTGTTATGTCTTTGTTCAATCAAACATACTTGGTAACACTTCACCCCTGGCACATAACTGACATACTGGTATTGTCATTCAACTGAGATTAACAGGTTGGAAAAAGCACACTGTCACCGGTGTTTTATGTTTTCACAGTGACATCATCACTCACTTGTACTCGGAGGGTGCGGGGACGTCCAGGCCCTTGCGGAAGGTGCCCTCTATCTCTGCTGCCAGGGAGTCCATGGGGAACACGGCTGATAGGGCGCTGTAGCGCTGCACCGTGCTGTTGGGCAGGCTCTTGTTGCGCAGGTTCTTAATGTCCTCTCTGGCCTCCCGTAGCATGTCCTCACACTCCGAGTACTTGTCCTGCAGGTAGTTTAGCTGCAGCCAGGGAGTGCCAGAGGTCAGTTAAATACACACTGCTACTGCGGTTATGTACAAGCTTGCCTTGAGGGACAGATCTAGGATCAGCTTAGCCTCCCCAAATCCTTGCATTAACAATAATTAACAAAACCGACCTTGGATCACTGTTAAAGCAACTTTATCCTACAAGTTATAGATAGCTCACTGGAGGGTAATAAGTTGTGGATTGTGGGGAGAGTGTTGAGGGCGTGTCTTACCTCTGATTTGAGCTGTGATTGGCTCTCACGCGAGGCACTCAGGTGCTGGGTCAGCTCTTCATTGTCAGTGGTGAGCTAGAGGAACAGAGTGGAGAGTTAATACCATGATCGTATCAGTGATACTGTATACCAACTTAATACTGTAGATACCAACTTAAGTGCACATGTAAATATTTAATGTCCTCCATTATAGAAGCATTCGGTGTGGGTGAGTCTTGAGTTTTTTGTCCTTGTGGAACCTCAAGGCATGAGAGGAGTGCCATGTCAACTCTGTGTGTGTGTGTCCGCGCACTGCATGCTTGTGTGTGTGTGTGTGGGTATGTATTTAGGTGTGTGTATGCGTTTGCCTGGTTGTGTCTGTGATCACTCACCCCTTTGCAGCGTGCCTGCAGGTCGACTATTTGTGCGAGCAGGGAGCTGATCTCCTCCTGCTGCCTGAGAGTGTCCTCCACCTTACGGGCCAACTCATCAGACATGTCCACCACCTGCTTATTCACAGAGGCTGGGGGGGTAGAACAAAAAGATGGAGGGAGAGAAGACGATAGAGAGAGAAAAAGAGGAGGGAGAGAGAGAGGGTTAGTATGAATACACAGTACAAACACATACTGTTTTCACTGTATTCACCCACTCACCAATTACCTCTCCCCTCAGGAACACAGTAATACCGTATACATGAACAAATATGTATAATATTACACTGTAGTACATTATAGTATACTCACTGAGTTCCTCCACACACACCATCATCAGCTCCTGCTCTTGTTCCTCATAGTTAGCGGTCTCTGACGTCAGTTCATTGGCCTGTGGAGTGACAACATCAATGGCATTAGCATGAACAAGTTTCCAATCCACTATAATGACTTCAGATATTTCGAAGTAGTCAGTGTTCCACACCTCACAGCGTAGTTTGAGGTTCTCCTCCTCCAGACCTTTGAGTTTCTGCTGTATGAAGTCATAATTGACAAAGCTACTGAGGGAGTTAGATGACTCGTTCCTCTTCATTCTGAAAACCAGGAGAGGGAGAAGGCGGTCAGAATTTAACTCTTACGTTTACCTGCCAAAGTTGTGTCGATATGCCTGAGGGGGTGTACGATGTGTGTGTGTACTCTGCAGTGTATGTGTGTGTATGTGTACTCTGCAGTGTATGTGTGTGCGTGTGTGTGTGTGTGTGCTCACAGTGCGTGTGAGTCGGAAGCGTTCTCGATCTCCTCTGTGCTGGCGTACAAGTGGAGCAGGTCGTCTCTCATGGAGAGCTCATGTCGCAGCTGGGCTATCTGGTGAATGGGAAACAGGAAGTAGGAGCCAGGGTAAGAGTACTGAACTAGGATCTATCATGTACATTGGTCCCCATTCCTGGTCTGGGCGAGAGTTTTCGGGTGTGCAGGATTTTGATCCTGCCTAACATTAATGCAATGATTCAAGTGATACAAGGTCTAAATCAAAGTTGAACCAGCTGTGTTAATGCCGGGCTGGAACAAAAGACTACATACACTGTAAGTTTCATATTCCAGGACCAAAATGAGTGTGTATTTTCTCTCGCTAAATGCTATGCTCCAGTACTACTGTATTCTGTCTGTAATAGGTGAGATATATCAAAGTAGGGCTACAGTGATGGTCTCATACCTCTTCGGTAGCGATCTCCAGCTGTTCGTCCATTAACTCATTCCGTGCCGTTAGATCCCGATTCTGCTTGAGCAGTGATTGGCCGATCCGGGCCGCCAACTCGAGGTCCCGCTCTTTCTGCAAGACGAAAAAAATGTTTGTTTGATGTTCTTCATTCTGTGATGTAGTTACAGTCTAGTTTCTAGCAGAAGACTTGTTTACCATTCTAGCAACATGCTTATGACTGATGACTATCGTGACTTACTCAAAATGTATAATATACCCAGTCGATTCAATACAACTTCATTCGTCCCCGGGGGCGATTAAGGGTTTACGTACGAAAACAATCCCGTTATATTTACTAACCTCTTCCAGTAGGTGGGTGACAGCCTCGATGTCATGGTACGTCTTAGTGACCTGACCCACTCTCTCTGAACACAGCACTGTAGGGGGGAGATGGGAATGGAGGGAGAAAATATAAAAAAACTAGTTAATATATAGTTCACTGAAAAGTAGGAGAGGCCATTGGACAGTGAATTATTCGGACAGTATAGAGACAGTAACTTTCTGGTTAGAAACATAATTGGTCACGGGAGCTAAGATAATTTCTGGCATACACTGACCACATAATTCAGTTAATTTGAACCACGATATCGGGAAATAAAACTTTTGACAGGTAAACGCTAACTGCCCAGTGGATCAGGTCATTATTGTCCCGCAACTATGTCCTCTCTTATCCCCTCTCTTTCTGTGAATGACTCATGGTCAAAAACAGTTGAAAGGAAACAGCCCGGGGCGCTGACCACAACATTACCACGTAGCCAGTCAGTCAGAGCTTATCCTCTTAGCCTGATCCTCATTACAAGGATAAGACCCATCTCTCTCTTCCCCGCTGATATAAATATACCTCAGCACAAGCTGCTGTAGAACACTGTAATGAGAACAGTTACGTAATCCCCAGTAGGAAGTTAGGCTGGATATCTATGGCCGTGATTATAGAGAGGTCTGGTTATCGACAGGTCCGTTTTTTTACTGGTTTGTGAATGGACACTGCGACCCCGTTCAGGACTGATGGGTGGGTGAATAGTGGTCATCCTGTTTGGAAGCCGAGTCATCGTGGAGTTACAGTTGATGCTTCGTTCGTCATAGTAACCATTCTGGTGACCTAACGAAGTGGGATCCATGTGCAGTGCAAGGCCTCATCTCCATATAATCCAAAATATGTTTATATCCCGACCAGCCGGGACTTTCAAGTTTACATGTATATTCATCAGCATACATCCTGCAGACGTAGTCTCAGGTAAATGCAGTAACATACCCCTATGTTCAAATCAGCCATTCAAATCTCCATATGCTCCAAATCCTGGCTGGCACCAAGGAGATTGTACAGTAGATTAAAATAATTAAAGTGAGGGGCAGCATTTGGCTGAAAATGGGGTGACTGTGTAACAGTATGCGTTAGCTAATTATCTAATGGAATGAAATGGTCCTGGGCCGGATCTACTGTATGCCTACAGTCATTAATCCTTTAAACCCTTTAAGAAAATAGTGTGTGTGTCCTTGTTTAGAGGTGATGGGGGGTCTGCAGCGTGGGAAAAAAGAGATAGAGAGAGAAATAGAGAAGGAGAGAAACAGAGAATGAAATAAAAGGAGAAAGAGGGGAAAGAAAGAGTGAGAGAGAAAGAGAAATAACATCTTGTTCTAGGATACTGAGACCGGTCCACAGAAACGGGTGGTGGTTGAGTTGGATCCAACGGTTTCCTGCAGCACTGGGCACGGGCACTAGCAGACTGTAGCTACAGTGCCAACTTAACCCCTGCAACAGACAGCGCTGCTACTTATGCACCAAAAGAAGTGCCAATACATTGCAGTAAAAGTATCAATGGTAGAGCAGAGCAAGAGTGTCCAGTTTCCAATTATAAGATTACATAGCCACATGGATATTTGACCCTAAGTAAGTATAGCTTCCTAAAACACTGCTGTCCTAACTGGGATGGGCTAGCTGCTAATTTTCCCACCTGGAACTACAATTAAAATAGCTTCCTCCATAGAACAAAAGGCACATTTTCTAATATGGCTAGGCCTACTTCAATTAAAGTAGCTTCCTAGAACAAAGACTCATTATAAATCAGGTCACTACAATTGAAATAGCTCTATCCATGTAACAATTCCTAATTGTACTATTATCAAAATAGATTCATCCATAGAACAAAAGCTAACAAGCTAACTGGCTAACATCCTGCAAATCCGATGGTTACATGGTAATTTACTGGGAGTACATACCTATGCTAATGCTAATTCCCCATTTAGCTTCCCCAATAGCTTCTCAATCTTTACAAACTCAAGTTATCCTTTTTGTAATCAGGCTTAAAAAAACAAACATTATAGACTGGACTACTTTCCAGACAAGAAAAAGGTATTTAATATAGACACACTGCAGACAGAACATTGTGTTGGACCATCGAGACGAACTAATACGGAATTTGTATCTAGCTGTCAACTTATTTTCTTAATTTATTTTCACAGTGCCAAGCTTGATTGATTTCTTTTGGAAAGAAAATGTTTCTAGAATGATGACATCTGATAGGACTATCCCTTTAAAAGCTATACCACAGTACAGTAGTTGACTGTCTGTGAGCAATACTTACTGTCCTATATGGCCGTCTAAGTCCACGCTACAGATGGTCTCAAGGGGCTCTTTGACTGAGGGATTCCCTAGCTGACTGTACCCTAACCAAGAGGGTTGAGAGTAGATCCTGTACAGTACATAGGAGCCTACGGGATCCATAGGGATCAAACCCACAAGCTCAACTCTGTCCTCTGTCAGTTTGATTCCCCGCATCCCTACAGACATTATCATAAGCCTTTATCCCGATCTTCTTGGAAACGTCCATTCTGAGGTATTAGGCTACTAATACAAGGCAGACCATTGTATCTGCCTGGGACAGGTCGCAGAAACCTGCACGTGACATCACAATACCTCCTCCGTCTTCCTGCCCTGATCCATTTAGCTGTGTGTTGCAGGGGTCAGGGAGAAAGAGACAGCCAGTACAATAATGTCCTGCCTAGTGGGTCATTGAGGCCTACTATGAGGGCTTTAAGGCAGAATAGCAGTAAAGAGCCAGTGAATCGCAAGATTGAACTTGTGTCGATAAACAATAAAACCCAATTGACTATTTGGTATGAAATATTAGACCTAGACAAATATATCCAGCCTCTAGCTCTACATAATTTATGATTACACCATTAGCCTAGTTAATTCCATGTAATACTAAATGATGACAAGGGAGATAATAAATCATAATTTGTGGCAGAAACTGCACCCAGGTTAAAGTTTCTGCCTGTCTGCGGCAGCCCTGATGACATCATCGTCAAATCATCAAATCCTTTGCGTCAAATCCCTTGAGTAGCAGTGCCTACAGATTACAGCTGTACTGTATTTGTGTAATGGAATATTATAATTCATCCAATTTGATTTAGCCATTGTGTAAGAGTCATCTACAGCCAGAGATTTTCTAGAAAAGTCTGTTCGTTTTCTGGGTCTGTGCCAGCATCTATGCCAGTGTCGCAGTACACTGACAGAAAAGGTGCCAGCCAGTCAGCACGCAGCCTGTTCAGACAAAGAACCAAATGGAGGCTGAAAAGAAAGACATTCTCCAGCTGAAATAGGTCGCTTCTTAGCAACTATATATCTGTGTGTCAAAGCAGGGTGCCCCTTTTATCTGCAAGTTAAACCCTTGACAGGGTTCAATCCTTTCTGATTTACATTGCAAAGAATCAATCTAGAATATTCTGAGGTAGAGTGAATAATCTGCCGTATTCTTATTTCATATACTCAGTATTATACTATAGTAGTATCACTATTATACACTCGGTGGCCAGATTATTTGGTACACCCATCTAGTACTGAGTCGGACCCCCCTTTGCCTCCAGAACAGCCTGAATTCTTTGGAGCATGTTGCTCAATTGGTATCACCGGACCTAACGTGCACCAGGAAAACCTTCCCCCCACCATTACACCACCAGCCTGTACCCAGGCAGGATGAGGTCATGGTCTCTGACTCTGCCATCAGCATGACACAACAGGAACCGGGATTCGTCAGAACAGGCAATGTTATCCACTCCTCAATTGTCCAGTGTTGGTGATCATGTGCCCACTGAAGCCACTTCTTGTTTTTACCTGATAGGAGTGGAACCCGATGTGGTCGTCTGCTGCAATAGCCCATCCCGACAAGGACCAACGAGTTGTGTGTTCCAAGATACTGGAACCGGCGCGCCTGGCAATGATCATACCATGCTCAAAGTGGCTTAGGTCACTCGTTTTGCCCATTCTAACATTCAATCGAACAGTAACTGAATGTCTCGATGCCTGCTTTATATAGCAAGCCACGGCCACGTGACTCACTGTCTGTAGGAGAGAACCATTTCGTGAATGGGGAGGTGTACCTAATAAACTGGCTACTGAGTGTATATTATACTGTAACCCAGCATTTGGAATATTGCTAGAGGTACTGAGTGAAGACAATTAACTAGGATGTGAATCTAGGGCATCATCATGATACCTGCCACATTGAAGGACCATAACAAAACAGCATGATTGGGATCAGCTTGTCATTTCATCAATTTAGGGTATGAATTGAAAATTCAATGGACAATTACCCAATTAAAACATGAGAGGTTGATTCAATTTCTTAATTCAATGTAGTTAAGATGATATGATTAGATCCCATCTTTACAAAACATCGTTCTCATCAGGGCAAATGGACAGTACCAGAACATACCCACTGGGCAAAAACTGGTTGAATCAAAGTTGTTCCCTGTCATTTCAACCACAAAAAAAAAACTATGTGATGACATTGAATCAACGTGGAAAACTAATTGGATTTGCAGAAAGTCATCATCAGCGTAAGGGCATTTAGACACCCAACTTTTAACATAAATCCAATAACATGTGAAATGTCATTTTTATTTCACGTTGAATTCACGTTAGTTGACAACTTAACCAAAGGCAAATCAAAACTAGATGTTGCACTGACGTCTGTGCCCAGTGGGTAGCCAGTACCTCCATGTTTTTGACCTTCATAGCGAGTCCTAAAAGTCCACAAACCTTTTCCAGCCAGTCTGTCTGCTGCAGCCCAAAGTCAATGACACTCAAAAGGCACAGAGACAATACACCACAGAAAACACTGCTGCTGCTGACGGAGAACACACAAACTGCTGCTAAGAACACACACCGTGGCACAGACACCTTCACACTCTATGGGGAGAACTGCAAGCTCAGTATACCTGGCAGCCCGTGTTCACTGGAGGTAAGTTATACATTTGGCATATGTGACTTCGATAACTCAAAAGTAGAGACAAAGATCAGGCTTTCGGATATTCATATACACACATGCAGCCCGTCAATAACCTAACCATGTGTTACTGTATGTGAATGAAATCGCAGCTGAACGAACCATTCATACAACAAAGAATCCATGCATAAGCACCTTCCCAGCCATACCATCACTCACCTTGACTGTAAGCTACACAGACTCTACAGTATGTTTACAGCACAGCAACACTGCCAACAAGACAGGTTTATGGCTGCAGAATCCCCCTGGTCGCCTGCAACTCCCTTCTTTCCCCCCTCTCTCTCTCAACCTCCTCCATTGCTCCCTCGATCCTTGCTCCTCTCTCAATCACTCTCTTCTCTCTGTCCGTCTCTCATCCTCCCTTTACTCCCTCACCTTGCATCAGTTCCCTGCACAGTCTCTCTTTACTGTGTTGCTTTCCTCCCTCCTCCATCTCCTCTTCTTCCTCCTCCTGGCTCCCGTGGCCACTCTCCTTCTCTTCCTCCTCCTCATCGGAAGCAGAGGAACTCCACACCTCCATGGTGACCGGACAGAAGCCCTCTTCCATCCCTCCTTCTGTTATATTGCTCTTTTTATTCTTGTTCTTCTGTTCCCTGCTTCAGCTCTACGCCCATCCCAATAAACCGATGCTCTGTTGCGTGTCCAACACAGTATCTTCCTCTGTGTGTCCCTGTGACTGTGGGTGCGTGTTACGTGTGTGTGAGAAGAGACTGAGCTGTCCTTAGTGTTAATATGTAATCCCTCTGACTGGGAGGTCCATCTGTCCTTACCTCCTGTTTATATCGACCTGGCCACACTGGACTACGGGACAGCGCAAAAAGAGGAGGAGGGGTATCGGAGGTAGCTTGAGACCAGAACGACGCATGAAAGCTAAAATAGATCATACCTAACTTTGCCTAAGAACTATACATATAGAAATGCAAGGCTTTAATATAAAACACAATACGAATTATAATCTGGTTTAGCAACAGAATGCACTTAGTCCCTGCACCCCCGTGAGCCAGAGCGAGATGGTATGTTCCTGCTAAGGCCATGACTGTTGTCTCCCTGCACACATAATATTGGTGCAGACTGAGCCACACCCCCTTCTAGAGGGAGAGGAATGCAACACTGACACTGTACACACAGACTGAGATTGTAAATCGACTGTTGATGTTTGTGTGGAGAGAGGGGAGGTGTCTGAGAAGGAAAGTGATATATGAATTGATGTCAAGCTGGGTTTTCAGCAGGGCCTCTCGAATTACAATCCTCACATGCACAGTAAAATAATGCAAACACAATAGTTCCTCAATTCTCAATGCAAATACACTTGATGAATGTACAAACTGAATAGATGCCCAATGTTTTCATGTTTTCCAATTAATGGTCTGTATTGACGGAGTTCAAATAAAGTTCCCAAAGTACAAAAGCTGCTTATTTCACATCAACTGATACGTGTCAAAACAATATATCAGATATATGCCAGGTATGCTTTATTGACATATAGCAACTTAGTATCGAGAAAAACACACCCCTGAAGTCTAGCCTTCATCACCACCAACCATCATCATCACTTCATCCACCCAGTGCCATCCCTGTTGCTACCCTGGCAAGCAAGTGTCCTCTCCAAATCAAATATTAACCTCCCCTTCATAAATGTTTCACCCGCAGACAGCTTCTTTCTGGTTGAGTACGCCACGCGAGGGGCGGCTGGGACACAACTTTCACCGTCTCCCCCTTCTCTTTTCCTTCCTCTCTTTACATCCCCCTATCCCGTTTCATCCCTCCCTTCATCCACGTCCCGTTCCTACCAGGGTTGTGTACACAGCACCCCAACACAACGCATTAGCCTGCCAAGACAAAACGGAGGCTGCCAGCTCCCTAAAAATACCAGCCCATCCAATACAATTAGACTTCCTTAGCCTTCCAAACCTAACTGATTAATTCAGTTAACAGAAACAGGTCGCTGCTACAACAGGATTTGTTGAGTCACAGTATTAGAAAGACAGTGGAAAGTTAGATTAAGCTAGGGCCAAGATGGCTAAAGAAGGCCACAGTACAGAATATACAGTGTCAGGCCCTTTGTCTCCAATAAAAAGTGCAGCAACACAAAGCTCATTAAAACATGTGTAGTTGTAAAGTTGGGTTACATTTCCATCACATCATCTATTTATTTTTATTTTGTATTTTTTTTTAACCTTTATTTAACTAGGCAAGTCAGTTAAGAACAAATTCCTATTTTCAATGACGGCCTAGGAACAGTGGGTTAACTGCCTGTTCAGGGGCAGAACGACAGATTTGTACCTTTGTATCTATCTCAAACCTGACATAACAGATACCATAAGCACTAAGCAGTCATAATTAGCTGACTAATTTGACACAGTCATGACTATGCCAACCTAGCCATTGTTTAGTTTTTTCATCGAATATTTAAAATATATTTATATTTATATTTAAAACATACAATATACCTGCAGTGAAGTCGCTCAACAACTACATCACAGTAGTCATCTAACAGACTTCCCTCCAGAGCGACACACAGAAGCAACCAGGGTCAACGCCTTGCGTTGGGGCACGTCGACAGATCTCCCACAAGGTCAAAAACGGGGACCTGAACCAGCGATCCGTCAGCCACCGGCCCTTTAAGACACCCCCCCCCCCCACACACACACACACAGTTCCCCAAGTGCTGCCCCTCAACCATCCGAGACCCCCCACACAGTCCACCCCAGCCTAGCCATTGTTAGTGTGCATAAAAATAGCACTGCAAGCAACCTGACAATGTTATATTGACATAAAATGATGTCAGTTATCATGACTTATGTAATATCATGCTAATAACAGTGGAAGGATCAAGTAAAGTGTTACCAAGAGCTGCTACACTAATTCAAGGGCAAATCCGTTCTGCCTCCGCAGATATGGACAAAAACACAAGTTCCTAATCAATATTGACACAAGAAATCACTTTGCACTGATATCACCATCCTTGCAATCAGCCAATGGAAAGAACACACCCTTAGAGGTCAATGGCCAAATAGTTTTATGGGCGCCTACGGTTTCCGTGGAAACACAGTCAGAGCAAAACAACACGGTGAGCTCCATATCACTGATCAGATAAAGAGCGATTGATCCAGTGTAAAGTACACCATGAAGTGATCACATAGCTCGATACGCTTTGATCAACAACGACATATGAAGAGTGGAATCCGTCACGTTCTGCTCTTTGAAGTGGTCAGCCGTCCAGCGCAACACAAAGGGTGCATCTGAAATGCCCCCCCTACTCCCTGTCTAGTACCCTACTTTTGAACAGAGCCCGGGTCAAAAGTAGTGCACTACATAGGGAATAGGATGCCGATTCAGACGCATCCAGAGACTGGGTTGTTTATCATAGGGGTTAGCTCCCTTTCAGGTGTGTCTATTTACTTCCATGGGCATCCACCCATATCCCTGCCAGTTATGTTAAGACTGTAAGCTGAACCGGTATTTCAAGCAACAGAGCCAGACACAAAGGACTACTTACTAATACGTCTGTAACTGGAATGAAGTTGAATCGTTTAAAAGGGTGACAGAGACGGAGGGAGAGCCTTTGAGGCGGAAAAAAGAAGTCAGGAGACAGAAGGTGCATGAAAGAGCAGGACATAACAGAGAAAGGGAGTAGAGAAACATACCGAATTGCTATAAAGGAGACAGCTAGAGGAGGGTAGAAAGTGAGAGAAGCAGTGAATGGGTCAACCCACAGATGGAACAGAGAGCAAAAACAGGAGGGAGGGAACAGATTTAGATCAGAACAGGTGTGCACCAAGGTAGATTGCCAGAAGAAGGACAACCAAATAAGAGATGTACAGAAGTTTAGGGCACGTGCCGCGTGCTAAGAAGCTAATGTCAACACGGGACCAGGCATAAGGCACAGCTGTGTGCCGGCTGACTGGCTGTGTACCTGTCTGACCTGTGCTCTGGAAAGAAGACGGAGTGAAAGAGGGGTACAGCCTATCCTGCCTTATGAAGGAGAAAGCCATACAATCCTATGGGACATCGCGACTCTGGCACTGACTGTACCCCCAGTCCAAAGCAGCTTGAATGAAAGGAGAGTACAGCCTATCGTGCCTTATGGGGGATTATTCTCACTATCTTATTGGAATCTGGCAACCCTAGTATCCCTGGCACTGTACCACCAGTTACGATCGGCTTGAGTAAAGGAGAGTACGGTCTATCCTGTCTTACATTCAATCCTATGGGAACCAACATGGCAACGTACCCCTAGTCACGATCGGCTTGAGCGTAGGGCCGGGACAAAAGCAGTCTCGCGATACTCGTTAGTATCTTGGCAAGGAAACAAAACACAGAGCGGATTTAACTTTTTTAGGGAAACAGTCCTAATGTTGGAAACAAACATCATTATGGTGTCATCCAGAGTCACATGTATTTATTTTCCAAGCTATAGCACAATATTTTACATACAGATGGTTTTTAAATATTGCAATACTGGTATCGTCCCAGCTCTACTTTAGTGAAAGGACGGTATAGACAATCCTGCCTAATGAGGGAGTTAGCCATGCAATCCTATGGAAACCTGGCAACCCTAGTAGTGCACTGATGAGGTCAGAAGTTGAACATGTTCAACTAACACTAAGGTTATCACCAATTCAGACTTCTGGGCCAATGTGAAATGAATGTCAACACGTGAAATCCGGGCGCTGTGCCCAACTCAAGCTCTGTATGCTTTCCTAATAACATAGACCGCATCAGATACAAGAAAATGCCATCTTTGATGATATCATAATGTCAGAAAAGACTGGCATATCGTCTGTTTAGCCGGCGCACACTTGTTTTGTTTTGCGAATGCATGGCAACGTATATTTGTATTTATTCAACCTTTATGTCACCAGGCTGTCCCATTGAGGTAAAACAAACAAACAGAGGAGACCTGGCCAAAATGTTCAGCCAATCTTAAACGTCCGTCTATATTTGAGACCTTCCAACTTGCTTTCGCATTAATTTACCTCTTCAGGATGTCTCTCTAAAAAATACACCAAAGGCCACAAATACACAATGTTTACACAGCAAACTCTCTGAGCTTTCAACCCGTCACCTTTCTGACACCTCTCTGCTCTAGACTATGCTCACAAAGATATCTTTCAAATATGCACTACTGATGGGTTGCTAAGACGACCAAGTCGTACACAGTGACGAGAGTACGGTCAGTGTCGCCACAACGTCTGAAGAGCAGTGAGTGCTCGGGGCCAAGCCCTTTGTAAAAGGCTACTGTTAAAGTCAGTTCTGAACTGGAGGTGCAGAAGGAAACTGATTATAGCTAAGAGGCTAATCGGTTTATTGGCATTTGGCATCTGTGGCCCCAAGCATCAAGGGAAGGGGTGTGGCTAGAGGATATGACACCTCCCCTAAAGTCACCAGAGGGAGGAGGGGAGGAGCTTCTGTTAGCTCCTCTACTAAACAGACCATACATACATGTGTGTACTACTGTACTGTACTGATAAATGGAGATTCTGATATTATAGTGTCCCGTTAAGGTGATTATGACAAGTGGAGTAGCATTGTAATAGTCAGTAGCATGATCATGTTCAGTGTTGGGTTTGGGTAAACTCAGTGTTTGTTATGTTAGATTGAGGGATACAGTATGCAGGCTTCCATGTACCGAATCAATTGTTTCTCCATAGAATCAGACAATCTTGTGACTATAATCAATTTCACCCATATCTGTCTGTAGCTCATATTTGAGCATTTACCTTTATAACATTACCCCATTAAAACAATCACAATATTGTTGAAAAAAACATTCACAAATCTCATTCGATTTGTTTTTCCACATCTACGTCGGAGAGTCAAGCGTAAACACTTTGTTGAAAGGACAATTGAAACAGATTTCATCTTCAGCCAGACCTTAACTCGGGCTTCTGCGTCAGACCGATTTAGAGTTCAAGATAAACTGGCAGGAGTTTACCATGGTCATTATATACGGTCCTTCCTGTTGGCAACGTGCCGCCAACCAAACCCTTTGGACCCATACCACCCCATCTAACTCCAGTCATTTAGTCACCACTACTGTGCGATTCTATTATGAGTGTGTCTTCAAGTGTGACTTAAACACACCAGGATAAATTGGTACAATATCAGATATATTATTGCAGGACATATTGCTACATTCACAATCAATGTCTTCTCTTGTGGACACTGCTAATGCATACACTGTGTGTTAAGATATCTTATTTCTTCCAATTGTATTTGTCTTACAGGCAAGGAGTCAGACCACAAGCTCTTTAGATCCACACCATATGGATGACCTGATAATGGCAAAAGAGAGAGAGATTATCCCATCAATGTTATACTATAAAGCCTAGTGATTAAAGGATATGTGTTATCTGTGTACAAGTTTCCATTGACCAATTCCAAAGCATATGTGAGGGGTCAATTCACAGTAGGACTTTAAGATGGAATTGCTGTAGGCTAAAACATTTCCTATTAAACACTAGTGGGCTGTTCAATTCCGGTCCTGGAGTGACGAAACATTTCATTTTTTTTGTTTCTACTTGGTAGTTAATTGCACTCACCTGGTGTCCCAGGTCTTAATTAGTCCCTAATTAGAAAGAGAGGATGCAAAACAGAAGTGTTTGGGCCCTATAGGAATAGCCTTGCGACATTCAGTGCATATTCAACTAAGGTCGTGTATTGACTTCATTTCACCAGGTTAGGACACTAGATAGAGGACAGCATGTTCTCAAACCTGAAATATAACACATGCCTCCACAGAGGTACATGCAATAGCTTTGGGAGTAGGTAGCCCTGGTGCTGAATGCCGCAGGTACAGTACATCAAGTTGAGTATTTTTAAGCATCAGTTCCCGTAAGGGCTGAAAGCAGAACTAATTTCTTCCTGGTACGAGACCTCCTATATGTGCATGGATTTGCATGTGTTCCCCAAAAAATGTGTGAGCCTAAACATAGAATTAAATATAGAATCCCAATCAATTTAACATGATCTTTGTGGGTCTAGTCATAAAGGTTTGTAATTTAACTTGAAAAATTTATGACCTTTTATTGTGACATAAACACAACCAGTCATGATGTTTTGATCTGATTGTTAAACAATGACTTCAAAGCTGGGCTGGATGAAGAAATCATAAGCCACGGGTTTATTTTGTATTTTTTATGAGGTATAAAAACTAAACAGTATGTTATGGTGTCGGGTGCATTTTTCTGGCATGGTTTAGGTCCACTTGTAGAATCTATGCCAAGGCACATTGTAGCTGTTCTGGCAGCTTGTGTCACGAACGTCGTAATCCTCCTCGTCTGAGGAGGAGCAAGGATCGGACCAAAGCGCAGCGTGGTTTGAATACATACTTTAATTAATTAAATGAAGACGAAAAAAAACACTTGACCAACTACAAAACAATAAACCGACGAACTTGACGCTAAAGCTAAACAGTACAGGCAACTGACATAGACAATAACCCACAAACAAACAGTGAACACAGGCTGCCTTAATATGGTTCCCAATCAGAGACAATGACAAACACCTGCCTCTGATTGAGAACCATACTAGGCCAAACAACATAACAAACATTTAAAAAAAAAAACATAGAATGTACCTACCCAGCTCACGTCCTGACCAACTAAACAAAGACTAAACAAAGGAAATAAGGTCAGGAACGTGACAGTACCCCACCCCCCCAAGGTGCGGTCTCCGGCCGCAAAACCTGAACCTATAGGGGAGGGTCTGGGTGGGCATCTGTCCACGGTGGCGGCTCTGGCGCTGGACGTGGCCCCCCCCCACCATAGTTAATTCCCGCTTCCGTGGCCTCCTCTTAATGGCGACCCTCCAAATTAACCCCACTGGACTGATGGGCAGCTCCGGACTGAGGGGCAGCTCCGGACTGAGGGGCAGCTCCGGACTGAGGGGCAGCTACGGACTGACTGACGGCGCTGGCAGGTCATGGCTGACTGACGGCTCTGGCAGGTCATGGCTGACTGACGGCTCTGGCAGGTCATGGCTGACTGACGGCTCTGGCCGGTCCTGGCTGACTGACGGCTCTGGCCGGTCCTGGCTGACTGACGGCTCTGGCCGGTCCTGGCTGACTGACGTCTCTGGCCGGTCCTGGCTGACTGACGGCTCTGGCCGGTCCTGGCTGGCGGGCGGCTCTGGCCGGTCCTGACTGGCGGGCGGCTCTGGCCGGTCCTGACTGGCGGGCGGCTCTGGCCGGTCCTGACTGGCGGGCGGCTCTGGCGGCTCCTGTCTGGCGGGCGGCTCTGACGGCTCCTGTCTGGCGGGCGGATCTGACGGCTCCTGTCTGGCGGGCGGCTCTAGCGGCTCCTGACTGACGAATGGCTCTGAAGGCTCAGGACAGACGGGCGGCTTTGAAGGCTCAGGACAGACGGGCGGTTCAGATGGCGCTGGGCAGACGGGCAGCACAGATGGCGCTGGGCAGACGAGCAGCTCAGACGGCGCTGGGCAGACTCTGGCCTGCTGAGGCGCACAGTATGCCTGGTACGTGGTGCCGGAACTGGTGGTACCGGGCTAGGGACACGCACCTCAAGGCTAGTGCGGGGAGCAGCAACAGGGCGTACAGGGCTCTGGAGACGCACAGGAGGCTTGGTGCATGGTGCCGGAACTGGTGGTACCGGGCTGGAGACACGCACCACAGGGCGAGTGCGTGGAGGAGGAACAGGGCTCTGGAGACGCACTGGAAGCCTGGTGCGTGGTGTAGGCACTGGTGGTACTGGGCTGGGGCGAGGAGGTGGCGCCAGATATACCGGACCGTGAAGGCGTACAGGAGCTCTTAAACACCGAGCCTTCCCAACCTTACCTGGTTGAATGTTCCCCGTAGCCAGGCCAGTGCGGCGAGGTGGAATAGCCCGCACTGGGCTGTGCTGGCGAACCGGGGACACCATGTGTAAGGCTGGTGCCATGTACACCGGCCCGAGGAGACGCACTGGAGACCAGATACGTTGAGCCGGCTTCATGGCACCTGGCTCGATGCCCACTCTAGCCCGGCCGATACCTGGAGCTGGAATGTACCGCACCGGGCTAAGCATACGTACAGGAGACACCGTGCGCTTTTCCGCATAACACGGTGCCTGCCCGTACTCTCGCTCTCCACGGTAAGCACGAGGAGTTGGCGCAGGTCTCCTACCTGACTTCGCCACACTCCCCTTTAGCCCCCCCCCCCCCCCCCCCAATAAATATTTGGGGCTGCTTCTCAGGCTTCCGAGCTAGCCGCGTACCTTGATAACGTCTCTGTTCCTCCATTCTCCTGTATCCCTCCTCGCACTGTTCCAACGAATCCCAGGCGGGCTCCGGGACTCCCTCTGGATCGATCGACCAGTGCTCTATTTCCTCCCAGGTTGTATAGCCCAGATCCTTCTCCCAAGTCCATGAGTCCTGCAAAATGGACCGCTGCTGCTGCTGTCGCTGCTGCCCTTTACCACGCTGCTTGGTCCGAGTATGGTGGGTGATTCTGTAACGAACGTCGTAATCCTCCTCGTCTGAGGAGGAGCAAGGATCGGACCAAAGCGCAACGTGGTTTGAATACATACTTTAATTAATTAAACGAAGACGAAAAAACACTTGACCAACTACAAAACAATAAACCGACGAACGTGACGCTAAAGCTAAACAGTACAGGCAACTGACATAGACATAGACAATAACCCACAAACAAACAGTGAACACAGGCTGCCTTAATATGGTTCCCAATCAGAGACAATGACAAACACCTGCCTCTGATTGAGAACCATACTAGGCCAAACATACCCAACATAGAAACACAAAACATAGAATGTACCCACCCAGCTCACGTCCTGACCAACTAAACAAAGACTAAACAAAGGAAATAAGGTCAGGAATGTGACCGTTTGTGGTAGCCCAAACCATTTTAAGACACTTTATGTTGGTGTTTCCTTTATTTTGGCAGTTACCTGTATGTGCTTGTGATCAAACTTAATCCACAGTTATTGTTTAGAAACTATTGGTCCTCTTTGGCTAAATTATGCTCTCTGGAATATTTTGAACATTGAGAGCGGACACCTGTGGTTGGATAAAAATAATAACGTTACAAATAAAAATATTGGATTGCCTCTTGGGCTTCCAACGGGGTTGGGTCCAGCACCTGACTCACACAATTGACCAGTAACATTGATTTATTATGCAGTTTAAAAAAAAGTTGATTAAGCAGTTAACCAATCAAGACAGGGCCCCTGTTACGTTCTGACCTTAGTTCCTTTGTTATGTCTTTATTTTAGTTTGGTCAGGGCGTGAGTTGGGGTGGGCATTCTATGTTGTTTTTCTATGTTTTGTTCTATGGTTATATTTCTATGTGTTTGGCCTTGTTGTCTCTCGTTGTCTCTGATTGGGAGCCATATTTAGGTAGCCTGTTTTCCTTTGTGTTTTGTGGGTGGTTGTTTTCCTGTGTCTTTGATTTCACCATACGGGACTGTTTCGTTTTAGTTTTGTATCATTCACATTGTTATTTTTGTATTCTTAGTGTCCAGTTATTAAATTGAATATGGACACTTACCACGCTGCGCTTTGGTCCTCACCTCATTCCAACAACAAGCGTTACAGCCCCCCAGTTACCCACGTGGCCCCCTACCTCCTTCTCCTTCTCCTCCCCACATCTGACGATTAGCAGAGCAGCAGCAGCAGGCTGTCTACACTCATTGACAGCGGGCTCCTGAGTCCTCCTGTGGTTGCGGGTTGCAGTTAAAAAAAAAAGATATACAGTGCATTCGGAAAGTATTCAGACCCCTTGACTTAGTCCACATTTTGTTGCGTTACAGCCTTATTCTAAAATGTTTATTTTTATTTTTAAATCTACTTATCAATCAACACACAATACCCAATAATGACAAATCAAAAACATGTTTTCAGAATTTTTTGCAAATGTACACTACCGGTCAAAAGTTTTAGAACACCTACTCATTCAAGGGTTTTTCTTTATTTTTCCTATTTTATACATTGTAGAATAATAGTGAAGACATCAACACTATGAAATAGCACATATGGAATCATATAGTAACCCCAAAAAAGTGATAAACATATCTAAATCTATTTTATATTTCAGATTTTTCAAATAGCCACCCTTTGCCTTAATGACAGCTTTACACTGTCTTGGCATTCTCTCAACCAGCTTCATGAGGTAGTCACCTGGAATGCATTTCAAATAACAGAGGTGCCGCCTTAAAAGTTAATTTGTGGAATTTCTTTCCTTCTTAATGTGTTTGAGCCAATCAGTTGTGTTGTGACAAGGTAGGGGTGGTATACAGAAGGTAGCCCTACTTGGTAAAATACCAAGTCCATATTATGGCCAGAACAGCTCATAAGCCAAGAGAAACGACAGTCCATCATTACTTTAAGACATGAAGTTCAGTCAATATGGAGCATTTCAAGAACTTTGAAAGTTTCTTCAAGTGCAGTCGCAAAAAAAAAACATCAAGCGCTGTGATGAAACTGGCTCTCAGGAGAACCGCCACAGCAACGGAAGACCCTGAGTTACCTTTGCTGCAGAGGATAAGTTCATTAGAGTTACCAGCCTCAGAAATTGCAGCCCAAATAAATGCTTCACAGAGTTCAAGTAACAGACACATCTCAACATCAACTGTTCAGAGGAGACTGAGACTGTGAGAATCAGGCCTTCATGGTCGAACTGCTGCAAAGATACCACTACTAAAGGACACCAATAATAAGAAGAGACTTACTTGGGCCAAGAAACAAGAGCAATGGGCATTAGACCGGTGGAAATTTGTCCTTTGGTCTATTGTCCAAATTGGATATTTTTTGTTCCAAACGCCGTGTCTTTGTGAGACGCGGTGTGGGTGAACGCTTGATCTCCGCATGTGTATTTCCCATCGTAAAGCATGGAGGAGGAGGTGTTATGGTGTGGGGGTGCTTTGCTGGTGACACTGTCTGTGTATTCAAGGCACACTTAACCAGCATGGCTACCACAGCATTCTGCAGCGATACGCCATCCCATTTGGTTTGGGCTTAGTGGGACTATCATTTGTTTTTCAACAGAACAATGACCCAACACACCTCCAGGCTGTGTAAGGGCTATTTGACCAAGAAGGAGAGTGATGGAGTGCTGCATCAGATGACCTGGTCTCCACAATCCCCCGACCTCAACCAAATTGAGATGGTTTGGGATGAGTTGGACCTCAGAGTGAAAGAAAAGCAGTCAACAAGTGCTCAGCATATGTGGGAACTCCTTTAAGACTGTTGGAAAAGCATTCCAGGTGAAGCTGAATGAGAGAATGCCAAGAGTGTGCAAAGCTGTCATCAAGGCAAAGGGTGGCTACTTTGAAGAATCTCAAATATAAAATATATTTTGATTTGTTTTTGGTTACTACATGATTCAATGTGTTATTTCATAGTTCTGATGTCTTCACTATTCTTCTACAATGTAGAAAATAGTACAAATAAAGAAAAACCCTTGAATGAGTAGGTGTTCTAAAACTTTGGACTGATAGTGTATATATCTTATTAACATAGTAGTCTGACCCTTTACTCAGTACTTTGTTGAAGCACCTTTGGCAGCGATTACAGCCTTGAGTCTTGGGTATGACGCTACAAGCTTGGCACACCTGTATTTGGAGAGTTTCTCCTATTCTTCTCTGAAGATCCTCTCAAACTCTGTCAGGTTGGATGGGGAGCGTCACTGTACAGCTATTTTCAGGTCTCTCCAGAGATGTTCGATCGAGTTCAAGTCTGGGATCTGGCTGGGCCACTGAAGGACATTCAGAGACTTGTCCCGAAGCCACTCCTGCGTTATCTTGGCTGTGTGCTTAGGGTTGTTGTCCTGTTGGAAGGTGAACCTTCGCCCCAGTCTGAGGTCCTGAGCACTCTGGTGTAGGTTTTCATCAAGGATCTCTCTGTACTTTGTTCCGTTCATCTTTCCCTCCATCCTGACTAGTCTCCCAGTCCCTGCTGCTGAAAAACACCCCCACAGCATGATGCTGCCACTGTAACAGTATAACTTTAAACCGTCCCCTCGCCCATACCCGGGTGCGAACCAGGGACCTTCTGCACACAACAACAGTCACCCACAAAGCATCGTTACCCATCGCTCCACAAAAGCCACGGCTCTTGTAGAGCAAGGGGAACCACTACTTCAAGGTCTCAAAGCGAGTGACGTAACCGATTGAAACGCTATTAGCGCGGACCACCGCTAACTAGCTAGCCATTTCACATCCGTTACACCACCTCCATGCTTCACCGTAGAGATGGTGCCAGGTTTCGTCCAGAAGTGACGCTTGCCGTTCATCAGACCAGAGAATCGTGTTTCTCATGGTCTGAGAGTCCTAGGTGCCTTATGTCAAACTCCAAGAAGGCTGTCATGTGCCTTTGACTAAGGAGTGACTTCTGTCTGGCCACTACCATAAAGGCCTGGTTGGTGGAGTGCTGCAGAGATGGTTGTCCTTCTGGAAGGTTCTCCCATCTCCACAGAGGAACACTGGAGCTCTGTCAGAGTGACCATCGGGTTCTTGGAACTTGCCTGACCAAGGCCCTTCTCCCCCGAATGCTCAGTTTTGCCGGGCGGCCAGCTCTAGTTAGAGTCTTGGTGGTTCCAAACTTCTTCCATTTAAGAATGATGGAGGTCACTGTGTTTTTAGTGACCTTTAATGCTGCAGACATTTTTTGGTACCCTTCCCCAGATCTGTGCCTCGACACAATCCTGTCTCTGAGCTCTACGGACAATTCCTTTGACCTCATGGCTTGTTTGTTTTTTTTCAACTTGACTCCAATCAAGTTAAAGAAACATCTCAAGGATGATCAATGGAAACAGGATGCACCTGAGCTCTATTTTGAGTCTCATCGCAAAGGGTCTGAATACTTACGTAAATAAGATAAATGTTTTTTATTTTTTATAAATTCGCAAAAATTTCTAACAACCTTTTTACGCTTTGTCATTATGGGATATTGTGTGTAGATTGATGATAATTTTTTTCTAATAGGGCTGTAATGTTACAAAAGGTGGAAAAGGGATGTGGTCTGAATACTTCCCGAATGCACTGTATGCATTTAAATTTTTGAAAAAAAAATGTTGTTTTGTTTTGCTGCCTCTTGGGCCAACCATGGTCCTGGGCCCAGGGGCTTCTGCCCTGGTAAGCCCCTGCATTAATCCAGCCCTGCTTCAAAGGGCTGTTTTTCTAGGCTACCTGTGAACATTTATCCACTGGTAACATATTTCCAGCCTCCAAACAGTGGTGAATTGGAAGAAACATCTGTTACACGAAACACCAAAAAGTATAATAACATTTGGTGTTTGTCATTAGCTAGAATTTAAGCGTCCACTGCTGTCCACGTGCGTCTCGGTGTCAGCCACTCATGTCTGCCTTGGAAAAATGTCTGTGTTTTCGTCGAATCACATCGCAATTTGGAGCGTAGGCTATACCAGACATTTTCAAGTCCATCTGCAAATGTTTCATGCCTCTGACATGCGGTACTGGTAAATAATGGTGTAATATAGCCTGACATTTTATTTGAATAGGCTCATGTTTTACCGGTAAGGCGTACCCCCACTATTTATTTTGCTGTGACACCCTACCGGACCGCCTAAAACTCTTTATGAATATGGCCTCCGATTTATATATCTAGGAGACCAGGTAGGTGCTTTCACTCAAGCCAGCAGCTGCACCACATGAGTCAACTCATCATTGGATTTAAGAAGTTGATTCCTTCCAATCTAAGTTGGCGAGGTGATTAACTAGTAAAACAGGTGCGGTACATTTGGCACACCAGTACCACAGTCTTCTCCTGTGTTCGATAACCTAGCGTGGACAGAGTGGTGGACTTACAGAAGTACTTGAGCGTCTCTTCTATCTGATCGTGTGTGAGTCTCAGGGCGACCTCCGGGGGCAGCAGAGGGGTGTGGAGCCAGTCGTCGTGGTCGTAGCCAAACATGCAGTCCGCCCGCAGAGTGTAGTTAGGCAGTCCCTCAGACAGCAGGCTCACTATCTCCACCTCACTATCGCCACCTGAACAAAGTTCTGACAGTGGAAAGGGAGGGAGGGAGGTGTATGAGGGTGTGGCAGGGGAGATATGGGAGAATAAAGAGGCAGCATTCATCACATTGGATTGAGCGCTCTGAAATCTATAAGTCTCTGCTGCCCCCCTGAGGCACTGACTGGATGACACAGTTCCCACTCGCCACATTATAATGCATTACATTAAAAACATGTAATTGAACACTGTTCCTGGATGCAGGATGATAGTCCAATCTAATGTCCCCTGCAATGGTTCTAAGAGACCCATCTTCCCACTAGCTTCTAGCAAGTGCTGTCCAACATGAAAGTGAACCCATTATCCAATCCCCTATAACCCGTCTACTACATTAATTAACTGTGACCTACCAGTGAGGGTGGACACATCATGGCTTCCTCTATCCACTCTTTCCAGGAGGTCGCACTCCATTTTAAGGCCCTCATATAGGGGCAGGGTCTCTGCATCGAGGCCCCCGGACGCCTCCCCCTGCCCCCCGTAAAGGGAGAGGGTCGACAGGGGGTCCAGTGGGGAATGTGCGGGCCAGAAGAAGAGATGAGGAGGAGAGGGAGAGGGATGAGGGTGGGACAGCTTGACTGGGGCCGGGGTGTTCAGGGTGCGGGTGGAGGACTCAGGGCTGGTCCCTGTGAGGGACTGAGGCCCCCTGGTGGATCAGGGAGAAACAGCAGGCTGATCGCACATCTAGTACCAAAGCTGGTCTGAGAGAGGGAGAGAGAAAAAAAAAAGGAGTGTGAGTGTTGCTAGGTTTCCATCCAATTTGTGACAGATTTTCATGCAAATATTCTAAAATCCGCATAAAAACAACACAAGCATTTTCCCACCAGAGATGTGTTTCCCTCAAATTTACTTGTTGCAGATGAAAGGTGTGTGATGACGTTTTGCACATCAAAATACATTTTGCAGTTAAGTTCCCATGTACTGAATAAACAAATACAAATTAAATGGGTTTCCATGGCATTTTCAACTCTATTGATGGGTTTATCACTAAACAAAAATTGCGTTAAATAGCGAATGTGGCAACTCTGGTATTGGCACGTGCACTCTAGCCAACGCCGCACAGGGCCCAGATACTGTATCTACGATAAAAAGGGTAAGATTATTTTTATTTGTCAAACGGCAGTCAAGCATTGATGAACATGTCACCAGAATGAGACCCTCGATATTTATTGGAAAGCTCATTACTTTGCACTTTCACCACCCTGTGAAGTTCATTATACCTTATTTAATCTGTAGCCTAATAAACTGCGTGACTCCAAATTTACTTTGACATTGTGGTTATTATATCAATATTTGCATAAAAGCGTTTCAAACGACATGTCTCGCATAATTCATTTTGCAGACACAAAAAGATCCCACCTTGTCTAGTTTATTTTTGGAAAGTTGACTGAAACATTTTCTGTTTCCATCAGTCTTGTCATTAAACATTTTTTATCCGACATGTAATTTACTCTCATAAAAAGGTTGGATGGAAACCTGCTTAGAAAGATTCATTCAAGCCGACTATCTTTAATTCATCAACATCATAGTATTTTACGTTTTAGTACGGAATGGCATAACATTAAATGCCGTTTTACGTTTGAACATGGAATGCCATCAAATATGAATGTATCAAGAGAACTCTCATCCCTTTACTGAAATGTATTTCACCCGTTTTTCCAGGTGAGATACTGAAATGATGCTCTCATATTCTAGAACAGCCTGGTTAAAAGACATACAGATATAGGTCACGTTTAAGATTATTATTATTTTTTTACTTCAGACACTTGAACCACAACTTTACAAGCATCTTCATCTTTTTAAAGCCATGTACAGTGTCATGCATGCTCCAATTGTCTCACCAGGCTTGGTCTTTCCCCAGAGTTTTTAGGGTCGGAACGCTAAAGTTACCCTAGCCACACACAGATCAAGTTACAACCGGAGCACAACACACCACCTTATGACATTTAAACCAACACAGTTACTAAACAAAGCTTTACGAGGCATAATAAAAGAACTGTACTTTCCAACAAGGACCGTGTGCTAAGGCTAGCTGCAACCTGTATTAGAGTAAATGCTAATTCTTTCTGTTTACGAAAGCAAACAGAAACAGCTAGCCTTAGCACACGGTCCTAGTTGGAATGACTTTTATTATGCCCCACCTCATTTTCTCTTTGAATTACGTCACTAACCAGGCTATTCAGTTACAGAATGATGTCCCTCTTCATAAGGCATATCACATTCACCTACATGTCCGCCAGGAAATGCTGCGGGCCATCGTTCTGTAACTGAATAGCCTTTCTAGTGACGTAATCCAAAAATAAAATTAGGTTGGGGAGGGGGTTCAGGACATTCTAACAATGGGCAGCAAAGTAGCCTTAGTTTATTGCTGGAACTCTAAACAATTGTCACATCCAGTTTTGTCATATTGCGGTTGTTAGTGTTTGGATACATCAGACCTAGGCAATATCAAGGCCAGTGGTACAGGACAGTGGATATCATACAAAACATTAGCTATGCAATGCAGTATGGGTCAAGGACATATTATATGAGGATTATTGGGTTAACAAAGCACTGACCGTGCATGTGGGTAGACAAAACATGTGACACGCACACAAGCGTGCACACACACACACACTCAGCTGTGCGCACCTCGCCACACACCCACTCGAGAGACAGATGAGACAGATGAGAATGACAATCTCTCCTCCTCTCCTCCCCCTCTCCAACCCCCTTAATTAACTGAGTGTATTGCTCTGGTCACTCCTGCCACATCCATCCATCCACTCCCTCCACTTACAGCTGTCAGAGGGAGCAGCAGGGTCGTATACATACTCTAGGTCTGGCTTTTACTGTATCCACCCCCACCACCATGATGCATGTCTGGTAGTTCTGTAGCATGCCGTTTCTAGTGACTAGAATAATAAGTAGGACTTGTGTTTTCACTAGGATGCTAAATGAGGGTGCATTGATGCAGTCCAAAATATGTTATTATACAATTATAAATGTCTTATTCCCACATCTTAAATGACAAATAAAAAGATATTGAGGGGAATCAATTGGCATTTGGTAATGGCACTCAACTAACCTGCTGCACACACACACACACAAAGACCCATCGTCTCTTTATCTGTCATATTTACATGCTGCCAAGGCCAAGTTGGCAGGCATTGTATTGTCACATTGTGGGTCTATTATCTACCCAGCCAAGCGCAGCCTTGTATCCCATTTAGAGTGGGTCACCAGTGAGCATGGTTATTGGCCATCTCCCCCTGTCTCTTTCTCTGTGTGGTTGTCGTTGGGCCAGGCAGAATGGCAAGGGAAAGACCCTGTTACGCTGTCCAGTGTGCCCACTGGACACACTGGGCTCCACCAGGCCCTCGCTCCCCAGATCGGCAAATTAACAGTCCAGAGAATCCACAGGAACTGTGAGAAAACAATTGTCCAGTTCCCTAGACAAACACAGTGGGATGCGGAAGGCTGGGCCACTAAGGACAAAGCCAAAAACATCTGATTCCTGAGGATGTGTTCTGTACAGTATATCCATAAGGATATAATCAAACACGCAGGCTATTTTCTGTGTAGCCTACACAAGTTGCTCTTGAGAGATGTGGAATGCACAGCAATATGCAAAGCAGTATGCTACGTGGTTTAACTCAAACAAGGAAAGTTACTTCAATCTGAATTTCAAGGATCGCAAACTACTTTCCTAATGTAAATGAGAAGTTGAAACGTTACCTTAATGTGTTATAGTTGCACAGGGCCCGTTCATCCAAGATGAGCCGTGCCAAAAGTAAAGGAATAATAAGGAGACTTTTCCGAGTGAACTTCAATAAGTCACGTATATGTTTAACTCTAACTCTAATGGATGTCATTCTGAGTCTGACTGACCTTCCAGAGGACTCACGTTGAACTCGTCAATGCCGGTTGGAAGAGCCCGTCTTTGGTGCTCTTTGGCCGTTCAGAAGGGGTGTGTACGCGTGTGGAGTCACACAGGAACGAGAGAGGAAGGAAGGGCAGAAGAAGGTGCTACAGAAAGAAGCGAGGGAAGGTGGGGGGGTAGAAAAGAGACAGTGAGGGTTGAGGAGGGACACTTGCAGGGTACAGTACTTAGGAAAGTGGGAAGGTAGGTGTAGGAAAGAGTGGGCAAACTGAGACGGCGAGAGAGGGCACAGGCGGGAGGAGAGGGGCCCTTGAGAGAAGGGTACTTAGGAAAAGAGGGAAGAAAGAGATGAATGGGTGACACTCAATTTAGTCTGTCACCACCAGACTGTCAACACCAGACTGTCACCACCAACAAATCAAAATTTGCAAACCGGCTGAGAGGGAGAAGCTTGTCAAATGCAAATCTCGCCTCTAATTGGCTGAGAGGGCCAAGGACTCTGGACCCATGGTCGCCCGGGCAACAGTTTGGTCATGTGACAAAGCCCAACTGATGCCTCTGCCAGTAGAGATTTTATTCAAATGGTAAGTACGTAATTATTCAACTTCAAGGTAGAAGCTTGAACTTTTTCCACAAACCAGAGAAAGGCTCTGTACTAAAATGGGGCAAGATTTACAAGACCCTTTGCACTAGAGCAAAATCTGCACCTTTTCCCCCCAGAGGGAACATGAAAAGCTAGAACAATCGAAGTCAAACAATATAAGACATCCACATAACAACAAGAATGAGGAAAGTACACCTCTAAGATCGCTTTAGTAAATCTAAGCCAGATCACCCCCCACACAAGCTAATACACAATGCATCAGTGATGAAACTTGTTTTCTGAACCCGGACAGGGCTTCCATCCAAGAGCTTCAGCGTTCTTTCACTGAGGGTGTAACTGACCCCATAACTGGCCTCATTTACTTCAAGTGGTGCCACACTGTCCATTACTGTGGTGGCCAGGGAGGGCAGTGAGGGCACTATGGGATAATGAGATCAGATAGATAGGTAGGTCGATAAACTAGTGCTTGAATGATACCTTCCATTTCATTATTTAACACTACCGTGAGATAGTAGCCTATATGGTCTCTCCTGATAGGCTTAAATCAAGGAGCTGACCAGCCAGCATGCACACGAGATTTAGTTATGGGTGACGAGATTAGAGCCTTTCTAATGATTTGGGTTCAGGCTAATTATAGAGGCCTCATATAGGAGTGTTGCTCCCATATGGCCATGTCTAGACTTGACAGTTAATGTAGTTTTTGTATTCTGATCATGGAGTTCCGAACACATCACGCGTCTACACCTACATTTAAAATGTGTCCACCATGTGCACATTGTGTCCGGATTCCCTTTTCCCGCACTATATTAAAATGCCAGTAAGCATTCTGCAAACGATAGAATAGGCTAAATATGATAATAACACAACAACAACTGATGGCAGTAGCTAACTACTGTAGCTAACTACTGTAGCTAACTAGCCGGCTGACCTCTGTAGCAAGCAAGCAAAATTAAAGGGATTGCAAACGGGTTAGCATAACTCTAGCCAAACAAAAAATGATTGTTCTAAATATGAACTAGCTGGATAGCATTTATGAGGCCAGCAAATATGTTCCACACACGCTAGGAATGTATTTCCTCCGACAATATAATGAAAAGGTGCCTCTCGGTCCCAAAGCACACATTTTCTGGAGACTCATAGCAGAGTGCTGATGGCGCTTTTGGTAGACTGACTGCATCCAGACTGAGGCGAAACCCACACACACACAATGCATCCCTGACCACGTCCTGAAGTTATCAAACCACAATGCATCCAGACCCGTCTTTTCAATACGATCTTCGCATTCTGATAGCAGAAGTTGCATGTAAAGTGTCAAGTGTAGACACGACCATAGAGAGGGGTCCCCCAAAATAGAACAGGTAACATTAGTTCCTACTAGGTAGGCCTTCAAACTAAATTGCGGAAAGATACTGAAAACCCACCAAACCTCTGAGAAAAGACAAGAATTAGTCAACACACTATACTAATAAAAAGCAGGAAATGAACTATTAAAATAGTTGATGGCCTATGATCCAGGAGGAGTAAAAGGCCTGAGTAAGTATGTAAATACTACGCATACTACGCAGTATGTAAATACTATACGCATCTCTGGAGCCAAGCAGCCAGACAACGTGGGTTGATGTCAATGAGGAGTATGCAGAGACATGTAGCTACTACACTCTCATTTCAAACAGCAGAGCTAATGAGATGACCTTAGCCACTGTCTCATGTTCAGAGATAAGCTGCTGTATTGTATCAGTTGAGTATCTAGACACAGTGTTCACTCCCCAAACAATAAACAATGCCTACGAGACCTTCTGCACACTTACCATGGCTGAACAGCCTTCACTACAGACCTGATTCATCAAGTCACACGGCAATTACGACTAAATTATATCTCAATTTAAAAAAGGCAGACTCGGCGAAATGACGTCGCCGCGAGCAGCACCGCAGATATTGAGATACGTGAGACGCGAGACTTCGCTCTCACACAGTCACACACAGCATCTGCGCGTGTGCACGGGTTCACTTCACGCTATTAAAGCGTGGTAGACGGCACCAAAACAGCAGAGAAGTTGAGCCTCACACTTCAACGCTCTCAGTTGTTGCGGAAATTGGCCCACTGTGCTGTTTACTTTCGGCGTGTCCGTCAAATCGTTGAGTCTACCTTTAAAGTAAGCGGAGTTTCCTGATTCCAATAGAATAAAACAAATTCAAGCTTCTCAGAGGACGAGGAAAGTGATATATGTTCCAAATTCCCCCCAATCCCCTCAAAGCCTAATATTTTCCCCCGTCAGCAGCCGCCGTGGCTGCAAGATGCTTCCCCCTGCTATTGCTAACCTGATCAAAACCGCTGACAAAGCCATCGACCCTGGAAACAGACTGCCGTGACATATAGGTCTGTGTGGCTCAGATGGTAGCGCGTGGCACTTGCAACGCCAGGGTTGTGGGTTCGATTCCAACGGGGGACCAGTATGAACTAATATGAAAATGTATGTGCTCACGACTGTAAGTCACTCTGGGTGAGAGCGTCTGCTAAATAACAAAAAAAAAAAATGAACGTCCTTGGCCCTTTGAAGACAAACTGACAGATATCACCCAACAGACACCACATCTATTACACCCTGTCTACATAGGTCTTCTAACAGACACTCTCATTCCTATGAAGCAACCTCCCCCAAGACCGGCAGTGACCATTAACACAAACTGAGAGCACTGGTTGGATAAGTATTAACTTCCTCATTGTACTATTTCCCATGAAGACCCAGTCTATCAACCACCTCACTGATAAAGGTGTGGTGTCTCTTAAATTTTTATTGTTTCAACTCTGGCATGGGAAAGGAGTGCGACAAAGCATTTGAAGATCATTGTTTGTGCATTTCCAATGCGACATTTCAGTTATTCTCCTGGCTCTGCCTATCTAACAATATGTACTATTTGGATGCTTTGAAAATGACTCGTGTGATGTCTATATCCCATCTGTTGTTATGCCCGTTTGTCTCTTTTAGATCATATGGATGGTACAGACAAAACCAAAGTCTGGACAAACGTTGAAGCCTCTGGATCTACAGAGATGAAGCCACAGATACTATTGACATGATCATAGGAGCAGATCCTTGATCAGGTATAAACCAAGGCAAAATGCAAATCACCAAGCCTGTCATGAGTCATGACAAAAGGCAGGATATGAGGTGAGAGATAACGCTCCACAAAGCAAATGAGGAAACACTTGGTATAGTATGAGAGAAAAACAAAACAGGAGAGTGGATGAGAGAGAGAAAGAGAGAGAGAGAGAGAAATCGTAAGAAAGCTAGAGAGAGACACTACACAGACACCAGCATCTATCTTTAAAATGACCTCTATCCAGAAGATTTGTTACAAGCTAATGAATACAGCTATGATACAAAGGCAGGTATAGGGCATGGGAAAGTGTAGAAAGAAAGAGGGGGGGGGGGACAGAGTGAGACGATACATAGCCACAAAAAGAGACAGAAGGGGAGAGAGAGAGAGAGAGAGAGAGAACAGCACTGTAACAGGAGAACCTTTACTTGGACAGAGACCGGTTATTTTTACAACCCACTAGTCACCCAGACAACTGGAGCAGCTATACCTGGACTCCAACTACGGTATGAATAGAAAGTGGCCTTAAATACCTAAACCTAAATACCAACACACTCTCAGCTGATTCTCTGTGTAGACCAGAGGTCACTAGCCCTGCTCCTACAGAGCTAATACACTAAAGGGTGAGCAGGATTTTTTGTACCAGCCCAGCTCTAACATACCCGCTGTCGTGATCGGACCAATCTACTACTCACAAAGACCTTGATCGGTTGAATTAGTTGACTTAAGTGTTGGGCTGCAACAAAAGCCTGCACACCCTGTAGATAGAGACAAGTGTCCGTGAACAAAAGCTACAAGTGAGGAGAGGTTCAAGGATTGAGAGTCGAACACAGTCATCATTATGTCTGTCAAGTCGTAATTCTCATCAATGTAATGTCATTCACAACTCGGCATAAAGAAGACAAGTAGGACCATTCAAGCTTAATAGAGTGGCATTCTACCTCTAATATGCTAACAGACAGAGAGTTGCTATTGTATCCATATGGTTGTATTTCAAGAGAATGCACTGATGGTTTGGGCAGTTGGGAACGCCAATGCACACACTATATCCTTTATCATGCACACATTTGGTCTGCGCTAGTGTGAATTGCTGCAGTTGTGATGTGGCTAAAAGAGACTTTCACACAACATGCAATTCAACTCAGGTCAACTTGACTCTGCACAAATACCTTGGACGACTGCATGGTATTACATTCTCTGGACCTTTTTTAAAGTAGGAAGACGGTATTACTAATTGAAACCACTCTGCCAGCTCACAAGACAGTTATCACAGGTCAATAATCAACCTAAGGTGGCCACACACAAATACAAATGCATGTGTTGCGCGCGCACACACACACACACACACACACACACACGCACACAAACACGTTCTGCAATGGCTGCCAACCACATCTGCTCTGTCTGGCCACAAGCTCCTTCAGTTGTTTGTCAGTCATACCACGCCAGGTTAGCTATAAATCCTTTCAGACATTTGCCCTCTCACACACCAGACACATATTTCCCTACACTTCTATATATTGAATATTTTCTATATAGGCCTCCCAAGGAAAGAGAACAGGTGACATGCACCTGTATAGTCACAACCTTAGCTAACTCATGTCGTTATAATAACATAGTCACAACATTAGCCAACTCATGTCGTTATAATAACATAGTCACAACCTTAGCTAAATCATGCCGTTATAATAACATAGCCACAACATTAGCTAACTCATGTCGTTATAATAACATAGTCACAACATTAGCTAACTCATGTCGTTATAATAACATAGTCACAACATTAGCTAACTCATGTCGTTATAATAACATAGCCACAACATTAGCTAACTCATGTCGTTATAATAACATAGTCACAACATTAGGATAGATAAACCATACCATCATAATAACATCTAAAGAGTTGATAAAGTACAACCACAGCATCAGTCAGTGAAATATCGAACCTTAGTATATGTTAACCCCATCTTGCAAGTACTGTGGTTCAACAGGCCTACAGGCCTTTTGACTGGCTCTTACACAACCTAGCTAAGGCCAACAATACACACATGACGACACAATACATCAGCTATGAAGTGAACCTCTATGATCTTCAAAATGACAGACCTCTTTACTGTGCTTCTGGTCAATGTTTGCAATGTTTTCATTAAGCAAAAGCATTCTAAAACACACAAACATCTCTAGTTTGCAGTCAATTTGTTTAGTCTGCCTCGGATGTATTGACATTACAAAGTTGCAGGGAGGGGAGAAGAACAAACACAGAAGTTCTCTGTGCCGGCTCTCTCAGGGATAACGAACACAAACCGAGTCAGAGGCTAACTACAGCAGCATAGACACAGAGACGGTATGCTAATAATGCTAATAACGTTAGGTTATTCGCTGTTTTGACTGAGTATATCACTTACTGTTGTAAATGGACAGTTACTTCCTGTGCTGCTAGGAGTATCCTTACATTGATTGGACGCAGGTACAGTTGCTAGGACAGTCTCTCCTTGAGAGTGAGTGAGCCCGAGTCAAAAACCAATGGCCTCTACAGCTGCTGCTTCTCCTGTCAGCTACCTTAGCCCTCATCCAGTGTGGTGTCCTGGCTGAGAGGGAGAGGGAGCGTGAGGGAGTGAGAGAAGGCAGGAGGAGGTGGGAGGAGGTGGGGTTATAATGGAGAGAGAGGTGGGGGAGGGACAGCGAGAGAGGGTGTGTGTGACAGACAAAGAGATTGTGTGTGTGTGTGTGTGTGTGTGTGTGTGTGTGTGTGTGTGTGTGTGTGTGTGTGTGTGTGTGTGTGTGTGTGTGTGTGTGTGTGTGTGTGTGTGTGTGTGTGTGTGTGTGTGTGTGTGTGAGAGAGAGAGAGAATGAGAATGAGAATGAGAGTGGAAGACAATCTGTGAGTCAGCACTTGTACACGCTGTCGTATTGCAGCTGCAAGCAAGGAATTCCCTCTCCCCTCTCTCTCTGTCATACTATCTGGCTCAGTCTGGTGCTCTGGTCAGAGCCATTCATTTGCGTCAGTCAAATCAGACATCTCACTTTCTGCTTTACACACAGCCGTACACTAGCCAAATCAGACATCTCACTTTCTGCTTTACACACGGCCGTACACTAGCCAAATCAAATGCCTTACCCATGCACTAGTTTATTACGCTACAGTTCAACATCTATTACCTACAGCTATTATAATGAATCTGTTTTTCTAAAAAGTAGAAGATAACTGATTAACAATCAATGATGCTCAAATCGGATCCTAATCACACCAGTGACGTGCAACCAACAGTCAGCAGATAAACTTAGCTCATGTTGTTTGGTCCCAAAATGCTCTCTAAATCTGGCTTATAGGTTTTAGAAACAATTGCCCATTGTAGTTTGACAATTAAACTAACCGGGAAACGAGGACACTTCGGCTACATGCCGATGGCATATGGTAGGCCAGCATCAGACTATGCGCAATAAAAGGAAGGCACTGAATATGAAATGGATGAATACATCATAGATCTGTGATCCCAGAGGCTTCATTATTTGGCATAGACTCTGAACCAGTTGGCTGGTCATGAACTGTTAGGCCATTTATGGGAAAAGTATCACAACTTAGAAAAAGCATGTTCTAAGTTACAGCTCGGAGTAATAAGGGCTACCATAAAAGGGCATTTCTATTTAGTCATCAAAACTGGTGGTGAGAGCGCCACCTCCTGTTGAGTCCCCGAGCTAACACAACAGGATGCAGTCAAGACAGCCTAGGCTACAGTGATAATGACGTTCAAAGAGTGAGGTGACTGGATCTGACACACAGTGACTCGCTTGACTGTATGTGTATCAAGGTGCTATAGTATATTGCAAACACCCATCAATATGTAGGGTTGGTATAGTCAGTGTCAAGAGTGGTGTTGGATGGTTCCAAGGACCAACATCAGTTGTTTAACATTATCAATATGCAGTAGATGATAGAATAGGGTCATATACACCTATTTTGATAAACAAATGTTTTCAAAACATGCCCACATGACCACATTGACAGAGGACTGGTACGGAAGCACCGCTACAGGACACATGGACTGTACCCATAAAATTGTAGCCTACTACAGTTATACCGGCAGGGGATTTTCAAAGACCAACGTTGCTGTTTGTTTGAAACATTGTTGCAAAAATTGTGTCGCAAACAGAAACAATGTGGCAAACAGAAACATGGCAAGTCCTGTTTATAGACTATCCTAGTCAATATTTACCTGCCCTCTGCCTATATCCCGTTGTGATTTGTCGTCCACTTGCATGTGAACTAAAAAAAAATCATGTTTGGGGTAAAAAGGAAACGTTAATTATCGACTTGAATTGTCGGCAAACCGGATGAGTGCGATTCATTTGTCAATTAGGCCTAACAAAGATTAGATCATGTTGTCGTGATAAAATCCGATCTGCCTCAGCAATTTTCCAGTTGACTAGCTAACGTTACATCTCTCTTCATCTTTTCTGCTGATAATTACTTCTCTATGCTGCAACTGAAAAAGGGTGACAGTCGTGTACAATGAGTTAATTTGTCCTACTTCATTGAGGTAAATAAGTGTTTCTTTTGAGAACATTTTCAAAGAGCACAGGCGTTTTGCATTTCCACCGACAACAAAAGGGCAGGGATCCTACCATTTGATTCCACCCTGTGTGAGCCTATGGAAACATCGCTTCATCAAGTTGGTCACCCTTTGCTTTGTTTAGAAGGTAAATACCAAAATACAACTATCAACAGATAATACTGTGACAAACGATAACACGTTTATAGAGACTTACGAATTTGCTTTAACCCAAGTTCTTCAAGGTCGTTGTCGGCAAACCTGACAGGAACTTTTCCTCCGGACTTCGATCTGTCAAAGCGCTGGGTCCGTCTGTATTTGGTCATCTTGGAAGCGAAGCATTATGGAACATGTAGTTTCACGGGCAACCTCCTTGCTTAGCGAGAATACTTTGAACCAGTGGCCCCCAGGAACAGTAACAGACATGATGAACACCACAACAATTTCGCATTCATGCGCAAATATGACAAATATTTAGTGAAATTGTATGTATTACATTGTATGTATTATGTGTTGAGAATGTGTTCCAAATGTAGATATAAGATGTACACACAGACCATGTTGTTTGAGTTCAACAGACAAAAAAATATTATAGAAAAGCAACCCAGTTGAGGACAGTGTCACACCACCTAAAAAGTTCCAGTGGAAGTTCCCTGGGTATGTCATAAAAGTAACTGCCCCTGCAGTTTGCAGCCCAGCCATGTTCAAATTAGAGGCAGTCCAAACCAGCGGTCACATGTAAAGTATTTTAGTCATGTCCTGCTGCTCCATGGATCATTTTGGTGATACTATATCTGACATATCAGGCATTCATCTAGTAGGTTAAAGGAGGCAGTCAACCTGAATACAGCAGACTACAAGCATGGAAATTATTAATAAGCTTGACCTACTTCCTATATTACATTTTGAGGATGTTTATTGACTTTCTTATATATTATTTATGGTTATATTCATACTTCTTTTTGAAGGATTTAATAATATTCAAGGGTACAGATATATATTGTGAGAAAATTGTGAAAGACCCATTTGCTGTGAAATTGTATCACTCCTCCCAAAACAGCAGGAACTCTTATGGGCTTGATGTTTCTCCCATTCTAAAGATGAGCTTCATCTCTCTCCTACTCTATATCTAGATTCTCCCACACTCCTTAAGATGCCTACATTGGGTTGGAGCAACAAATGCTAGACTATTTTAACCCCCAGAGAGAACCACCAAACCCCTTTGGGAATGCATCCATCTGACCCTAAACCACCCACACACACACACACACACACACACACACACACACACACACACACACACACACACACACACACACACACACACACACACACACACACACACACACACACACACACACACACACACACACACACACACACACACACACACACACACACACACACACACCAGTGGGGAGGACGCTGGGGGCAGGACGCTTTATAATAATGGCTGGCATGGAGTCAATGGATTGGTATTTTTTTATTTATTTTATTTTACCGTTATTTTACCAGGTAAGTTGACTGAGAACACGTTCTCATTTGCAGCAACGACCTGGGGAATAGTTACAGGGGAGAGGAGGGGGATGAATGAGCCAATTGTAAACTGGGGATTATTAGGTGACCATGATGGTTTGAGGGCCAGATTGGGAATTTAGCCAGGACACCGGGGTTAACACCCCTACTCTTACGATAAGTGCCATGGGATCTTTAATAACCTCAGAGAGTCAGGACACCCGTTTAACGTCCCATCCGAAAGACGGCACCCTACACAGGGCAGTGTCCCCAACCACGTGGAAGCAACGTGTTTGTTGTGTTTGATACCATTCCATCGATTCCATTCCAGCCATTATTATGAGTCATTCTCCTCTCAGCAGCCTCCACTGACACACACACACATGGCGGCACTGATATATGGGGTAAAGCAGTATTTGAATGTGCAGTGTTTTGGTGCGTAGGCTACTGTCTACCTCTAGTGGCTAAAGTCATGTACAGAAATGTACAGTAAGATCACAAAGCAATGCATTGACTATTCTTTATACACACGGGAAACTTACCATTAGCTATAGTGGAAAATCCATCAGCATTGCCGTTCTTGACACAAACCAGTACACCTGGCACCTACTACTATACCCCGTTCAAAGGCACTTCGATTTTTTTGTCTTGCCCATTCTTGCCCCTTTTCTGAAGGGCACACACACAATCCATGTCTCAGTTGTCTCAAGGCTTAAAAATCCTTATTTAACCTGTCTCCGCCCCTTCATCAACACTGATTGAAGTTGATTTAACAAGTGACATCAATAAGTGATCATAGCTTTCACCTGGATAGTCTATGTCAGGGAAAGAGCAAGTGTCCTTAATGTTTTGTACACTCAGTGTATATATATATAATATGAAATGTATCAGATGCTTTTATCCAAAGCAACAGTCATGCATGCATACATTTTACATATGGTTGGCACTGGGATTGAACCAACTACCCTGGCGTTACAAGCACCATGCTCTACCAACTGAGTTACAAAGGACATTATAGATTTTATCACGCGTACTCTGTCATAGCTGTTGCATGCTAAACAATCCGCTTTATAGACAATATTATTTATCCATATTAATCCACCAAAAAAGCATTGGTCCTTGAACCTCTCTACACTATAATCACTCGAACACGTTTTAATGTAGCAGAGTAGTCTAATTCTGTCTTGTGGTGTGAGATCCTATATAGCTTCCCACTGTCCATTCTTCCACATTAAACACAAGACTACAGTGTCTCACATTGGGGAAACAGCCATTAATAATTTACAACACTCTCCATCAATCCAGCCAGTGAGCCGATGGGGCTGGTCCGGTCCCGGCCTCATCCTCTCCCAAGGACAATGGGGCCATTTCCTGTCGGGTGTAAAAGCAGAGACAGTGGAGTATTGTGAGGCAGGACATCATATCAGCCAGCCATGACCTTGGAGTGAAAGACTGACTCAGTCATATACACTGAGATTCATTGGTCCATTTGCTTTGAGGTCGGAGAGGGCTGATTGGTCACTGGCACCCAAATGCAGTCGTCAGAATGTTCAGATGACCCCTATGTAGAAAGTTCAGAGCAGTTACAAGCCCTACTACAAGCCAATGAATACATCTGTGATATCGCGTAGAAGGAGGCATTGTGGTGTGTGTGCGTGCATGCGTTTGTGAACGCAAGAAAGAAAGAAAGAAAGAAAGAAAGAAAGAAAGAAAGAAAGAAGGAAAGAAAGAAAGAAAGAAAGAAAGAGAGAGAGAGAGGACAGAGGAACAGGGTGTGTTATGCTTGCCCATACAAGAAAACCAGATGGATGTTATATTTTTGATTCTGGAGAAAATCTTTTGAAACTCTACCTCAATGGTCCCATTTTAACAAAGAGTCAATACCCGTCTTTGAAGGCCCCTAAACAGGTGGCAAGACAGAGTCAGAAACCCACATGAACCCCACACTTTAATTCCTCCTGGCTAATATTCAAGGACAAGGCATGCAGTGTTTAAACAATAGGACCATTCATCTCACTGAAAATCCTACGGCCACTTATCCACAATATCCAGTAATCTGTAAAGAAAGCTTAGCAGAGTTAATGATATAGAACTGATTTAAAACAAATGAAGGGCCTTTTATTATTGTAATACACGATTGTAATCATGTTACACAGCATCAGAATGAATTTAAAGTGAGTTATTGTGATATGAACAATCATGTGATCTCTTGAGCTAAAGTCTAAGTTTTGATTCACGAATGGACCGGTCAAACCAAATCTCAACTTTGGGAGGAATTGCAGGTTCCCTGACCAGCAAGTTGTTGATACATTCTTCCTAATAGGTTTACATGTTAGTTTCTAATAGGTTCACTCACAGCGGCAATTTACTAAGAGTAGGCTAGGCAACACAGTCACAAAGTACACAAGTTTGTGACAAGAAGCGTCAATTAGGCCAGACATTCGTCTGTCAACCACACACATGCTGTTACACCCGGACGCATGGCCTATATAATCAGCAGCACTGACCCAATATACCGTGCCACCGACCCTGGCCCCTGTCTCATCCAGTCTAGGGGGGTAGAATATGGCTGTCACAATGGACAGCTAGCTACTAGCCTGACAACAATACACCCTGAGGCAGGATATGGCGCTGACCTATTTCAGTCTGTCATACAGCATGCGAGAGAGAAACACTTTCCACATGTTCACTTTCTCTCTGTCACTTCCCTCACGTAACCACATTCTCAATCCTTTCTAGACTCCTAACACCATGCAGGGTGTCACTGAATTTTCATCCACAAGTTACTAAAACTGTCTCTGTGCCCACTGAGAAAGTTTTTTTTCTCGAAAAGACGAATGAGAGCGTGAATGTGGGTTAAAATTATGGATCCAGATTCATCTTGTCTCTTGCACTTTCTCCTTCTCCCTATCTCATGACCTTAGATGGGTGTCTAGCGGCAACAACGCCCCGTCCTCACTGTCTTGGATGAAGTCTGTGTGATTTTCCTCAGAAAAAAAAGCTGAAAAAGCAGACAACAAAACAAAGCAAAAGTGCCTGGTTACATTAAATCCATGGTGAATGTCACAGATGTTTGTGGTTTGTATGAGTGTATTTGTGTGGGCTGTCTCCGTGGTGAAAGTCACAGACGTTTGTGGAGTGTATTTGTGTGCAGTGGTGTACAGTACTTAAGTAAAATACTTTAAAGTACTACTTAAGTAGCTTTTTGGGGCATTTGTACTTTACTTCACTATTTATAATTTTGACAACTTTGACTTTTACTTCATTACATTCTTAAAGAAAATAATGTACTTTTTGCTCCATACATTTTCCCTGACACCCAAAAGTACTAGTTACATTTTTGAATGCTTGGCAGGACAGGGAAATTGTCAAATTCATGCACTTATCAAGGGAACATCCCTAGTCATCCCTACTGCCTCTGATCTGACGGACTCAGTGTTGGAGTGTGCCCAGGCTATTTGTAAATACATTTTAAAGAAACAAGAAAATGGTGGCGTCTGGTTTGCTTAATATAAGGAATTTTACATTATTAATAGTTTTACTTTTAACTATTAAGTATATTTAAAACCAAATACTTTTAGACTTTACTCAAGTAGTGATTTAGCTGGGTGACTTTCACTTTTACTTGAGTATTTTTCTATTAAGGTGTCTTTACTTTTACTTAAGTATGACAATTGGGTACTTTTTCCACCACTGTGGGCGTCTTCTCTATAAAAATGTGATACGATTTTACGCCAGCACTTCGCGACATAAAAGTGAGTCTACCCATGTGACTCACCTTTCTGTCTAGTCAAGTTTCATGACGTAGCCTAAGGTGTGGCTGTTCTGTAGGCTACTTTCTCACACAGGTAGACTAATAACCGTGTTTGTGAGCAGGGCATGCTAACGCACTAACATTTTATCCATAGTTGTAAATTCGAAAACAACAAAATAACAATGTTTTAGCAATGTAGTTGACCAAAAATACGTTTGGGAAACAACATTAATATTCATATTACTGTATAGACTCAAGTAACCCCAGCTTTGTTTTGTTCTGGCCAATTGCGTTTACATTCCAAATTGTGGAGAAGTGAAGGGTGGGGTCGGGTCGACAGCGATATGGTGAGAGGGGCGGAGTCGCTGGTGTTAGGCTTTTTACTCATTGTTCTGAGTATCATCCTACCGCAGTTGAGGTGAGGCAGAGAGGACAAAGTATATCGTTGGAAAAGTCTGTTTGTGGACCTGCGTAGACTTGGAATATTCGAAACAATTTCGTGTATTTTGACAGGTAAGAAAGATATGTATTTATTGTCACATTCCCGTGTATTGACAGTCTTCGGAGAGAGTAAATTCGTGTCAAGTGAGTAGAGTGGGATAGAATAGTCAGTTTCTCCATTCCTGTGTTGCGCTTGTCTCTAGACTGGAAACACGAATCTCCAGCGGTCCCTAAATGTTCTTCCCGGTAGCCTGTCTCTGACATTCTGTCTCCGTCAATTTTTGTATTTGTCTCTGAACCTGATGGCAGAATAGCGTAATGTTCCTTTCCTATTGTCAAGTGTCTAGTCACCACCCAAACGTCGTTAAAGTCGGACATTTAGTTATCGTGGGTGTATTCATTACGCTGATACCGTTGCAAAACGTTTCCTCTGTTACAAAACGTTATGTAACAGAAACCGTTTACTCCTTCTTGCTCTTAAAACAGGCAGATGTTTTTAGTTTGTCGCTACAAGGTTTTGTCAAACGCTGTTCCTGCCTAATAGATGTGCCCCCCAATTTTTTTTTGACAAACTATTATTGATCAACTTCTTGACATCATGCACATTTCAATAGAATAGAGCTTATTAAAGATCAGTGATACTAACGAGCATTGTGCGATTTCCTTTATCCTTCAATAGAATAGAGGTGAAAGTCACTCGTGGTGTGACAGTACACAGCAGAGAGTGAGAGAGTGAGAGATGATCGAAGTTTGTCTAACCCTCATCCATTGTCAAATCCACTGCCCCCCTAGTCGGGGCCAAGCTATGTCCTGCAGAAGGCTATACAGCATTTCATTTTTTTATTTAACTAGGCAAGTCAGTTAAGAACAAATGACGGCCAAACCCGGACAACGCTGGCCCAATTGTGCACCGCCCTATGGGACTCCCAATCACGGCTGGGTGTGATACGGCCTGGATTTGAACCAGGGACTGTATTGACACCTCTTGCACTTAGACCGCTGCGCCACTCTGAAGCCCCTAGTATGTAATCTCGATTCAAGGGGTCTGCTGGGGGCTTTGACAACCTCAGTGAGTTGGGGGTGGGGCATGACATGATGAGTGCCTGCATGGTTCATACATACATACATCATGGGTTAGGATGAATAATACTGGTCAACAATGAGGCATTGATACCAAAATGTCCTTAGTATGGCATATGGTTATATGCCATTCGTTACAGTAGTTTTACTACCCCCTCTATGCCACTGCAATAGCAGAGCACAGATCCTCTCATTTTATTTCACAAGTAAATCCACTTTCAACATGCAACCGAAATAACATTATCTCGTTTGCTCATCTTACGCGGTTTAGTCTTTTCAACTACTCCCAAGACCAACTTTTAATAATTGTCCAAGTCAAATTTGACATGGCACAGCCTGGCATTAGGGCTGGACAGATGTCTGTCAAAATGGAGAGCTCTCTCCTCTCACACCAGTCATGATCATGCCATTCCAATGACCAGAAACAACCAAGTTTTTCTGGCATTCAACAGCGTACTGAATCTGGACCAGTGAGCCCAGCTGATGTTTTGAATTGATGTCAGGTTGAATTGAGTTGCGTCCTTTCACACATTCTCTACGCCAGTGCATTCTCCTGGTCCGCCCTGGCCAGACCTGCCATGCTGCTGGTGCTGTGCCATGAGGTGCGGTCTGGCTCGCCTGGGGCTGTTGTCTGCCTCTGGGGGGTGGGGGTTAGGCTGAGATTCTCAGCTGCAGCTGGGGTCATACTGGCGCTAATCCTCCCCCTTATTTAATTCCTTGATATTGTCCAGCAAGGAGATTACCGACGATTCAACAAACTCCGTATATCTCCTCATCTTTCTTTTCCTTCCTTTCTTTTTTTTCATCATGCTGTCTTGTTACGTGTGTCTCTAACTTGGTTCCACGTTTGCCACTTCTCAAATGTGACCCTTCCCTACCTAATTCTCCTCCCTCTTCTTGACTTCAGTCTCTCTCCTCGCCCCATGCCCTCCCTCCCCGGTGGTGCCTGAGCAGAACAGAGAGCTCCGTTACACCACAGAACCTAATCAGACCATGCGTGGGACCAGGCCTCAGTGCCAATGTGTGTATCTAGGTTGAGCGTGTTTGCGTGCATGTGTAGGCGACATACGGGGATGGAAGATAGGGATTTTTTTCTGGTCAGCCATGATATGGACTCGTCTTCTATCTGGGGTTAAAGAGGAGGTGGGACGATAGCGGCCTAATCTCCTAAGGGTTAAATCAACCGGACAGGGGCTTAAGATATCTTCTCAGACAATGCTGTTATCAACCCAAAGCAGATTTACTCTGACTTCTACCCTCCCCTTTGCCACCATTTTTTTAGATTATTGGCATAGAACAAAGACAAAAATCACTATCTTTTGATATGTTATCCCTAGACTAAGGCGACTTCCATATTGGACGGCTGTTGCAAATGTCAAGGACATTACACAAGGGCGGAGCAGAAGATATGAAGTAGTAAAGCCTATCGACGCAAAACAGCAGGTGGGTCTAACGCCTGAGCCTTTAACTTGGAGAATGCTATGATTTAAGCAAGCCATAGAGGCCCAAAGCGTCTTGGAACCCAGTCATCAATGGAGTGGCAGAGGTGGCACAATATGAAAGAATCCATCCAAGCTGGCATCGCCCAGGCGACCAACACAGCTGTGCTCCCATTACCATTATGAATATGAGTTATTCACTCAATACATTTTTTTTCTGGGGAGGCCTAACAACCGTTTTCCCCCATCACTTGGTGCTCTGGAAGTCTGGTACTACTCTGCCAACTGTATTCTTTTCAAGTCGGCTCCTATCAGACAGCTCTTCATAACCACCAGGCCACATCTGCTGACAGCATGCTGGAAATAGCTGCATCCATTACTGTCTGTTTCTTTTATGAATATATTACCTTTGATAATTTTTTCATTACTGACATAGTTTCACAAGAAGGGAGGGACTGGAGTGGACTGGATTCCTGAATCCATGGGTGACTTAAATACAGGTTTTACAGTTGGGCTGGTTCGTTTAGCCTACACTGAGCAGTGCTTCTCAGTAAGTTGACTTGGATGACTACTCCTAGTCATTGCTGTGGTGTCCCTCTTCACCCTGCTCTCATCTCCCACTTCCTACTCATCCGTTTAATTGCACTCCAATGAGCGGGAGAGAAGGGAGGGGTGCGGGTGTGGTGGAAAAGCAACGCTAACGACTGGGAATTCTTCACCGTCGAGACGCTGTATCAGAGAAGAGAATCATCAGCCTCATCTAGAAGAGTGACTATAATTCACACACAGATATGAAGTGTCTGTTACGATGATAGATGCGCAATGATGTGTGGCGTGTAGGTGACCTTTTATGGAAGCAACGCCTCACAATAACCTCACCACACCAAGGAAAGAAAGAAAACGGTCTTTGTTAGTCTTCCGTCCGCGCTTCAGTCCCCTGTCGTCTTTTGTACTGGTCACGGTTTACATGGAGAACATTTTTCAAAGTGGAAGCCTAAACACTGCAGGTAAATGCAACTACTCCATCTTCCCCTCAAAATATGTCTGCTACAGGCTTAGTCAGACTAACTTCTTCTGGGGGGGTGTGTGGTATTCTTTAGCGTCCCCTCAAATTGAAACCTCCCTGCTCTCCCTAGCCTCCCTTCCGCCTCTGATCTTTCTGAAATATTCATCATCTGTCGCATCGCCTCAGTGCTCACCAGTACAGCCATGCATATATCCAGTATCCACGCTGCAGCAGGCGAAGCCTCCCCACTAACCCTAAAGGAGGGCTTTAGATGGAACCAAGTGAACCTCGCTGTCCAGACGATGACGGACATCCATTCTAGTTGCTCTGTACAAAACTCTTGTATAGTCCCCTCAAGCACTGAGAAACTGAGTTCACTTTAAAATACTTATTTCCATTCACTCCCATTGACGTCCTCCCATTCACCCTAGATATTGTGACACAAGCCTCCTTGTCCATTCTACCTCCATACAGAGTAATTGTGGACAGCAGCCCAGCATGTTACATCAGAGTTCATGCAGAATCGTCATTCCTTGCAGTGACAACACAGCCTCCCGTTACTCTCTAACAAGGGAATTCAACTCTTACCCTACACGAGCCGGAGCCTGCTGGGTTTCTGTTCTACCTGATAATTAATTGCACACACCTGGTGTCCCGGGTCTAAATCAGTCCTTGATTAGAGGGGAACAATGGAGGAGGGGGAAAAAAGTAGTGGAACTGGCTTCGGGTCCAGAGTTGAGTTTGAGGGCTCTATAACAATGGAGACGGGGAAACAAGGCAAGCTCTTCAGATGCCACAATGGCGGCTCGGCCTTCTTCCATAGACCACACAGCCTTCCATAAACCCTCACACTGTCATTGTTGCATCAGAGAAGCCACGCAGACACGAAGGCCTAGTTCTACTGCTACACACTTTCCTCCTCCCCTGCTTCCCTTCTCTGTGTAATCTGATCCAACTCTGCACTTCCACACCTCGGAGACAACACTGACCTCCTATAATGCATAGTGCGAGGAGCGTACAGGGAGTAAACACGAATTACCCAAATAGCTCATCCCAGTCTGCGCCAACTGTATGCCCTCTGGTCTGGTGTAATACACTTTCGACAGATCGAAGCCTAATTAGAATGATTATTTAATCACTTACTGGTTAGACATTATTGTGTTACACTGTCTAATAGGACCTACATTGACTTGGTGAATGACTTGCAAGTCATCGTTTATTTTTATTTGTCAGTTGACTGCTAGCTGTTTTCCGGGCAAAGTCAATTAACACAATAACATTAGCTTTAGCATTAGCATTAGAAAGGCATTGCATTTCTCCTGATGAATCCCTGCTAAGGACACCATGTAGCTGCTGTAATGTAAAACCATGCTGTTACAGTCTTGGAACTGGCCACTGTTTTCTAATGCTGTCACTGTATTTAGCTCGGGTGGTAATGAAGCATTTCATCAAGTCCAGTAAGCCAAACTCTAAAACTCAGACTAGGCCTAATCCTCAATTTTAAAGTCCGAGAGGCTTCATGCTTTGACTCTTGAAAGCATATTATAAACAGACGTAAAATGTATTTGACACGCAGGTTCTCTTTAGACATGGATTTTCATAGAGTCCGATATCGTCCCCTCTTTCAAGTTGGAGAATGTGTGCTAGCGCTGTTTCACATGCAATCCTGCCAGCAGGGCCCTGCGTTGTGTACTTAAGCCTTTCAATGTGCCTGACTGTAGTGGGGGTTTGGTATGCTAGTGGAGCCAAGAGGAGTTCCATCGACTGGCTGCTGTCAGTGGACTGATAAATGGACTGTAAGAAAGTAGCTGGAACAGCTCGTAGGGCAGGAGCCTATGAGTTGATTTAAAAAAGAAAAAAAAAAAAAAAAGTATTTCACCTTTTATTTTACCAGGTAGGCCAGTTGAGAACAAGTTCTCATTTACAACTGCGACCTGGCCAACATAAAGCAAAGCAGTGCGACAAAAACAACACAGTTACACTTAAACAAACGTACAGTCAATGACATAATAGGAAAAATGTACAGTGTGTGCAAATGTAGAAGATGTAGAATAAATAGGCCATAGAGTGCTATTTACAGATTGGCTGTGTACAGGTACAGTGATCGGTACGCTGCTCTGACAGCTGATGCTTAAAGTTAGAGGGGGAGATATAAGACTCCAGCTTCAGTGATTTTTAGATTTTTCTTTTTTGCAATTCGTTCCAGTCATTGGCAGCAGAGAACTGGAAGGAAAGGCGGCCAAAGGAGGTGTTGGCTCTGGGTATGACCAGTGAAATATACCTGCTGGAGCGTGTGCTACGGGTGGGTGTGGCTATGGTAACCAGTGAGCTGAGATAAGGCGGGGCTTTACCTAGCAAAGACTTATAGATGACCTGGATCCAGTGGGTTTGGCGATGAATATTTAGCGAGGGCCAGCCAACAAGAGCATACAGTTTGCAGTGGTGGGTAGTATATGGGGCTTTGGTGACAAAACAGATGGCACTGTGATAGCCTACATCCAGTTTGCTGAGTAGAGTGTTGGAGGATATTTTGTAAATGACATCCCAAAGTCAAGGATCGGTAGGATTGTTAGTTTTACGAGGGTATTTTTGGCAGCATGAGTGAAGAAGGCTTTGTTGTGAAATAGGAAGCCAATTCTAGATTTAATTTTGGATTGGAGATGCTTAATGTGAGTCTGGAAGGAGAGTTTACAGTCTAACCTGACACCTAGAATATGTGGACAACTACAAATACCTGGACAACTACAAATACCTAAGTCAGAACCGTCCAGAGTAGTGATGCTAGTCGGGCGGGCGGGTGCGGGCAGCAATCGGTTGTAGAGCACGCATTTAGTTTTACTTGCATTTAAAAGCAGTTGGAGGCCACGGAAGGAGTGTTGTAAGGCATTGAAGCTTGTTTGGAGGTTTGTTAAGTGTCCAAAGAAAGGCCAGATGTATACATCATGGTGTCATCTGCGTAGAGGTGGATCAGAGAATCACCAGCAGCAAGAGCGACATCATGGATATATACAGACAAAAGAGTCGGCCCGAGAATTGAACCCTGTGGCACCCCCATAGACTGCCAGAGGTCCGGACAACAGGCTCTCCGATTTGACACACTGAACTCTATCTGAGAAGTAGTTAGTGAACCATGCGAGGCGGTCATTTGAGAAACCAAGGCTATTGAGTCTGCCAATAAGAATGGTGTGATTGACAGAGTCAAGCCTTGGTCAGGTCGATGAAGACAGCTGCAAAGTACTGTCTTTTATCAATGGCGGTTATGATATCGTTTAGGACCGTGAGCGTGGCTGAGGTGCACCCATGACCAGCTCGGAAACCATTTTGCATAGTGGCGAAGGTACGGTGCGATTCGAAATGTTCGGTGATCTGATTGTTAATTTGGCTTTCAAAGATTTTAGAAAGGCAGGGCAGGATGGATATAGGTCTATAACAGTTTGGGTTTAAAGGGGGAGACACTCTGAAGAGGGGGATGACTGCGGCAGCTTTCCAATATTTGGGGATCTCAGACGAAACGAAAGAGAGGTTGAACAGGCTAGTAATAGGGGTTGCAACAATTTCGGCAGATCATTTTAGAGAGGGTCCATTGTCTAGCCCAGCTGATTTGTAGGGATACAGATTTTGGGCAAGTTGCTGCAGGGGGTGCAGAGCTGTTGGTAGGGGTAGCCAGGTGGAAAGCGTGGCCAGCTGTAGGAAAATGCTTTTTGAAATGATCGATTATCGTAGATGAGTGAACCCTCTGGACAGGACACTAGTCTATCGCAGGGCCTTACCTCCAATCTATCTCCTTAGTGCTGAGTGCAAAGCAGAGACTCATCAGGTCCCATTTTAGCAGTCTTTGCTAACACTCGGCCGGGAATTGAACTCACAACCTGGACTCTAACCTCAAGTCAAATTTGATTTGTCACAGGCGCCGAATACAGCAGGTGTTGACCTTACCGTGAAATTCTTCCTTACAAGCCCCGTAACTCCATTTTCTTAACTGCATTGTTGGTTAAGAAAATATTTACTAAATAAACTAAAGTAAAAAATAACAATGAGACTGACTTGATAAAATAACTACTGAGGCTGTATACAGGGGGTACCGGTACCAAGTAATGTGCGGAGGTAAGGGTTAGTCGAGGTCATTTGTACATGTAGGTAGGGGTAAAGTGACTGTGTAGATAATAAACAGCAAGTAGCAGCAGTGTAAGAACAAAAAGGGGGAGGGTGGTGTCAATGCAAATAGTTTGGATGGCCATTTGATTGTTCAGCAGTCTTATGGCTTGGCGGTAGAAGCTGTTAAGGAGCCTTTTGGACCTAGACTTGGTGCTCTTGTACCGTTTGCCGTGCTGTAGCAGAGAGAACAGTCTATGACATGGGTGACTGGAGTCTTTGACAATTTTTTGGGGCCTTCCTCTGACACTGCCTTGTATATGGGTCCTGGATGGCAGGAAGCTTGGCCCCAGTGATATACTGGGCCATACGCACTACCCTCTGTAGCGCCTTACGGTCGGATGCCAAACAGCTGCTATAGCAGGCACTGATGCAACCGGACAGGGTGCTCTCAAGGGTGCAGCTGTGTATTTGAGGATGTATTTGAGGATGTGGGGACCCATGCCAAATCTTTTCAGTCTCCTGAGAGGGAAACGGTGTTGTGGTGTCCTCATCACGACTGTCTTAGTGTGTTTGGACCATGATAGTTTGTTGGCGATGTGGACACGATGGAACTTGATCAATGTGAATGGGGGTGTGTTCGGCTCTCCTTTTTCTGTAGTCCATGATCATCTCCTTTGTCTTGCTCAAGTTGAGGGAGAGGTTGTCTTGCTCAAGTTGAGGGAGAGGTTGTCTTGCTCAAGTTGAGGGAGAGGTTGTCTTGCTCAAGTTGAGGGAGAGGTTGTCTTGCTCAAGTTGAGGGAGAGGTTGTCTTGCTCAAGTTGAGGGAGAGGTTGTCTTGCTCAAGTTGAGGGAGAGGTTGTCTTGCTCAAGTTGAGGGAGAGGTTGTCTTGCTCAAGTTGAGGGAGAGGTTGTCTTGCTCAAGTTGAGGGAGAGGTTGTCTTGCTCAAGTTGAGGGAGAGGTTGTCTTGCTCTAGGTTGAGGGCCACTGAAGTTGGTTTAAATGGAGTGTAGCCTATGCTCAAGTGGGGAGCATTCACCTTCTCAGTGAACATTCACAGATAGTTTCCTACACCTTTCTTCAATTTTGACTGGTAACTGTAACTAAATATTGGCCCAACCTAGTTTTTGATGTGGTTGTATCTACATGGGAAACAATTATCTCTGTGTAGCTAATGTTGTTGAGTCTCTCCCTCTGACTGGGAAAACAATCTAGACCCCCGGTGCTGCTGAGTCATAGCCTGGTCTGACCGTGGAATAACCACCACTTCCTGTAGCCCACACTGTCGATCGATTAGCATCACGCTCCACACCACTGCACATCCTCCCGTATAGATTTTTACACTCCACAGTTGGCCAATTAACCCCTATTTCTTCCAGTAGTCCCACAGTGGACAAAGTGAAGGGTGAGTGGGAGAGTGTGAATAAGAGGGGGAGGTGGTGGTGAGAGGGTCCTGAGGGGGTTTAAGCTTTCTCTCAGCAGGCTAGCTGGACCAAAACCACCTACCAGACACACACAGGGGGCACACAGCTGTGTGTGTGAACTGTGTCTAGGGACCACTTACTGACCATGGCCTCTTAGCAGCGGGGCTGCAAATCCATTTTGAGAATTGGCAGGGATGGGTTTTTGGGGAGTCGGGGTTATATTTTCCCCCCGGTCTTTTACAAATGTTCCATCCCGAGAACAAATCACTTTTGTCCTGGGTAACCCAGTATTTCTCAGCAACTCCAAGCAGCTATGACTCCGCAGGACCAAGCTCGTCTCTGTCCTGGCATCCCAATGGCAGAACCGGCCACCCCCTGAAGCTAGGACAGCAGAGTCCCTGCCCATCTTTTCTGAAAGCACCTGAAACCCAAACGCTTTTAAGGGGATTTTAAATAATCGCCATCCTCACCCCCTTTCTAACTCTGACTTTGCTGATAGCTACTTTATTGAGGGAAGGTGTACTCACTGTGCCTGTTGTTCCACCTAGCCATCATAAGATGAATGCACTAACTGTAAGGCGCTCTATATAAGAGTGTCTGCTAAATAACGTGTATTTCCTACCAAAACCGGAAGTGTCATATAAATATGGTAGGGTTTGATTAGAGTTGTGATCAGCACAAAAAGTCAAGCCTGATACTACCTGAGCCCTACATTAAAGACATTTTATTAAATTAATTTATTAACACACGCCCCCAAAAAAGCCCAAATGATTGTGCCGTTATCCAATTGGCTACTGCACATGACGCACGACAGAAAAAGATCCAAGTCCTTAGTTGTATGCTCTCTTCGGTAAATACATTTTAAACAAGCTCCAGTAATCTTTTTAACGGTGGGCTGTATTATCGTGTTGCATGGACTGGAATTACGCACTTTGTTCAAACCATGACGCTGGGAGAGAACACGTGATGCTGGTGTAGGACATGCAGCCTGCAAAGTTACATTTGTTAGTTAGATTTTAATTTTGAAATATAATATGGCCTATTTTACATTTTGTATAATTAGTATGCTGACTCATTAGTCTACCTTTCATAATATTTCCCCTAATGTTGTACGGCGTGAGTAATGCGTATTACCCCTCGTTGCTTCATTTCTTCCTTGCTCTCATCTGTTAAATAAAATGTTTCGTTGGCCTTCATTGTAATGACATGCGAGAATATGATGCAGACGGATTTCGCTTCTCTTCACCGAGATTGAATGGTTATGGGTCTGAATGAGTAACTGCTATAGTCTATTGCCATTGCATTTAACATTCAGCAAACAAGAGCAAGCTTGCATCCCTCTCAGTCCACAAGTATAATACATTCTAGTCTAGCTTTTCCCGGGACTCCACACGAGTTAGAGAGGCCAGCGGAGGGCCGGTGAGTATTGCGCGAGAGTGAAGACCTGCATTGATGAGATGCGCTGTCTGTCACCGGGCTGAGTGTTGATTGATCATGCAGAAAAGTCTGTAGAGAAGACCGATTTTAGACATGACATTATAAATGAACAGTTCCGTTTCACATCATGCTGTTCTCAGAAATGATTTACAAGGTTTCTCAGTTATTTATCCCGGGAAACAGGAGTAGGTTTGGACGGAAAATCTCTTAATCTCGCTAACCCAGTTCCCCTAGTGTGTATGTTGATGTGTGTGTATGTTGATGTGTGTGCATTGGTGGGGGGAGGCAGGTCCGCCTTGTACACAGATAGTGAACGCAGCTTTACAGATGTGTAGTAATGGGACTTAATCTGCTTGATCTGTACCACCCCCACCCACCTCTGTCACAACTGTCTTCTGTCTCTTGATCCCTCTGTCTCTTATGGCTGTCTGTGGAACAAGTCTACCTCTGGCTTAGCAGCACACGTGGCCAGGATCAAGAAAACAAACCTCTGTCTACGAGACCAGAAATAAGTTCTGCACGTTGCATTGCTGCTCTCAGATGTAGATTTGTGATCGGCTTTAGAGACCCACAATGTTTAGACTGTGAAGGTCTATGATGCCTCTAGCCACACCTCCACCACTGTTTGTTTCCCCGTCAGGCTTTTGAAACGGATTGAAGCCTTTCCATCTCCTTAGATCTGGGTTCTTCCACTCTGTCACTTATCCTCTTCATTCCTTTTGGGGTGTAGCTTAGGCTAGCCTGGTTCAGTCAACCTTATCCCGGTGAACCAGGTCCGCTGGATCTCTTTTAGTGTGTCAAGGCTCACGCTAATAGCCATGTTTGAGTCAAGTCGGTGTATAAATGGATAGGACTGTAAAGAGTCGTGGCTGTAAATGAGAATGTGTTCTCAGTCAACTTACCTGTAAAAAAATAATGGTCAAATAAATAAGAGGTTCCAATTTTAAATGTAGCAATGCTACGGTTTATACTCTCCAGCGAGTGGGTGTGTTTTGCCAGATAGGAGCCGAAGACACACACACTGCACAGTGCCACAACTTGCCAGGGTTATGAGGACACTCCCCAGTCTGACATGCCTGTGAGTGGAGGCTGGAGATGATGAGCAGTATTCACACCATCTGTGGAACCTAGTTAATCATCCACCGACACAGCGTCTGTGTGAGCCCGTTTAGTCCGGAAGGGATGGTTTGGATGTATGACAATAGTTAAGAGACTTGTTTGTCAGAGGAGGTGATGGTGTTTGTTTGCCGTACAGGATGAGATGGTTAGAGAGAGAGGGTGAAACAGCGTTTTCAGGACTTTCTGGTTGATGTTCGCAGCGGGAAAGTGTGTCGAACGAGGCTGAATGTATGGGGCTAGTGTGGAATGTCACACCAGGATTCGAGCGATTGGCGCCAAACCGCATTCATTTCTCGTTCACTCTCGTCCGCTGGGGGCACTCTGACAGTCAGACATTCCTGCCCCCCATTGTGTTGTGCGTCCTGGAAGGCCTGACCAGCAGTCCAGAATGCTGTAGGGTAAAGCTATAGGGCAGGGGTGTCAAACTCATTTCGCATCGTGGGCCACATACGGCCTAGGGAGATGTCAAGTGGGCCGGACCATTAAAATTATACCATACTCTGCTATAAATAACCAAAATATCATGTCTTTCCTTTGTTTTGGTGTAAAGAAGCACAAGAACATTAGGAAAATATTGAAATTTAATGAACTATCCTTTTACAAAACATTTCATGAAACACCTCATATTTCCTTAGACAAATGTGCAATTTACTTTTATCATTCACAAATATGCATTGCAACTGATCCCACTGATTGTACAAAGGCACAAAACTTTAATTGTACAAGGCCTGTACAAGTGCATCAACACCAGGTGTCATGTCCTGACTAGCTGTCACTTTCAGAATGTCATTTAAGTGCTTGTTTGTGAGCCTTGAACGCATTTTTGTTTTATTGATATTCATCACTGAGAAAATTTGTTCACAAAGGTAGGTTGTCCCAAACATGCACAAAATTTTAGCAGCCAGGGCTGTTAATTTGGGGTACCCTGGTAGTAGATACTGATAAAATCTGTCCAGACCTACAGAGGCAAATTTGCCCTTCAAATCTGCATCACACTGCAAATCAATTATCTCTAGCTGAATTTCGACCGGCAGATCAGAAGCTTTAACTGTGAAAGGTGAGCGAAAAACTGAAAATTCTGTCTCAAGTTCACCAAATACCTGAAAACGTTTCTCAAACTCCCGCAGTAGTCCTGCAATTTTGTCTTTGTACCGTTTCATGTCCGCATCAGGTCTGGTCACACACACATCTCTCAGACAGGGGAAATGAGCAGGGTTGCCATTTGCCAGTTGCATCTCCCACAAAGTCAGCTTCAACTTAAATGCATGTATGTTGTCAGAAAACTGTGTGACAACTTTTTTGCGGCCTTGCAACATTTTGTTCAGATTGTTCAAGTGTTCAGTAATATCAACCAAGAATGCAAGGTCCCGTAGCCATTCCTGAGATTGTAATTCCAACAGCGGTTTTCCTTTTTTCTCCATGAACTGTCCGATTTCCTCTCGTAGATCAAAGAAATGCCTCAGCACAGCCTTTCGGCTTAACCATCTCACTTCAGTGTGGTATGGCAGGCTGTGGGTAATGTTGCTGTCGCTGAGAAGTTTGTCAAACTGACGATGGTTCAGACCTCTGGACCGGATGAAATTTACAGTGCGAACAACCACCTCCATGACGTGGTCCATTTTCAGCGACTTGCAACACAATGCCTCCTGGTGCAAAATACAGTGAAATGTCCAGAAACGATCTCCTCCATTAAGGGCTTGTACTTTGTCTTTGAACTTTGTCGCGACACCTGCTTTCTTTCCGACCATGGATGGCGCGCCGTCTGTAGCCAGGCTGACAGCGCGGGACCAGTCCACTCCAACTCTGTCCAATGCAGCAACGACAGAGCCGAAAATGTCCTCGGCTGTTGTGGTGTCCATCATTGGCACCAACTCAAGAAACTCTTCAGTAACAGTCAATGTCTCATCAACTCCTCGAATAAATATGGCCAGTTGGGCCACGTCTGTGATGTCAGTGCTCTCGTCAATTGCCACGGAAAATGCAATAAATGACTTGACTCTGTTTCAATTGACTGTCTAAATCTGCCGATAGTTCCGAAATCCTCTCTGCTATAGTATTCCTCGTCAGGCTAATATTGGCAAAAGCTTGTCGCTTCTCGGGACATACAAGTTCAGCCGCCTTCATCATGCATCGTTTAACAAAGTCATCGTCGGAATACGGCTTCGATGCTAATGCTATTTCGCTAGCAATTAGGTAGCTGGCTTTTACCGCTGCTTCACTGACTTCTCGGCTCTGGATGAAAGTTGACTGCTGTTTCCTCAGACCCGCCAGCAATTCGTTAATCTTATCTCTTCTCAGTTGTCCTTGCAAGCCGTCATATTTTTCGCTGTGATGAGTCTCGTAGTGGCGTCGACTATTATATTCCTTCAATACCGAAACTTGTTGCAAACACACCAAGCACGAAGGTTTTCCGTGCATCTCTGTAAATAAATAGGACGTGGTCCATTTTTCTTTGAAAATTCTACACTCCTTATCTACTTTTCTCCGTTTGGATAACGACATTTTGGCTAATGAGGGTGTAGCGGAGAGGTAGAGACCAAGGTATTAACAACGTCGTAACAAGCAGCAGATGGCGCATTGATACCGTCTGCTGTTTTCAGTCTGTCTCAGTGATGCGGCTTGTCTTCTACTCTGATGGAAAGAGTGCGCCCCTTAGCGGATAATCCATGAATTGCAGCGAATTAAAAATATTAATTCCATGTCTTTTATGCATTTTTTCCACTTTCAAATTATCCTGCGGGCCTGATCGAACCTCCTTGGGGGCCGGTTCCGGCCCGCGGGCCGTATGTTTGACACCCCTGCTATAGGGTAAAGCTTCCCCATAGGTATATCTAGGATCAGATTCCCCTCCCCCAATCCTAACCTTAACCATTAGTGGGGGAAATGCAAAACTGACACAAGATCAGAATCCTCAACTATCCCAGTAGCTCAGGAAGAACAATAGTGGGGTTCAAATCAAAGTTTATTTGTCACGTGCGCCGAATACAACAGGTGTAACTGCTTACTTACAGGCTCTAACCAATAGTGCAGAAAAGGTATTAGGTGAACAATAGGTAGTTAAAGAAATAAAACAACAGGAAAAAGACAGGCTATATACAGTAGCGAGGCTATAAAAGTAGCGAGGCTACATACAGACACCGGTTAGTCAGGCTGATTGAGGTAGTATGTATGTAGATATGGTTAAAGTGACTACGCATATATGATGAACCGAGAGTAGCAGTAGCGTAAAGAGGGGGTGGTGGGTGGCGGGACACAATGCAGATAGCCCGGTTAGCCAATGTACAGGAGCACTGGTTGGTCGAGCCAATTGAGGTAGTATGTAGATGAATGTATAGTTAAAGTTACTATGCATATATGATAAACAGAGATTAGCAGCAGCGTAAAAGAGGGGTTGGGGGGGGGCGCACAATGCAAGTAGTCTGGGTAGCCATTTGATTACCTGTTCAGGAGTCTTATGGCTTGGGGTTAAAAACTGTTGAGAAGCCTTTTTGTCCTAGACTTGGCACTCAGGTACCGCTTGCCATGCGGTAGTAGAGAGAACAGTCTATGGCTAGGGTCTTTGACAATTTTTAGGGCCTTCCTCTGACACCGCCTGGTGTAGAGGTCCTGGATGGCAGGCAGCTTAGCCCCAGTGACGTACTGGGCCGTACGCACTACCCTCTGTAGTGCCTTGCGGTCGGAGGCCAAGCAATTGCCGTACCAGGCAGTGATGCAACCAGTCAGGATTAGAGGTCGACCGATTTATGATTTTTCAACATCGATACCGATTATTGGAGGACCATTTAAAAAATATATCTATTTAATTAACCTGACCTCTAGTCAGGATGCTCTCGATGTTGCAGCTGTAGAACCTTTTTGAGGTTCTCCGGACCATGCCAAATCTTATTAGTTTCTTGAGGGGGAATAGGCTATGTCGTGCCCTCTTCATGACTGTCTTGGTGTGTTTGGACCATTCTAGTTTGTTGGTGATGTGGACACCAAGGAACTTGAAGCTCTCAACCTGCTCCACTACAGCACCGTCGATTAGAATGGGGGCATGCTCGTTCCTCTTTTTCTTGTAGTCCACAATCATCTCCTTAGTCTTGGTTACGTTGCGGGATAGGTTGTTGTTCTGCCACCACCCGGCCAGGTTTCTGACCTCCTCCCTATAGGCTGTCTCGTCGTTGGTGATCAGGCCTACCACTGTTGTGTTGTCTGCAAACTTAATGATGGTGTTTGAGTCGTGCCTGGCCATGCAGTCGTGGGTGAACAGGGAGTACAGGAGGGGACTGAGCACGCACCCCTGGGGGGCTCCAGTGTTGAGGATCAGCGTGGCAGATGTGTTGCTACCTACCCTCACCACCTGGGGGCGGCCCGTCAGGAAGTCCAGGATCCACTTGCAGAGGGAGGTGTTTAGTCCCAGGATCCTTAGTTTAGTGATGAGCTTTGAGGGTACTATGGTGTTGAACGCTGAGCTGTAGTCAATGAATAGCATTCTCACATTGGTGTTCCTTTTGTCCAGGTGGGAAAGGGCAGTGTGGAGTGCAATAGAGATTGCATCATCTGTGGATCTGTTTGGGCGGTATGCAAATTGGAGTGGGTCTAGGGTTTCTGGGATAATGGTGTTGATGTGAGCCATTACCAGCCTTTCAAAGCACTTCATGGCTACGGACGTGAGTGCTACGGGTCTGTAGTCATTTAGGCAGATTGCCTTTGTGTTCTTGGGCACAGGGACTATGGTGGTCTGCTTGAAACATGTTGGAATTACAGACTCAATCCGGGACATGTTGAAAATGTCAGTGAAGACACCTGCCAGTTGGGCAGGGCCAAGGGTGGGCAGGGCCAAGGGTGGGCAGGGCCAAGGGTGGGCAGGGCCAAGGGTGGGCAGGGCCAGGGGTGGGCAGGGCCAGGGCAGGGGGTGGGCAGGGCTTTGGAAAAGAAAAGTATAGCTCCTTGTACAGTGGTGAATAATAATGGATCAAGGTACAGTAGGAGGGAGTGAGTCCATCAGTCATTAACCGAACCACACTACTTAGAATGCAGGGCCGAGGAGCAAAGTCCACTCCGATGTACCCACCATGCAATCCAACAGCAGTTCCTGGTCACTCCCCACGATGTAACAGTGTTCATTGGCAGGTATGCACAGTGTCGTTCTGTCAGCAGACGACATATTGCAATACTACTACCACTTTTAACTTGTGGTCAATACAGCTCAAGGAATCTGTACTTTTAATTCCCAGTTGATTCCTAATGGGGGATTTGGTGAAGGAGCCACAAGTTCTAGGTCTGTTGCTGTTTTACCAGCACCCAGAGCACTGTAGAAACACACTCAACATCCCTCCCTCTCTCTCTCTCTCTCTCTCTCTCTCTCTCTCTCTCTCTCTCTCTCATCTGTTCTTCTCTGCTATCATATCGTTTATATCGTTTATCACTATAGCCAGCTACAGTCTGGTACGGTCAGGGGCAAGGCTGCCGAGGCTGTTTGCACAGTGTTACAAAAAGGGTTAGGGTTAGGGTTATAAGATTGATTGGACAACCAGGAAGAGTTGATAGACTAGATAGTCAACAGTATAGTGTGTGTGTGAGTGAGTGAAGTCTTTGTTACTAAGGCGATGTGGGGTGTGTCGCAACAATTAAATCGGGAACTCGTTGTCAGAAACCCACTGCCTTGCTCAGGAAAACAGACGGCATGAACACTTTCACAGATTCACAAACATTAAAATATATATATAAGATATATATAAATAAAAATAAGCTTGTGGAACCAGGATAGACCGCATACCTAGTATTTTGGAATTTTGCCATGATATTATTTATCAATGTCATCTAATTCATTATTACCTAATGGTATTTGGCACAGTTGAAAAGACAAGACACTCCCAAGCTTGGGAAAAGGAGAAATGTGTGCTACACCTCTATTTAAACACAGAGCGACATGGGGAGTAGGAGAGGTGGGAGACATGATCTGTGTCCATGATGAGTAAGCTCGTATCTGTAACGTGTAGCTGCAAGCTCAGACAGAAATGCCTCTTGGCCAACGCCCCGTTCACTGTGAACCCCCATAGGTCAGGTAGCTTCCTGACAGGGCTGTGACTCGACTGTTCTCAATGGAGCTCAGATGGGCACACGTACCTCCTTAAGGGCTTAGAGTGAGACCGATGCATACTACACACACACGGACACTCCCATGGCAACATGGTGACTTGCCTGTGACTCACCAGTCTGTTGTTCCAAATGCTAGTGAGATAAGTATGCATGAGGGCTCTCTGGGTGGAGGGTCTAGAATAACACACACACACACACCAATCTAATTTCTCTCTGAACCCTGGGGAAAACGCAGGAAGGTCATTAGTGAGAAATACACAATTATAAGGGCATCTCCACTACACTCTTAGTCTCTGTGGAAAACACATGACAACTCTCCCGTTCTAGAGATTGAAACATAAGAACACATCAAACACACACATCCCCCATTCTGAGCCCCGGGGCTAACACAGGAGGGTGTGCTACTATCACTCACATCAGTAACAGGCTCACGGCTTGACAGACCCACAGAGCAACTCCAGACTCATTTCAGACAAGGATTGTTATGCGTGCTGGTACAGTAGTGCTACTATCTCGCGTGTACAAAAATACTTCGGAGCGGCATAAAATACCAATGTGTTAAAATGTGATTTTCCAGAGGGATGACAATTTCGATTTCTAAAACGGAGTCCTATATGAGATGAAACGAATATGCTTTTGCGTAGTAACGCTCATGGATACATTTGATGTTTACTGTATTGGGTCATAATCACATATATGCAAATGCAGAACCTGGAGATACCTGGGTTGTGTACAAGGACAGGCAGTGGTAGCCAGGAATGTTAGGGCATCGCCCATCAAGTGGAAACACGCCTGGGGGACAACACGCTGTCACGACTCGCCACGTTATCTCTCCTAGCTACTACAAGGTGGAAAATGTAAAATAGATCCGCTTTCCTTCATTCCTTTCATCCTGCCATACGGTAGTCAGTCCAACCCTCCACCTCATTTCCATAGCTGCATATATTTGGAAACAAACATTTGTCCGACTTTTCCGGTGACGGCAATATTAAGTGAATCTGTAGGCTACACTCTGTCATGCATCATAGGAAGTATTTTATATTGTATGTATCTGTGGCCTGAGTCTAGAAATAAGCAGGTAAATATAATGGTTTAAAAGCTTCAAATGAATACCCACTCTCGTATGAATAAGGAATAGCAGTGCAAAATCGACTTAAAAAGATTTCTGCATTCTACATAGTTCATCTTAGCTCATCTTGGACGTATGGTGCATTCGTGTGGAATTGTGTGAAGTCTCAAGCGGCTACATTCATGCATATGAAAAATGAGATGCGTGTAAACAGAAACGTGTAAACCACGTTGACACACTCTCACACACTTGGCCTTTGCTCTTTAGGAGAATGGCTCTCAACAGCCTGACTCTTGTATCATGCATGCGTCCCACGGACTCTCCCACAATCCTATCCAGTTTACAAACACACACACACACACACACACACACACACACACACACACACACACACACACACACACAGCATGTCAGTAATGTCTGTGCCCGGCAAAGAATCCCATCCCTTCAGTTACAGTAACTCCCATCACCGCAAACATCTGAACCACACACACTGGTGACATTGTAGAGTGGACTGTAGCGTCACGTGCCGCTCCCATCGCATTTAACTGCAATGAACGAGCCATCATTGATCATGTATTGAGTGAGCGGTGGGTTGAGTGTAGAAGTCGTGACGTTTTCACAGTGAAACCTGAGTGTTTTATATTGAGGAGGGGATGTGGGTCATCCTCCAACTAGCTCTTTCCTGCACCAGAGGTTATTTTGAGTCTGCACAACGTTCCTAATTCTGATGGTCTTCAATGTGAGAGACACAAACACACACACACACACTCACACACACACACACACACACACACACACACACACAAACACACACAAACACACACACACACACTCACACACACACACACACACACACACACAAACACACACAAACACACACACACACACTCACACACACACACACACACAAACACACACACACACTCACACACACACACACTCACACACACACACAAACACACAAACACACACTCTCACTTGGCCTTTGCTCGTTGGGAAAATGGCTCCAAACAGAAAAAGTTCAAATGCATGTAATTGTAAGAAACTTTAAGAATATTTGTCTAATTCTAGACATTCAGTTAGATAGCATTGGTTAAATATCCCCATGTAATGTTGATGGAGAGCTAGCATGGCTGCAATAGAATGAGTCGGGCTTTTAAATGCTTCATAATGAGAAACCACGTGGGGCCAACTGAGGGATCACTTAAGTGGGGTAGAGTAGATCAGGTCCAAACCAACACTGCAGAAGTAATGCACTTCAGCTGTGTGACGATACTTCAGGAGGGGAAGGGGAAAATGGGATACCTAGTCAGTTGTACAACTGAAAAGTGTCTTCCACATTTAACCTAACCCCTCTGAATCCGAGAGAGGTGCGGAGGGCTGCATTAATCAACATCCGCCTCTTCGGTGCCCGGGTGATAGATGGTCACGAGAGAGTGAGCGAGCGACAGGTACTGACGGGAAAAATGACTTGATAAGGATTGAAAAAGAACTGAGGTGGGAGTGTTTAGAAATGGTTTTAAATCGGCCAGTGATAAATGGTCATAAAGCGTTGGGCCTGTATTTACAGGCGAAGGAGGTGTGGCGTTTTGCGAAGGAACTGTGTGTGTGTGAACTATAAAGGTGTTGTCTTAGGAGGAATAGGGTGTGTATGAATGACTACTTACTTTCTCACACATGAGAAACCTGTCTAGCGGGTTCTGGGAGCTTATACTGTCAGCCAGCAGCCTGCAGGCAGGCAGGTGTCTAGCTCCCACAGCCGTATGTATAGGCGGAGGCTCAGCCCGGGGTTAAAGGCCGCGGGGGCTTAGCAGTTGGCATTCCTGTCCTGCAGCTGTTTTTCTGCCCCCTCCGCTCCTATCCCAGCAACCTTTGCTGTTGATTCGGTGTTGTCATTTCTGGCACTGTTCAGAGGGAGGGCATTCATTCACCTATCTGTACTCTTACCTGGGGGAGAGAGTATGATATAAAATGTATTTTAACTAACGGCCTAATTAATATTTACCTTTTTTTTAAAGACAGATTAGAAGAATAAAGACGGCAAACTGTAAAATAATTGAGTGTTATGATTGTAATTTGTGGCAAAATGTGGAAGATAATTCTTTATCTCAATGTTCTCTTTTTTTGTCTTTCAGGTCTTCTCCTCCGTTGTTGTTGGTTTGAGCCCAGGAGGCCACCATGGAAATGCAGAGTGGGTTCATAATCTGGCTATATTGTTCTCCCCCTCTCACAACCTTTTTTATTTCTTCCTTTGTTTTCTTCCTCTTCTTGGCTATCACCTTCCTCTTCCTCTTCTCTTAATTCCTTCTCTCCCTCCCATATTCCTTCCTCTCCTTTGTTCAACTGAACACAATGTCTTCCCCCTAGTGCAATAACAAGCATGTTAGATGCATAATGGCTCATAGGTAACTTCCAAGTGCAGTGTTGTCTCTAGTAACCCCTCTTTGCTCTCCCCCCTAGTGCGTTAACAAGAGTGTCAGCTATTATTCTAAGTGCAGTCCATAATAACCACATAGATCTCCCCTCTTTCCCTCTGTAGTGGGCGAGCCCTGAGGGCACTAACAAGTGTGTTGAACATGGATAATATATTACTTCAAAGTGCACTTCCACTCTAACCTCTCTGCCCTGCTTCCCTCCGTAGTGGGCAATGATGGGAGGGTGAAGGTGAAAGAGTGGCAGCAGACCTACTACGCCGGGGACTCTGGGATCCAGTCAGGAGCCACCACAGTGAGGACCGATGACGACGGGACCGAGTACAGCACCAAGCAGTACAGGACCGTCACCACCACCGTCGTCTCAGAGAACCCTGCTGGTGAGACGCACGCAGTTTAGTGCTTGAATACACGTGCTCAAATTGACATCAACAAACGTTCAAAAGTACAACCTGCTACAAACATGCACTGTGTCACTTAGGAACATGGAGTTAAAACACACACACACACACAAACATTCACACACACACACCTTATTACTGCTTAATACTAAACTGTCATTCAAACCCAACATCTAAAAATACAAACCACAACATTCTCCTCTCCTCCCCCCTCCCTGTAGAAGTGGAGTCTCAGTACGCCCTGACCCGGGCCCAGCGTGTCCGAGCGGCCATGTTCCCAGAGACGGTGATGGAGGGCACGACCATCCTGTCCACCCAGACTGACCCGTCCCAGATGACCAACGTCCAGCGGCTGGCCGAGCCCTCGCAGCTCCTGAAGACGGCTATCGTCCACCTCATCAACTACCAGGACGACGCCGAGCTGGCCACGCGCGCCATCCCCGAGCTCACCAAGCTGCTCAACGATGAGGACCAGGTACAGTACGGGTTGTTTGATACGTCAGGGTTGGGCTCAATTCAGAATTTTGGAATTGACTCCCATTCAGCTCATGAGATTGAATTGGCCACACAGAATGTATCATTTTTGAGTTTGAGTAACAGGAAGTGCAATTTTCTTCGGCGCAATTCAAAGAAATTCCACTCAGTCATAGAACATGAAAGTTTAATTGACCCCGACAGGTCACACTGCCAGATACCAAGGAATATATCACACTTCTCTGGAAACAATGTTCATATACTCTCTTAACCTTAGTGCTTAGAATAGCCAGTTATATTTACACCAATGATTTAATTTGTTTGGCTTCTTTTTGAATGGCTTAAGGTCAATTTGAGGGTTAAACTAATGCATTCTGGGGGATGTGGTATTAATGAAATGACTTTGTTTATTCATTTGAAGTTTGTCCTGAAAATCTGTTGTTTCAACAGTTTTTGTATATAACATGTTTGATATTTTATCTACTAGATATACAGTTGAAGTCGGAAGTTTACATACGCTTAGGTTGGAGTCATTAAAACTCGTTTTTAAACCACTCCACAAATTTCTTGTTAACCTGTAGGTTTGGCAAGTCGGTTAGGACATCTACTTTGTGCATGACACAAGTAATTTTTACAACAATTGTTTACAGACAGATTATTTCACTTATAACTCACTGTATCACAATTCCAGTGGGTCAGAAGTTTACATACACCAAGTTGACTGTGCCTTTAAACAGCTTGGAAAATTCCAGAAAATGATCATGGCTTTAGAAGCTTCTAATAGGTTAATTGGCATAATTTGAGTCAATTGGAGGTGTACCTGTGGATGTATTTCAAGGCTTACCTTCAAACTCAGTGCCTCTTTGCTTGACATCATGGGAACATCCCAAAAAAACAGCCAAGACCTCAGAAAAAAAATTGTAGACCTTGGGAGCAATTTCCAAAAGCCTGGAGGTACCACATTAATCTGTACAAACAATAGTAAGCAAGTATAAACACCATGGGACCACGCAGACGTCATACCGCTCAGGAAGGAGACGCGTTCTGTCTCCTAGAGATGAATGTACTTTGGTGCGAAAAGTGAAAATCAATCCCAGAACAACAGCAAAAGACCTTGTGAAGATGCTGGAGGAAACGGGTACAAAAGTATCTATATCCACAGTAAAACGAGTCCTATATTTATTTTACCGTTATTTTACCAGGTAAGTTGACTGAGAACACGTTCTCATTTGCAGCAACGACCTGGGGATTAGTTACAGGGGAGAGGAGGGGGATGAATGAGCCAATTGTAAACTGGGGATTATTAAGTGACCATGATGGTTTGAGGGCCAGATTGGGAATTTAGCCAGGACACCGGGGTTAACACCCCTACTCTTACGATAAGTGCCATGGGATCTTTAATGACCTCAGAGAGTCAGGACACCCGTTTAACGTCCCATCCGAAAGACGGCACCCTACACAGGGCAGTGTCCCCAATCACTGCCCTGGGGCATTGGGATATTTTTTAGACCAGAGGAAAGAGTGCCTCCTACTGGCCCTCCAACACCACTTCCAGCAGCATCTGGTCTCCCATCCAGGGACTGACCAGGACCAACCCTGCTTAGCTTCAGAAGCAAGCCAGCAGTGGTATGCAGGGTGGTATGCTGCTGGCAATATCGACATAACCTGAAAGGCCGCTCAGCAAGGAAGAAGCCACTGCTCCAAAACTGCTCCAAAACTGCTCATAAAAAGCCAGACTACGGTTTGCAACTGCACATGGGGACAAAGATCGTACTTTTTGGAGAAATGTCCTCCGATCTGATAAAACAAAAATAGAACTGTTTGGTCATAATGACCATCGTTATGTTTGGAGGAAAAATGGGGAGGCTTGCAAGCGAAGAACACCATCCCAACCGTGAAGCACGGGGGTGGCAGCATCATGTTGTGGGGGTGCTTTGCTGCAGGAGGGACTGGTGCACTTCACAAAACAGATGGCATCATGAGGCAGGAAAATTAGGTAGATGTATTGAAGCAACATCTATAGACATTTGTCAGGAAGTTAAAGCTTGGTCACATTGGTCTTCCAAATGGACAATGACCCCAAGCATACTTCCAAAGTTGTGTCAAAATTGCTTAAGGACAACAAAGTCAAGGTATCGGTGGCTAACACAAAGCCCTGACCTCAATCCTATCGAAAATCTGTGAATAGAACTGAAAAAGTGTGTGCGAGCAAGGAGGCCTACAAACCTGACTCAGTTACATCAGCCATGTCCGGAGGATAGGGCCAAAATTCACCCAACTTATTGTGGGAAGCTTGTGGAAGGCTACCCAAAATGTTTGACACAAGTTCAACAATTTAAAGGCAATGCTACCAAATACTAATTGAGTGTATGTAAACTTCTGACCCCTTGGGAATGTGATGAAAAAAAAAAAAGCTGAAATAAATCATTCTCTTCTATTATTCTGACATTTCACATTCTTAAAATAAAGTGGTGATCCTAACTGACCTAAGACGGGGAATTCTTACTAGGATTAAATTTCAAAAATTGTAGACAACTGAGTTTAAATGGATTTGGCTAAGGTGTATGTAAACTTCCGACTTCAACTGTATATTTGACTACACCATTATAGAATAGAAGAGGCATTATTTAATTTCAATTTCCTTTAATTCATTTGAATTGCAATTCTGTACCATGTTTACTACTTGCATTTTCAATTCTGAAAAGAGCACAACCCTGCTATGTGTGTTTCTTCTATCTACCCCAAGCATCTAGCCATCAATCCACCCTTGTCATTTAGACATTGATTCGTTCAATCACTCATTCGTTCATGTTATTTACCACTAGTAATCACAGGTGGTAGTCAACCTGGCTGTCCTTCATTCACATTGCTGTACTTCTCCAATAGTCAACCTTTCTCCCTTAATATCTCTGCATTTTCCCTCCATTCAAACGAACCAAACCCCCCTCTACGTCTTCCAGGTGGTGGTCAACAAAGCCTCCCTGATCGTCAACCAGCTGACCCGTAAGGAGGCGTCTCGCCGGGCGCTGATGTCGTCCCCCCAGATGGTGGCGGCGGTGGTGCGGGCCATGCAGAACACCGGGGACATGGAGACCGCCCGGGCTACAGCCAGCATCCTCCACAACCTGTCCCACCAGAGAGAGGGCCTGCTCTCCATCTTCAAGTGTGGGGGCATCCCTGCCCTGGTCCGCATGCTCAGGTAGGAGTCTGAGGGACTGCCGGGGGGGTAGTGTGTGTGGGAATGCACCCTCTCATTCTCGTAACTCTCTTATTTTGTGGCCTTCTATTGACAAAGCATTTGATAGCTCATTATGAGTCTTACTATGGAAATCTATGGAAATCCTTAAGATAACTCTCTCCCTCTGTCAGTTCTCCCATGGAGTCTGTGCTCTTCTATGCCATCACCACCCTCCACAACCTGCTACTGCACCAGGAGGGAGCCAAGATGGCGGTGCGCCTGGCCGACGGCCTGCAGCGAATGGTGCCTCTGCTGAAGAAGAGCAACCCCAAGTTCCTGGCAATCACCACCGACTGCCTGCAGCTGCTGTCCTACGGCAACCAGGAGAGCAAGGTGTGTGGGTGTGGGTGAATGAGAGTGTGTTTGAATGATTGCCCTGTGTTGGCGTGGCTGCCATAGTAAATCTGTGACAGCACGCGTGGATATGAGACAGGTGTGGCCGGGTAGGGATGTCTGCCCTGTGTGCGCTTGCCTGTGATACATGAAATATTTTGACCCTTTTTGAAAACGTTCCCATTAACCTTTTAACGCCTAAACCCCTACTGGAAAAATGAGGAATTGGACACATCCAAACATGTCACGAGCTGGACTAAAAGTCAATGTCCACACTGTTTGCGGCTCATGGAAATGCTATTGCTTGATTCATATTGTTAAACTCCATTTTTCCCATCATCCCTCTCTCAGCTGATCATCCTGGCTAACAGTGGTCCGGAGGGCCTGGTCCACATCATGAGGAACTACAGCTATGAGAAGCTCCTGTGGACCACCAGCCGCGTGCTCAAAGTTCTCTCTGTCTGCCCCAGCAACAAACCTGCCATCGTGGATGCTGGTAAGTGTTTGAAATACAGTGGGTGGGGTATTAGATTTGCGAGGAGCAACACTGTGGTTTTAATGAATAGAAATCATTCCCCCCCCCCCCCCCCCCCCCTCAGTTGTAATGCTATGAGATTATGAACGACATATTTTTCAGTAAAAGGAGTTAGAAAATAGATTATCTCACCCTATCTATCCCTCTCTCGGTTTCCCTCTGTCAGGTGGGATGCAGGCTCTGGGGATGCACCTGACAGGCTCCAGTCAGCGTCTGATGCAGAACTGTCTGTGGACCCTGAGGAACCTGTCTGACGCCGCCACTAAACAGGTGAGACTTCTACCTTCCAACCCAGAGACCGTTTCCACCCTGCTGTCTGTTTCTCTCGTGTTTGTCCTTTTACCTCACTTGCATTTACTCTAAATGTGCTTATTTCTTGCAACAGCAATGTGTTTTTAAGAACCATTAATATATTACAGATGAACTAAACTCTGTCTCTCCAGGAGGGTCTGGACAGTCTTCTTCAGACCCTCGTTGGTCTCCTGAGCTCTGACGACGTCAACATGCTCACCTGCTCCACTGGCATCCTCTCCAACCTCACCTGCAACAACGCTCGCAACAAGGCAATGGTCACCCAGGGCAACGGCATCGAGGCGCTCATCCACGCCGTCCTGAGGGCGGGAGAGAAGGAGGACGTGGCGGAGCCGGCCGTGTGCGCCCTGCGTCACCTGACGTCGCGCCACTCCGACGCCGAGGTGGCCCAGAATGCCGTGCGCATGCATTATGGCATTCCCGCGATCGTCAAGCTGCTCAACCAGCCCTACTACTGGCCTGTCGTCAAGGTGAGAGGATAGGATAGGCAGGGTGGAGAGACAACCAGCCCTGCTACTGGCCTGTCGTCAAGGTGAGCGGGGGAGAGAGAGTGAGGGGTTGTAGGATAGAGAGATGAATAGTTGACAGATGGTTGCCCAGGGAGAGGGCTAACCATTCACGTAACCGGCTGCTTAATTCTGAGGTGAGAAGTAGGAGGCATTAGGAGAGAGGGAAAGAGGAAGACCAGGTTGTGATGGAAGGATGAAATGAGGGATAAGGAAGAAGCTACAGGGAGAGGGTGAGAAATGGTAGTGCGAGAGAAACTGTAAACGATGAGATGGGTGATATTTTTTTTTTAAACGCCTCTAACCAAAAACAACTTCGCTTTCTTTGTGAGCACTAATCAAAATGGTAACGCCGTCTCTCTCGTCCTCAGGCTGTGGTTGGTCTGATCCGTAACCTGGCACTGTGCCCAGACAACCAGACCCCTCTGAGGGACGCCGGGGCCATCCCCCGCCTGGTCAATCTGCTGCTCAAAGCCCACCAGGACGCCCAGAAACACGGCTCCGCCGCACAGCAGACGTACCAGGTAGATGTAGCAACAGATCTATTGACTTAAAAAAGATGTATGTAAATAAATGTATCCAACTGTTACATCAGTAATGTGCCCTATTCTTAACCTCCCTAGTCTCTTTTGTTACTGACTCTTGCGCTCTCTCTCAGGATGGCGTGAGGATGGAGGAGATCGTGGAGGGGTGCACAGGGGCCCTGCACATCATGGCCAGAGACCCCATCAACAGGGGAGAGATCGCCAGCATGCAGACCATCCCACTCTTTGTACAGGTAAGAGCTTTTAAAAAAAATTTTTTTAATCATGTTTCTTGCTTTTAAGACATCTATCTCTGTTGCTGCTTGTACCTCCTGTCGACTGTGTGTTAACCGTTGTCTCCCTCCTCCTACCTAGCTGCTGTACTCTCCAGTGGAGAACGTGAAGCGCGTGTCAGCGGGGGCTCTGTGTGAGCTGGCCCTGGACAAGCAGTCTGCTGAGATGATCGACGCAGAGGGAGCCTCCGCGCCGCTCATGGAGCTGCTGCACTCCAACAACGAGGGCATCGGTGAGACCACTTCTATTAGAACCACATCAAAAAAAACAGGATTTGCCATAGATGCGTCGCTAGTTTCACGTTTTTTTTTTATTAGTCGTACGGTATACGAATGGTATACATCGCCCAACGAAATCCTTACTTGCAGGTTCCTTCTCGACAATGCAACAATAAGAAGAATACAAAACATTTTAGCGTAAGTAAAATACAGGAAGGCACAATCTATAGTCCAATATTTACATGTTTTTGGGATGGGGGGGAAGTGTATAAATGTAGCAGTATAATAAGAGTCTGGTAGCAGCAGTTGTGATGTGTTGGAAGGTGCGGAGACTCAGACCAGGTGGTCAGTCCAGTTCAAGTGTTCAGCAGTCTGACGGTTTGTAGTTAGAAACTGTCTCTGAGCCTGTTGGTATCAGACCTCGTGATCCGATACCGTCTGCTCGACAGAAAGGGAGAGAACAGCTCGTGATGGGATGTGTGGCGTCCTTGATGACGCTGCATGCCTTCCTCGGGCACTGTTTCCAGTAGATGTCCTAAATGGGTAGAAGCGCGGTACCAGTGATGCACTGGGCCGTCATCACCACCCGCTGGAGGGCCTTGCGGATAGATTCAGAGATTGTTGTTTGGCGTCCATTTGAGAGGAAGTTATTACCTGGAAGAGAATGCTTTTTTTTTTTGTCTGACTGCGTAATGGGCAACATTTCCATAAACCAGTGGAGCCTCAACGGGTGCAAGTCTCTGCTGGCTTTCATCTCTCTCGCACTTAATTTACCAATTATTGAGTCTGGGCCACATCTGATCTCTTAACTCAATTGTTGAATGAGACAAGGATTGAGAAGTAGCATTGCACACTGCAGCCATTAGATTCCCCCTGATACATCCTCTCAGAACTTGGGAGTAGATTGACTTTGTCAGCCAATCAATGTGTCCGTGTGACAATCTAACCATGTCACCTTTCTCCTCCCTCCAAGCCACCTATGCGGCCGCCGTTCTCTTCCGCATCTCCGAGGACAAGAACTCCGACTACAAGAAGCGCGTGTCCGTGGAGCTCACGCACTCCCTGTTCAAGCACGACCCCGCCGCCTGGGAAATGGTGAGTGGGGCTATGCTCGAGGCCTCTAGCGCCCTCTGTGGCAAGGAGGGAGCCACTGCAGGATCTAATAACAAATTGCAGCTTCTCTCAATTCTGATTTAACTGAAGAAAATACTTTGCTTCTAGCGGTAATTTAATATTGATTAAAAATGCATGTATTCAATTTGTCGATTCTTACATGTGAAGTATTTCAGTTTCTGTAAAATGGCAAAGTGTAATATTTTGTATTAAGAGAAAGGTAGATGATGCAGGTTAAGAAAACAGGTTTCTGTCATCCATATATGGGCAACTCGCTGACTTGATTTTGACCTTTCACCTCTCGTGACCCCCTCCCCAGGCCCACAATGCTGTCCCCATGGAGGCAGGCTACGCAGCAGACGGTGAGTAACTCACTCTGGCAGAAAGGTGCCCATACTGACTGACACACTAACATGGGGCAGAACAGAACGCTGGCTATAGCTCTGTGGGTTCATGTGCTAGTTAGTCACTGTTCCAACGGGCTGTGTAAATCCAATGTATTGCTTTGCTATATTTTAAATTTCTGACATGATTATACTGTATTAAGGAGAGCGAAAGTGAGTCATCACCCCCCCCCCCCATTCTTTTATGATTGAAATAAGTATCATCTCCAGATCATTTAATATTTTGCAAAGTGTTGATCTAAGAATGTGTGTGTTTCAGAGCTGGATGCAGGCTACCCCCATTATGTCGACTACCCTGCTGACATGCCCATGGAAGGAGAGATGGGGATGTCCGATGTTGAGTACCAGACCGGCGGCATGAACTACGACATGAGGCAACCGGGATATGCTGAGCGCTATTAGGACAAGGGTCCGTGCATACAGCCAATAGACAAATGTACACGCGCTCTTATTGTCAAGCGCGCAGATACACGGAGACCGAGCAGCCATTAGTTACATACACCTATTATTATAAAAACAAGTCGCACCACTTTTTTAATAAAGATACTGTTCTCTCTACAGACACTGAAGGGAGGAAGAAGCAGAGGGGGAGGGGGAGAAGAAATCACACAATCTTCAAATGGAGTGATTACATTTAACATTTAAGTCATTTAGCAGACGCTCTTATCCAGAGCGACTTACAAGTACATACATTCATACTTTTTTTGTACTGGCCCCCCGTGGGAATCGAACCCACAACCCTGGCGTTGCAAGCGCCATGCTCTACCAACTGAGCCACACGGGGCCACAACACATTGAGTGATGTCAATCTGTCTCTGCTCATCTCGATGTAGTATATGCAATTATCACTGACTGTGGGACTCCGATTCTAACAGGGCTTACCTTCTGTTTTCTAAGAATAATATTGATGATGCACCGGTTTTTAGTCGGACGTTTTAAGGTTGTTGTTGTTGCGCTTTTCGGTGGGTAATCGATGCCAAAGAGATTTTATTTTGTGACGATAATCATGTAGCTTCCTTTTTTATTTTTTTTATTTCAATACTAGTTGAAAACACTGCCAGAGGTGACTGGACAATGATGTGTAGTGTACAGCTCACCTGCTTACTTTCAACACTATTTGCTGTTAACATTTTTCCAACTGTGTTTCTCGAAAGTCTGCATGAGCTAATACTGACTCAGTGGTGTAATATTCTTACATTTGACTCTCACAGTAGAAGAGAACCCAATAGGGGGAGTCTACTGGAGGCCCTAAATCAAGAACCTTAGGTGGAACGCTACTGACAGGGAAATTTTGTCTTTCTACATAAAGGTTTTTACTTCAATTTTGTTTAAGAAAATAAAGAATATATTAATGTACAGGCAGACTGGGTATTGATTTTACTCTCTGGGAAATACTGTATATCTGGGGCAATGCCATACTGTTTATTTTGTTGCTCTGTACAGCATATCTTTCCTACCCAAATTTAGGGAAAGTACTCTTTATCCAATGATGATGCATAGCTAGTGATGCTGGAGTCAGAACCGCCACTCTTCATGGGACGGTAGTAGTTACTTGCATTACTAGAGAGAACATTTTCAGTAGTCTCTCAGCCTAAAACAGTCACATTGTCTTGAAGAATGTTCACTACATAAAATGGTTTGTGGCTCCATCTAGTGGTGTGCGGAGACACCGGAGCCCATGCAACAAGTTCAGCAGACCTGGCTATAGCATGTTATTTTATAATACTCCATTAGCCTACAACATGTACCCTAAATGATTTCTTAAATTACAGGTGTCGTTTAAGGCTGTGGTCTGGGCACATTTTAGAATTGTATACCAGAGAAACATTATTAAAATTGTCTCACTCAGGACTCTTAACTCCTAAATTGAACAAAACCAAATATTATATTTGCTGTAGGTGAAGCAGAGCAGAAAAATAAATGCTATTTAATTTGTTAAGGTCACTGAATTTGTGTGTTACAGATTAAAATCTGTGAGACTGCAATGACGACCAAAGGAATTATCAAGATAAATATAGAAAGGATGGTAACTGTCAAATAACATCCTACCAGAGCTTCAGCTAAAACCAGGTAGTACGGGCCTACTGATTTCTGTATCGATTCTGCTTCTAAAACCGCAATGCAAAAATCAACTACCTGCGATGATGGAATTCTGGCCTGAGTTTCAAATTGGAGGCTGCTCTACCTGACACAGGCACACTGTCATTCCAAACCCTAAACCCTGGGTAAAGAGGGTCAGAAAATGTGGAGTAAAATGTACGCAGATGGGTCAGTGTACCAGAGGAGACACTGTAGAAGGACGGAGTGCCAGCCAGTCCAGATACACTCCTACTCTGTTCAAATAAGACGCGGTAGCAGGGAAAGCAATAATCCTAGCATTCTGGAAGGCGATGTAACTTTTCAAAGCGTCGCAAACTCCAGGACTTGTCATTACGTCCCAGCCAACAGTCCCCAACCTCTCCACTCCTGCCGATTTGTCTCTATTTCCTCTCAATAACTGCGCCTGTTCAGACCCTCTTTACACAGCACCTGCCAACAGCCCTGCTAATCAGGATACAGCCAATCACTCACAGGCATCTAATGGAGAGACCAAAAGACACGATTTATTCGAATTTTTTATTACTATTTAATCTTATTTCTATCCAACAAAAACATTTATTCTCACTGAATCGTGTGTGTGCAGCTTTCAAGAGAGAAATCAACATTTTCTTAAGCCAGATTTTATCCAGTGTTCTGCATCATGGTCCACACTGTCTCCTTCTCCTATTCAAGGAGGTCCGTCTCGATCCACGTTGAGTGAAAAGATAGTAACAAACCATTTGATGCTTCAAATGTGAGTTAGTTCACTTTAATAACGTCAAACTGAATTTACTAACCTGGAGTGTCTCCAATTTGCAGTTTGGACTCTCCAGTCCAGCAGAGAGCAACTTCACTCCTGAATTCTGCAAGTCATTGTCACTCAGATCCAGCTCTCTCAGGTGAGAGCTGAGGCCAGCGTCATTACGTGAGGTTACATCCTTTCAGTCTGAAGAGGAATTATGTACATGATCAACAAAAATATTTCCCAGTAGGTTTTTAATGCATTGGAAGGTGAGGTGGGACACTCTCTATGCAATAAAAGTGTACCTTTTTGTTTTTATTGGAAATGTCCTTATAGTATCATATCTAATGGAGAGATTTTTAAAACACCAGGTACTCACAGAGCTGTTCTGGAGGCTTTGATCATAGGCAACAGCCTCAAAAGACCTTCTGATTTGTAGTACTTCCTTAGTCGTCATTCAGACAGTGGAACAGATTGATGCTTCTCCTTGATGTACTTGACTGTTTCCTCATTGTTCTGTGACCTGCTTCTAATCTTTGTTAGTAGGGACCGTAAGATAGTCTGGTTGGATTCCAGTGAGAGGCCAAGGAGGAAGCGAAGAACAGGTCCAGGTGTCCATTCTTACACTGCAAGGCCTTGTCCACTGCTTTCTTGTGGACGATGGTTGCAGGTGTCTCTTCAGATGTTAGGTTTCTGCTTGTTTCCTGTTCAACCATGAGATTGACATTCGACAATGAGAACGCCTCTCTGAAGAGCTGAGTGCACGCTCCTGAGTACACTGACGCTTCTGTAACATCAATGCCACATTCTTTCAGGTCGTCTTCATAGGAGATCAGATTGCCCTTTTTCCAGTTGTTCAAAGGCCAGTTTCCATATCATCTTTGTCTTTTTCCATTTGTGAATATGTCTCAGCATGATCTGGTCTCTTTGGAAATTTCTGTTTTTTGAGCCATATGTTACAGTTCAGGAAGTGTGAATACATTTGAGTCAGGGTCTTGGGCATCTCTTGACTCGGTTTCACGCAACAGCCTCCAGATCTGTAGCTGAAATCCAACTGAAGACTGGCATGTGGCACATGATGTCGAGGCTTCTTGAAGACTTCAGGTGTGTAATGGTTTTTCTGGCTAGGCTCTTGTCACTGATTTTTCTTCCTGGAGTACTCCTTCTGTGGGTCATTGAAGCCTCATCTCTGTCACCTGGTCAACACACTCTGGAGGGATGCGACTAGCAGCTGCTGGTCGGGAGGTGATCCAGATGTGAGCAGAGGGAAGCAGATTCCCCTGAATGAGGTTTGTCAGCAGCACGTCCATGAGCAGGTCTCGTTGTTCTGGAAGTCAAGGGGAAGTCGACACTCATCCAGACCACCAAAGACAAACAGTACTTGTTGAAGTCTGAGATTGCGGTCACTTTTATTTCCATAAAAAAGGTGCTTGAGAAGGTCAAGCAAGCTGTGTTTTTTCCCCCTTCATCAAATTCCTCTCAAAGTGAAAATATCAACTGGATATCTTGAATGGCTTTTCCTTCAGCCCAGTCCAGAATGAACTTCTGCCAGAGACTGTTCTGCCAATGCCAGCAACTCCCTTTGTCAGGACAGTTCTGTTGGTTTGTCTTACTCAGGTAAGGGTTCAAAGATGTCGTTGCATTTTGAACGATGTCTCTTGTGTTGCTGATCTCCTGGATGCTGTCTCAATCTGTCTCGCCTCATGTTCATTACTGACTTCTCCACTTCCACCCTCTGAATGTAGAGCTCCGTGTAGATCTGAGAAGTGTTGGGTTTCCTTGTGTAGCCATTCCTTCAAACACACATTCAAACGTCCTTTTTTAAAAAAAAGTTGAATTTGAGTTTAGGTTGACACCTCAAGCTCACCTAAACGATCTGACAATGAGAAGGACAAATGTACTTTGAAGCATTCTAATAAAGGCATAGTACGTTCAATACATATTTTTGTACATCAATCCAACTGTTTGTGGGCATATTAAAATTGAACATTAAAGATCTTACTGTTCTCCAGTGTGTCAGCGAGCTCGTTCTGGTTCATGTTCCTCAGGATGTGCAGTGTGATCTTCAGAGCTCCCTCTCTGGCACTGCTCTTCTGGTTCTCATCTTCACCGTACACCACCACCTTCCCCTGACTGTCAGAGCATTCTGGGTGATTTGGACTCAGAATCTTCTTGAACTTCTTTAATTCACTCTTTACAAATGTGATGACTTGGTCTTCAACCAACTGGAATAGGCAAAAACAGGTCTTCATATGTAAAGAACAAACATTATTTATCTGAACGTTTAATGCTGTAATTTCCTGGTGGGGCCTTGAGCCTTAAATACTACATTCAGTAGTCAGAGGTTAAAGGTCACAAAGATATCAAACAACTATCCATTCACTTTTAACTAAGACATGAGCCAGCTCACCTCTGCCGTAGACCGGCCACAGGGAATGTCTGACTCTGATCTCTCTTGCTTGTCTCTGCACACATGACATAACACGCATCACAAGTGCTACCTTATTGATAATCACCCCCCCCCCCCAGAATATATCTGGCTGATGGTGGAATACAGAAATTGTCTGTCTAGCTCTAAGATCTAAAGCACTCGGCTTCGATCAGTAGAAATGCCTTCCTCCATGAATTGTGTTTTAGGATGAACCATTGACCAGTCACTCTTAAAGGACTCACAGCTGAGTCCAGGGGAATTGGATCCTGTCAGCAGACAACTTAGACCTACAGTCAAACATAAGGGAGTCCTGACTTCATGCTTTAATGTGGAGACATAAAGATGATAAAAGAGGGAACCGTGATAAATTCTTACGCATGGCCAGTGTTCCCATTCCTGAAGTGTTCTTGAAGTTGACTGGTCCCTGTTCTTGGACAAACAGCGGTGTATGGTCTCTGATGCTGGGCCCTGTAAAGAAGCACATTCAATGTAACTCATAAAACTACAGGAAGTTGGTGATTTACTGTTTGCTTCAAAAACATTGATTAGAAACAAATGAGCAGAACAAGAACACAAACCAGACAAGCTGTTGATCAGTAGATATATTTTCTGTCCTGAAATTGAACGGAGGATCAACAGACATGTATGTTTGCATGATCAGACAGCTGGGTACAGGTCAGACGTCTCTCCTGCTGGATTTGGCTAAAACACAGAGACAGATCTTCAGTCTATAATATCTTCTGCCTTATCCTGGGTTCCAATCTGTTTGTGCCATCAAGCCATTCCTTGCATGCCAAGGAGTGACATGATGGCACAAACAGATTGGTACCCAGGCTACTTTTGCCTTATGATGTAATATCACTTCTGAGCTCTACAATGATCAAAATGTGTGATAGATATGCTGTTAGGAATCTGTGTCAGTCCCATACATACAATGAAGCTGGAAAGTGTTCTAAGTGTCAATTCCGTCAGATCGCCATTTTGTTTAGGCGCACCCCCACTCTCTCCCCTGAGAGTGCTCATACTGTGTAGAGAGAACAGAATTGTGATGACAATTAAAGGCCCACTCCTTCATTTGGAAAACAACATTGCGGCAGCTCACAACTTGGTTTACTATATAATACATCACGTTCAAATGGATATCAGTAGTGTAACTATCCAAGCTAATACAGTCAGTGTTTATCATATGGCATTGCGTATGAAAACTGAGAATCATAAAAGCTGCACTACATTATAGTTGAGTTGTTCTTCCAGTGTTTGCAAGCGGGCGGTTGGTAGTTTTCACCCATGTTGAAATGGAATTTCCGCCCCGTCACACAAACTGTGTGGAACACGTTACAGGATGTCGCCTCTAACTTCGCATGACAGCTTTCCGCAGTTCAGGGATTTATCAATGTTTACCATCTTCATAAATACCCATGTAGTTCAGTATTTCATTTGACTGCCATGTGTGATAAAGTAAAAAAGGTATCGCTATCCAGATCAGGTGGTCATGAACACAGGCATTTAGGCTATATTTGGTGCTGACAGAAACCATTTATCTGTTACAGGACATTGCATTTTGCAGGCTATAGGCTTTGGCTGTCTTGAGGTACCCATGCTGAAGTGTGAATCTAGAAGAAATAAAACACCCTTTATACCGTCACCTCCAATAGTAGGCATCTTAAGTCGGAAGTTTACATACACTTAGGTGGGAGTCATTAAAACTCGTTTTTCCTACCACTCCACAAATTTCTTGTTAACAAACTAGAGTTTTGGCAAGTCCGTTAGGACACCTACCATGTGCATGACAAGTAATTGTTTTCAACAATTGTTCACAGATTATTTCACTTATAATACACTATCACAATCCCAGTGGGTCAGAAGTTTACATACACTAAATTGACTGTGCCTTTAAACAGCTTGTAAAATTCCAGTAAATGTCATGGCTTTAGAAGTTTCTGATAGGCTAATTGACATAATTTGAGTCAATTGGAGGTGTACCTGTGGAAGTATTTCAAGGCCTACCTTCAAACGCAGTGCCTCTTTGCTTGACATCATGGGAAAATCAAAAGAAATCAGCCAAGACCTCAGAAAAAAAAATTGTAGACCACCACAAGTCTGGTTCATCCCTGGGAGCACTTTCCAAACGCCTGAAGGTACCACGTTCATCTATACAAACAATAGTACGCAAGTATAAACACTATGGGACCACGCAGACGTCATACCACTCAGAAAGGAGACACGTTCTGTCTCCTAGAGATGAACGTACTTTGGTGCGAAAAGTGCAAATCAATCCCAGAACAACAGCAAAGAACCTTGTGAAGATGCTGGAGGAAACAGGTACAAAAGTATCTATATCCACAGTAAAATGAGTCCTATATCGACATAACCTGAAAGGCCGCTCAGCAAGGAAGAAGCCACTGCTCCAAAACGGCCATAAAAAAGCCAGACTACGGTTTGCAACTGCACATGGGGACAAAGATCGTACTTTTTCGAGAAATGTCCTCTGGTCTGATGAAACAAAAATAGAACTGTTTGGCCATAATGACCACCCTTATGTTTGGAGGAAAAATGGGGATGCTTGCAAGCTGAAGAACACCATCCCAACCGTGAAGCACGGGGGTGGCAGCATCATGTTGTGGGGCTGCTTTGCTGCAGGAGGGTCTGGTGCACTTCACAAAACAGATGGCATCATGAGGGAGGAAAATTATGTGGATATATTGAAGCAACATCAAGATATCAAAGCTTGGTCACAAATGGGTCATCCAAATGGACAATAACCGCAAGCATACTTCCAAAGTTGTGGCAAAATGGCTTAAGGACTAAGTCAAGGTATTAGAGTGACCACATCACAAAGCCCTGACCTCAATCCTATAGAAAATGTGTGGGCAGAACTGAAAATGCGTGAGCGAGCAAAGAGGCCTACAAACCTGACTCAGTTACACCAGCTCTGTCAGGAGGAATGGGCCAAAATTCACCCAACTTATTGTGGGAAGCTTGTGGAAGGCTACCCAAAACATTTGACCCAAGTTCAACAATTTACAGGCTATGCTACCAAATACACTGCTCAAAAAAATAAAGGGAACACTTAAACAACACAATGTAACTCCAAGTCAATCACACTTCTGTGAAATCAAACTGTCCACTTAGGAAGCAACACTGAATGGCAATAAATTTCACATGCTGTTGTGCAAATGGAATAGACAAAAGGTGGAAATTATAGGCAATTAGCAAGACACCCCCAATAAAGGAATGGTTCTGCAGGTGGTGACCACAGACCACTTCTCAGTTCCTATGCTTCCTGGCTGATGTTTTGGTCACTTTTGAATGCTGGCGGTGCTTTCACTCTAGTGGTAGCATGAGACGGAGTCTACAACCCACACAAGTGGCTCAGGTAGTTTAAATGTATTTGGCTAAGGTGTATGTAAACTTCCGACTTCAACTGTACATAAATACTCACAATATGGATGACTTGATCTTTGTGTTGATACCATTTCCAAATTGCAACTCCTCGGCTTAAACAATTGAAAGTGAACTGTACAATTAATGTGGGTAGTGTATTAAATGAGTTCATGACTTACCTTCCTTCTTTGCTTCCTCCGGCTGTTTGGTTATCAATGGCTTTGCTGGCTGAGATATGACTTTCACTTGTGTTGTCATTGCACCTGTTTTTGTGGACTGCATATTTCACAGATAGCTCATTAGTAGCAGGCAGGCCTTAAATTTATTTTGACTAAGGAAAAAGGACTAAGGCTATATTTCCTCAGTATTTTGATGGGTATGCCTAGTTTACAAAACCATTGTTTTTATTTCTGAGTTTCTTTTTTGATGCACCATGTTCAACAAAAATAGTAGGCCTCTTGCTGAATTAAAATAAGAGCGACAACTGTTTAAAAAGTTTGTACATTCATTTATTACAACATAAATGTACATAAGGTTTTCACCCCCAAAAATAAATGAGCATTTTAAACTCAAGTTAAAAAGCAGCTGGTTGGCTGATCATTTAAAATGTTTCCAGTCCATGGTCATCATCTGTTAATAAAAATGTAACAAATCGCTGCATTTCCCATTGTTCTGAAAAAGGAAGTCATTGTTGGAAATGCATCACCCGACCAGAAAAAAAAAGGGAATCAAAAAACAAAACCCACAAAAAAAAGTCACAAATAAATATAAATCTGGGTCAGTTGATATCATCATTGGGGTGAGAGGTCATGGTAGGCCAGCGGTCAGGATGCTGCCCAGCAGGGTGCGATCCTTCAGAGCATTCTCCACATCCCTCTCCTCAATCTTCAGAGAAACCTTGGTGAGGCGAGCCTCCTTGGCTTTTTTCAGGGCAAAGATGCCCCGGCTCTCCAGCAGACTGCAGAGGGAGAGGCACTCGCCCTGGCCCACGCTGCCCACCTGTCTCTTGGCACATATACGGCTGTACACCTCATGGAGCTGAGGGATAGAGAAGAGAGTCAGACTTGAGAAAGACTGGCCTTCAGCAACTCAATGACTTTGTGGTAACCAGGTCAGTGCAAGAGAAAACATCTAACTGTATTTTACATTTCATTCTGACTAGCTACCTAGGCTTCTATGATAAATGTACACTGAGTGTACAAAACATTAGGAACACCTTCCTAATATTGCGTTGCAACCCCCCCCCGCCCCCCCCTCGGAACAGCCTCAATTCGTTAGGGCATGGACTCTACAAGTTGTCGAAAGCGTTCCACAGGGATGTTGACTCCAATGCATCCCACTCCTTTGGGTGGTGGGCCCTTCTTGATATACACGGGAAACAGTTGAGCGTGAAAAACACAGCAGCATTGCAGTTCTTGACAAACCGGTGCACCTGGCACCTGCGACTATACCCCATTCAAAGGCACTTCATATTTTGTCTTGCCCATTCACCCTCTGAATGGCACACATATACAATTGAGACACGGACTGTGTAAGGCAAAAAAAATATTTAATCTGTCATTCACACTATTTGAAGTGGATTTAGCAAGTGGAAGTTGGATTTGGCAATAAGGAATCATAGCTTTCACCTGGTCAGTCTCAGGGAAAGAGCAGGTGTTCTTAATGTTTTGTACACTCTATATCAAGGTGTATTAGAAAATGATTAAAAGCAAAAAAAGCTAAATGCTCGCTCTCAATTTACAAACATGGGTGGTTGTATCGTGTTCACACAAATGCAGTGCCCATCTCTCACCTTGCCCAGTGGGAACTCTTTGTTCTTGCCGTTGCGGGTGAGCAGTAGCAGACAGCAGACCAGGAGTTTCTGCTGGAGGGGGAAGCTCTCTCCCTCTGAGGAGGACATGCGGTCCCCGTACACCTCCGACAGCACTCTGGCCACCTGGGGCACGCTCACACGAGACTCAGTAGTTTCTGCTGCCTTCTTTCTGTCGTCAGATTCCACGAGCTCCACAGCTCTCCTGTAACAGAGGAACTGGCGTCATGACACTTTCTGTTCTCAAACAAAACTTCCACCAGTTGACCCACTGTCCCCCAGACGGCGATTAAGGCAGCCCCCCGCACCTCTCTGATTCAGAGGGGTTAAATGCGGAAGACATTTCAGTTGAATGCGTTCAGTTACACAACTGACTAGGTATCTCCCTTCCCATACCAACTTTCCAAGACCACCTAGAACTAGCCATAGTAAACGCACATTTTTCGGTTGCTCATATTTGATCTTACATTTATTTTCGTGGCCAATCCAAAGGTGTCCTAAGAAGTCAGCATTGCAACCAACATGATATTTAGTATTACTGCAGTGTATTTAAGATATTTAGCCAATTCATTCCCTTACCGGCAGATATCCAGAGCTTTGCGTGCATCTCCCGATACAGCAGACACCTTCCTGGCACAAAACTGCACGGCCGATGCGTCTAGTAACCCTTCTCCGGACACCCGTGTGAGTCTGTCCTGTACGATGGCGGCGAGCTCCTGGCGGCTGTAGGGAGGGAAGTGTAACAGCTGGGGGCGACAGCGAGGCAGGGCCTGGAGCCTGGGGAGGATCCTGTCCGTCAGGTCCAGAGCGTTGGCGATACCTAGAATGGCACAACACCGTCATTACACCTGCCTGCATACAGGAAGACTAAGGACAGCCCGTATTAGGAAATGGCTATGAGAGTTGAATGGATGGAATTTAAATCTAGAAATGGGTAGACGTGTGTATGAAGTTTTAGGGTGAAATCTAAAGATGAATTCTTAGATATTAACTAGAAATTGTAACGGCCAATGAAACGTGTTTACCAGAGACGGCGTATATTGTTTTACACGGTATATTCGGGGGTTCTTACCGATGAGACAGAGGCGGGACTTGGGCAGGTAGGGCCACTCAAAGATGGTGTAGAGAACGTCTTGGGCCTTGCTGTCCAACTGGTCCATTTCATCCAGGACTAGAAGACTGGGGAGAGAAGGAGAAAGAAACCAATAGACAAAACTTATCGGTCAGCAAAATGTAGATCCTCTCAAATGTGTTTTTTTTTTTTATGGTGTAAATTGAGTAGTTGGACAAAGAAAACTTCAGAGCGAAAAGCAACTTTTTTTTCTCTTTGTAAACGTGATTTAAGTTTTAGTTCAGGGTTATAGATACTCACACAGTGGGCCCTGTGCTGGTCAGCAGTTTCTGCAGCTTGGTGTCGGTGTGGCTCCCGGAAGCCCCCAGCTTCTCTGCCAGCAAGGGGAAGATGGCGTGGGAGCTACGTAGAGCCATACAGTTGAACACCACTGTCTGAATCTCCTTCAGCTCATCCTGGATCAAGAGAGGAAATAGTTAAATTCATTTAACAGAAATCAATGGGGTTAAATTTACACAGGGTTCAGGGCTGTACACAAGGGGTGGAATTAAGTGATTCTGCACCTTATGGTAGAGGTGCACGGTCATATTAGAGTATTGGGATCCACTCAAGATCCATCACTAGGCCAATGAATGTTGGAATCCTGTCAAGGCAACAGATCCAATGCTAGGCTAACGCTAACAATTAACCCATCATTAACAAAGTGGAGGCTAACGCGAACAGTGGCGCTAACCTTCATCTCCTGCAACACACAGTTGAGGCAAGCCGTCTTGCCGGTGCCGGGGGCTCCAGAGATGTAGAGGCTGGCCGGGCTGGCCTTCAGGGCCTTGTCCTCCAGGAAGGAGCGGATGGAGGACCTCTCAGCCTCCCGGGATAGCAGGCGCTCTGGGACGGCCGTGTGGAGGGCCTGCTTCACACTATGGAACTTGGACTCTGGAGAGGGACCGGAGAATGGGTTAATAGTCTGCCTTAAGTCTATATGACGTGAACATTTAGAATAATGAGCAAATCAAATAAAGGCACACATTTCTCTTTGGAGTTTAACGCTTTTCATTTGCACTTGAGAAAAAGATACGAGGAAGAGAACGTGAGGGAGGAGGAAAAAGGTACGAGGAAGAGAACGTGAGGGAGGAGGAAAAAGGTACGAGGAAGAGAACGTGAGGGAGGAGGAAAAAGGTACGAGGAAGAGAACGTGAGAGGAGGAAAAAGGTACGAGGAAGAGAACGTGAGAGGAGGAAAAAGGTACGAGGAAGAGAACGTGAGAGGAGAAAAAAGGTACGAGGAAGAGAACGTGAGAGGAGAAAAAAGGTACGAGGAAGAGAACGTGAGAGGAGAAAAAAGGTACGAGGAAGAGAACGTGAGGGAGGAGAAAAAGGTACGAGGAAGAGAACGTGAGGGAGGAGAAAAAGGTACGAGGAAGAGAACGTGAGGGAGGAGAAAAAGATACGAGGAAGAGAACGTGAGGGAGGAGAGAAGGAAGAAGAGGAAGAGACCATGAGAGACATGTCTTACTTTCAGCAAAGAGGCGGACCCCGGGGGTCTTCTCTGATCGGGGACATGATGGGCTCCCACTGGGGGTCTCATGCAGGCTGCTGGGGGAGGCCCTGGGGCGGGAGAGGGGGGTCAGTAGTCTCCTCGGGGATCGAACGGGGGAGTTCTCATCCAAGCCCAGCTTGCGGGGGGAGGACAGGTTAAGGCGGGTCTGTTTGGGAGGAGAGCCCAGTAGGTTGGCACTGAGGTTACAGCCATTTTCATCTCCTAAGAAACACACAGAAGACGGATGGTTAGGTTAGAAACAAGATGTCTATCTTTGAAAGAACGTCACGTTTACGTCAAGAGTTGAAATTATTCCTTAATTTTGAGCATGGTGGTTTATCAGCTTAGACCTTGAACAGAATATGTAAAAAAAAATGTTTTTTTTTAAATCGTAAACTGACTGAAATTTGAGACAGTGAAAGACTTTCAAAGTTGTGTATAATAACAATCCCATACCTGTGCGTTTGCGAGGGCTGAGGGGTATTCTTGGGGTCAGCCTTGGGCACAGAGTTATGCCTTTGAGGGCCACGGGCCCATGTGAGAGTGCCGTTAGCTGGACCCTCTCTGGAAGGGACTGCGGTTTAGAAGCCTCCACGGAGCAGAGGGACTGGGTCTCCTTCAGCTGGGATGTGCTCTTGGAGGGGGTGCTTTTTGAGTCAACCCTAGAGGACTTGCATCTGGGGAACTGGAGGATGGGCTGAGCCTGGGAACGTGTACTGGGCATCTTCCCGGTGAGCACTTAGCGTCCAGACCGGTTTCAAAAGACTGGGGGGGGATGAGGATAAAGGTCAGCCATTGTGACAACAACCATGAATAGATAGCAAGAAAAACAATTGTCTTATGTTCAAGAGTGACTTGAAATGAGTGAATACAGAAGAGGTACAGAACCGCTTAATAGTAAATGACGTTACAATACCATCCATCCTAGCGATCAGGCCTACCCTGATCGAAGTAGTTATAGTATTTTCCACTCAAGTTAATGTTATAACTGCTAAGCATGACTCCCTCGATTTACAAGTGTGTGCTGTCTTCGTATACGTCTTTGTGCCGTTGTTGCACTGTTGTAAATCAACATTACAAAAGGTTAGTCCGAATGTTCGACTGTATACTGGCTATGCAACAAACAATTCGGCCATTTCCGGGGCCATCAGACTGGTGGGAATTTGCAGTAACTACTGTATCTGAAGACTCAATGGCGCCAACAATACGTGTCCTCATTTGTGGCGCCAACAGCACAAATATTTTTGACACTGAAATGGCGTAAAATACCACAATCAAAGAAAACAGGACATATATTTGCTGTTTTCGACAAACTGTTTTTTGTATCTGACTAGCTAGTTAAACTTGACTGATAATAATCCCCCCAGTATGCTACGGAAACTCGCTCGTAATACATCTCCCCCCAAATTCTGACAAAATCTAAATTATCTCGACAAATCCAACGTAAATGCTACAAGTCTCCACGTTTTAAACATGAATTGAAAGTAGTGTTACCTTATTTCAGTTCTTGATTAAGTAGTATTCGGGCTAGTCGTCTAGATGGATTTCGTGTGATGTCTCTGGCGCGCTCTAGTCTGTCTGTCTGACTATGAAACAAAACTTGCGCCAAATGTCTCTACAACTCCTCCCCCAATCAGCTGGACTTCCCGCAGCTAAGGTCTGATTTGTCCTTTTTGTGTCATTTTGTTATTTCCCAGGCTCTCATTGGTTCATCTTCGATTGTCAGGTAGCGTCAGTGTCTACGTCACACAAGTACATGGTGGCGGGAGTTTCAATAATATATATTTTGGCGGACTGGAAATTTCCCGGGAAATTCAGCATTGTCTGGTGTAACATTTAACACAATATTCTCTAGTGTTAGTAACTTTGTTTCAGTTTGAGAGAATTACTAGAACTTCTGCATATGTGCTCTGGCATACGGATCGATTTTTTTTTTTTAAATGATGCATACATGTGTATAACTGAAAAAACAACTAATTTGAGTTCTTTATGTTTCTGTGTAAGCTATTTCAAACATTTTTAACTTCCACAATAAATTACTGTAAATTGCACCTGCAAGAAGCTTAAAAGATGGATGATAGAGATGGTGATAAAGAGTCAAATACAATGGACACCAAAACAATCATGTACCCATTTTCCCCCCAAAAGCATATATTTATTTCAAATGATAAAACATGGTTGATTAACAAGTGAAATGAACAGGGTGAGAACATGAGAATCACACATAGTCAATGAGTCACCTGTGTGAGACTAAACATATCCATCAATCACACAAATTACACACACAGTCAGACATACAGAGAAGTGCTGCAAAGAGACCCATCTCTCTGGCTGTCAGACAAAGCCCACAACTGGACTGTTAAACTTTTTAATCAATTTCCTCCCTATATTACAAGCTTTTTACAAACATTAAAATATATCAATAACTTCGATTACCATATTTCTCATACTTTATGTAAATATACATTATTTTTTGCATTTTGAATAGACTCACTTTTATTTTTATCAAATGCACTGGTACCGATAAGTATGACAATAGATGTGTAAGGCAACAACCAGCCTGGGGACTACATAAAAGGAATGGAGAAGAGAAAGGAATCTATTCTCATGTAGCTGGTCCATGTAGTTCTCTTTCACTGTAGTGGAATCATAACAGAAATCACAAGGCTACAATGTAATGACAGTTTAGATATCACACATTTAGGAGCTCCTAAGTCATAAAAATTATATAAATCCACCATGATGACATTTCTGGGGCCTATTCTGCCCAAATAGTTCCCTGGTGATCCAGGTGAAGTTTCCCCTAGGTACAGATCTAGGATAAGATTCCCTTCCCCAATCCTAACCTTAAAACATTAGTAGGGAAAATACAAAACTGACCCCAAAGCAGCACCTAGGAGCAACTTCACCCTACACCTTCTTCTGGCACCTAGGTGTTTCCTTTTTGGTTAGTTGCTACCAACGAGAAGTGAGAATACAAACAAAATCGTTCCTTGCATAGGAATGCATTAAAAACTCAAGCATTATGGTTTCCCTCTGGCCAGGATAGTCTATTCAAAAGGGCCACCTCAGTAAAATCAAATATTCTAGTTTCAAAAATTAGATTACATTTTTTTTGTTCTTTGAAGGAACTTCAGAAAGACAGGGTTGAATGACTGACAGCCCTGCAAAGCTACCCTTGGTCCAAAGAAAGGAATGAGGGTAATAATTTATCCATGATCGCCCCCTTGTGGCAAGAAACAGGAACAGCATTGAACAAAGTGAAAGTAGAATTTCATACAGTACTCTCAAACGTCTTCCTTGATCAATAAAGTAAAGGAGCTTTGGCAGCTAACGATCATTAAAGAGGAGCGGCAACGTGGATCCCTGAAACATTTCGTAGTGTTGACAAAATGAAGACGCATTTATTTTTCGTTTCAGATAAATCTAGACTGCAACCGATCAGAGCAGCACTTTCTGTTCTCCTCTAGTGTAAAAACATGGCATTCACAGGCGCCACGGTTAACCTGTTATGCTGCCACAGAGCAATGCCATGAGGAAGAACAAAACAAATATCTAATTGGGAATGCCCCTCACAGTCTTTACACCGTGTCACGCACTGTCAGCAAGACTCGCCCTCTCATATCATGACAAGCATTCAAGTAATTTCTCCTGTCCCTGTTTCATACCAAAAAAACTAAGCCATTTCTGCGTGAAGCAAACGACAGCTTTCCTAAGTGTGAGGCCCCTCATTCTACTCCACCCAACTATTGGCACATCAAGGTAGGAGAGAATTCTATTCCACACCTTCTCCACAGGGCACTGGAAGCGCGGCATTTAAAAAAAAAAAACTATAGAAAACACACCACGTACTATAGATACCAATTGACACCCAACACATTTTTGCCGACGTTGGCGTGTCTCCGATTTTGTCCTACTGACGACACAGTTCCTGCGGTTAACGATAGAACATTTAAAAAAAACATGAATTCATATATCGCAGGAAATCATCATCATCATCGTGGATTATGCACACATTTCAAAAGATGGAATTCAGAATTCTTAGTTGGTCCTGCTGCTATAAAGTATAATCAATGCAACGCCCCGCCATCTTGCAGAAAGATTGGCTTGTGGCCACAGCAGTCAAACAGGTCAGTTCCTCAGCGGTTTTGTTCTATCATGCTGAAACAGAAGTGTCTGAAGTGTTTGTGGAAAAGAGAGCGACTGGTAGTGTAGGGTTTTGTAAAAACAGTAGCGTCGAACAAGACTAGTGAACTTTCTATAGTGTTTGGGGTTGACTTGTTTCTGGCTGGTCATATAAAGTGTCTATGTTTAGGCCTGTGTGTGTTTCAAGTGTCGTGCCACTCCCCTGAACGTCCTCTGATTAGACCGAGTGACTTAAAGTCCTTTTGCTCCTGAATTCCATAGTTCACCTTGCCAATGGTGGCGCTGGAGGTACTCCCCGGATCATGCCTACAGGAAGTAGAGGAAACAAAAGGTTACATCAGGTCAATTCTTAACTCCAAAAACAACCGTTTGGCTCTTTATTTTCTATAAAACTTTTCTCAATTCCTCGCATCATTCTCAAAACGCATGAGAGAAGAAGGGAAGGGACCATGGACCTTCTCCAATATGATTGCAAAGGAGGCAAGTCGACAGAATGCGAGGAATCACGGAAAGACGACTTGAAAGAGCCCATATTCGCTTTAACTCAATCCCAGCTGACATTCCATATGGTAACAACATTGTGACACAGTAGTGCAGAGGCCATATATTGGATGTTGTGTACAGTATGTATGCAGGCAGTGGTGTGGAGAATGAATTAAGCTTAAGCCTGTACCTGGTCCAGGTTTATTGCTTTTGCTGGGGTAGATCTTGGTGAAATTCCTATATTCCTCAGGGGGTGGGAAGTCCTCCACTGGGTGGAAGTCAAACTTGGACTCAAAATCCTCTGAGAGTTCAGAAAGGTAAAAGGTCAACACAACATTGTAAATCACGATAACACTAAACTAGCAAAAAATGAAGGCCAAGACCTTAGTACAGTAATAGAATGAATAAAGTACAGTAACATTTTAGCATCGGTCCAGCATATAAACAAATTAGAAGTCATGTATTTTTGACTTCTCGAGCTTGTCTAATAATTTCCATTAACAATGCCATGCACAATGGTCAGTTCTCCTGGAAACTTTAATTTGACTATGAACTCTATGAATGCTCTGGGTTGGTCACAATACAAGAGGAACATTTGCATTACTGAGCTGGCATTTGAATATGGGGCTATAATACCTGACAATCTACTACCAACAACAACTAGGCTACTAGTGTCTCCAACATGTCTGTTGGTTTGAGAACTAACAAATGGCCATAGTGTTCCAAAGTAGACCGTGTTCAGGTCTGTGGAGGCTAATACTCAACACAAGATAGATACTAAAAAGCGATGAAAAGCCGTCAATCACATCATATTAATCAAACGCAGTGACAGTTGCTCAAAAACGGGACTTGCAAGAAAACCAGAATGTACAGTGGACACTGACGACCAGGACTGGGAGACGGAGGATATGAGCCTGTCCTGACTCACCTATATTGGACTTGGAGGAAGAGGAGTGTCCGTTGCGGATGGGCGGGGGAGGCGGCGGGGGTCCGGTGCGGGAGGAAGATGAAGGGGGTGGAGGGGGCCTGGGCCCCCGGGTGTGGTGGGGTGGCTCCGAGGAGGTGGTGTTGGGAGTGACAGTACTGTGGATCCGGTAGGGGGGCGGGGGAAGAGGGGCTTGCCCACCACCCCCGTTTCGTGACCCAGGATTGGGTGCAGAAGGGGCTGCATCGGTAGCAAACAAACACACACAATAGTAAGACCATGATGATGCCTGATTAAAATAAATCACATAGCAGCAAACATATCCCTTCCAACCTGTAACTTTCTGAAAAATGTTTGTACTGTACTCTACAGTAAACTGAAGTGGTATAGCGCATTCGGAAAGTATTCAGACCCCTTGACTTTTTCCACATTTGTTACGTTACAGCCTTATTCTAAAATGTATTAAATTGTCCCCCCACCCCTCAACAATCTACACACAATACCCCCTAACAAAGCAAAAACAGGTTTAGACATTTTTACAAATTTGTCAAAAAAAAATAAAAAATGAAATATCACATTAACATAAGTATTCAGACCCTTTACTCAGTACTTTGTTGAAGCACCTTTGGCAGCGAATTACAGCCTCGAGACTTCTTGGTATGGCGCTACACCTGTATTTGGGGAGTTACTCCCATTCCTCTCTGCAGATCCTCTCAAGCTCTGTCAGGTTGGATGGGGAGCGTCGCTGCACAGCTATTTTCAGGTTTGTCCAAAGTCCGGGCCACTCAAGGACACTCAGAGACTCATCCCGAAGCCACTTCTGCGTTGTCTTGGCTGTGTGCTTAGGTTCGTTGTCCTGTTGGAAGGTGAACCTTTGCCCCAGTCTGAGGTACTGAGCGCTCTGGAGCAGGTTTTCATCAAGGATATCTCGGACTAGTCTCCCAGTCCCTACAGCTGAAAAACATCCCCACAGCATGATGCTGCCACCACCATGCTTCACTGTAGGGATGTTGCCAGGTTTCCTCCAGACGTCACGCTTCGCATTCGGGCCAAAGAGTTCAATCTTGGTTTCATCAGACCATAGAATCTTGTTTCTCATAGCCTGAGAGTCCTTTAGGTGCCTTTTGTCAAACTCCAAGTGGGCTGTGGGACCTTATGGGACCTTATATAGGACAGGTGTGCCTTTTCAAATCATGTCCAATCAATTGAATTTTCCACAGATGGACTTCAAGTTGTAGAAACATCTCAAGGATGATCAATGGAAACAGGATACACCTGATCTCAAATTCGAGTCTTACAGCAAAGAGACTGAATAGTTATGTAAATTGTCCTTGAGTGGTACAAACTTATGTTTATTTTTAATACATTTGTAAAAAAATTGAAAAACCTGTTGTTTCGCTTTGTCAATATGGGGTAATGTGTTTAGATTGATGAGGGAAACATTTTTTTTTAAATTTATTTTTAGAATAAGGCTGTGACGTAACAAAATGAGGAAAACTTCAGGGGGTCTGAATACTTTCCAAATGCACTGTATGTCCTTAAATAACAGACCATGCCCAAGGGACCAGGACTGGTCGTGTTGCAAGAAATACTAGATACTGTAGGCTGGCAAAGAGAGAGAGAACAAGAGCGCAAAGAATGCCAGAATATTCCAGAGAAGGCTTGTGGAAGGCAGAGAAACCAGGAGGGCTCAGCCATCTAATGACAATTTGAGGCTGCGCATTCAAAATGCTAAATTCCAAATCAACCCCTAGGTCCTACTTCATGTAGGTCTGAAAAGGTGGAGCAATTGTTATATTGCAATTACCATTAGAGCTGTCCCCCCTCCCAAAAAAATATCTTGGTTGACCGAGAGTCATCTGTTCTTTCGACCAATCGATTGGGTGAAATTTTGAAAGGTGTATTTTTCAATATTAACTATGTAGGCTACTGAGCTTGTCTGATGCTTTAATTAAAAAACACAAATTGCTGAAGCGGGAGGGAGCCAGAGATCAATATAGCCTAACCAGAAGAACAAAAACCTACTCCTGACCCTCCTCTGCCCGCTGCTGCCGGTAATAGGCTACACCAGCGGGTCGGCAACCTTTTCCATTAACTAGCAAACTTGCAACAGTGTATAAAATATTCTGGGCCCTCAGTTTCCCACACCAGTGAGCCCCAGACAAACAGACACAGCTGTAGGCTATTTGCGCAAGGGATAATAAGTAATCGTTAGGCCTATTTTATGACGTTTCCACCGGATCAGAACATGACTTTTTTTCCCCCTTTCATGCTGAGTGGTAGAATAATCGAAAGTGAGAGAGCTGGAAAGATTGTTCAAATAGTCTACACTGAGGAACTATGTAAAAACATACTTTGTTTACTTCATGTTTGAGGCGAAGAAAAATATACTTTGAGAAGCGTGTACTTACTCAAGACTGACAATAGCACTCCAAACAAAAGACAATGAACACATTGTCAACTCGTAAATCGAATGATATAAACCAAAACTTCTCACAAGTGTAGCCTAGGTTGTGCGCTCTGCAAACAACGTGCCCACTCCTACAATGACAACAGTAAGACTGTAATAATCATTTAATGACTGCATTAACAGAAATTACCATAACCAAACAAACATTGTAGATTAGAAATGATGGTAATTAACTGTAAATGTACTACTGGTGTGCCATCCCCATGGCCTCTGGATTAGTCCACTCAGACAGGCATGAATCAGACCAGATTTTTTTCATTATACATTTGCCACTGCTCGACTAAATACAATATCTTAGTCGACCATCAGCGTATAGACCAAACAATCGACTAAATGGGGTCAGACCTAATTATCAGAGATAGAGGACTTTAGTGCCCAAAAGCCGAATTTAGCATGGGCCGTGCCATTGAGGACTTTCAACTGGGTGGGACTTCCTATGGTTAAGTAAGGATCACATGATTCCATCCGGGTCATCAGGAGGGATCAGCCAATAATTTACAGTGCATTCGGAAAGTATTCAGACCCCTTAACTTTTTCCACTGTTACATTACAGCCTTATTCTAAAATTGATTCGTTGAGTGTTTCTACAACTTGATTGGAGTCCACCTGTGGTAAATTCAATTGATTGGACATGATTTGGAAAGGCACACACACCTGTCTATATAAGGTCCCACAGTTGAAGGAATTGTCCGTAGAACTCAGAGACAGGATTGTGTTGGGGCACAGATCTGGGGAAGGGTACCAAAAAAAAAAACGCAGTATTGAAGGTCCCAAAGAACACAGTGGCCTCCATCATTCTTAAATGTAAGAAGTTTGGATCCACCAATATTCTTCCTAGAGCTGGCTGACTGGCCAAACTGAGGAATTGGGGGAGAAGGAGCTTGGTCAGGGAAGTGACCAAGAACCCAACGATCACTCTGATAGAGCTCCTCTGTGGAGCTGGGAGAACCTTCCAGAAGGACAACCATCTCTGCAGCACTCTACCAATCACGCCTTTATAGTAGAGTGGCTAGACTGGTCACTCCTCAGTAAAAGGCACATGACAGCCTGCTTGGAGTTTGCCAGAAGGTACCTAAAGCCCCTTAGACCATGAGAACCAAGATTCTATGGTCAGATTAAACCATTATTGAACTCTTTGGACTGAATGCCAAGCGTCACGTCTGGAGGAAACCTGGCACCATCCCTACGATGAAGCATGGTGGTGGCAACATCATGCTGTGGGGATGTTTTCTGCGGCAGGGACTGGGAGACTAGTCAGGATAGAGGGAAAGATGAACGGAGCAAAGTACAGAGATCCTTGATGAAAACCTGCTCTAGAGCGCTCAGTACCTCAGACAGGACAACTACCCTAAGCACACAGCCAAGACAATGCAGGAGTGGCTTCGGAACAAGTCTTTTAATGTCCTTTAGTGGTGGCCCAGCCATAGGCCGGACTTGATCCCGATCAAACATCTCTGGAGACCTGAAATTAGCTTGAGAGGATCTGCAGAGAAGAATGGGAGAAACTCCCCAAATACAGGTGCATCATTCTGAAGAAGACCTGGGGCTGTAATCACTGTCAAAAGTGCTTCAACAAAGTACTGAGTAAAAGGTCTGAATACTTATGTAAATTTGCTTTGTCATTATGGGATGTTGTGTGTAGATTGATAAGGGGAAAAAACAATTAAATCCATTTTAGAGTAAGACTGTAACGTAACAAAATGTGGATAAAGTCAAGGGGTCTGAATACTTTCCGAATGCACTGCAAACTTGTGAGCAAACGTTCCATAACGGCAGGTGGCAGTAAATCGGCAACCTTGGCCTCATACCTGTTCCAACAACACGCTACAGGTAGCAGTATGCCCGCTTTCAGTTTGTTTGCCAACTCATAGAAGTAGTCGAAGAAAATCGACTCAATGGCGCTGCCCATGCTCTGACACCATAATGGGACATATAAAATGTTGAGATGTCTAAGACTTTGGCTACTACCCATCCTTTCCTTTCAGACCATGAAATTGTGTGTGGAAGAAAGGATTGATTTGGAAAAGGTCATTACCCTTTGTGACGGTAGTCCCTTGATAAGACTAATGGCTCCCCAATATAAACATTGAGCTGTGTTCTAGTACCTGATCTCTTGCTGGGGGGCTCCCTGGCGGGTGGGGGTGGTCTGCCACCCACTGGAGGTCCTGCAGATGGCGAGGGGGGTGGAGGAGGTGCGTGATTGCGTCCGCCGTAGCTGCCGCCTGAGTTCTTCTTGTGCAGTGAGTTGTGCCTATGGGGAAGTTTCGGAGCCCCATCTCCACCATGGTGCCCCGTGGGGCCGTTGGAGGTGCCCGCAGAGGGGTGCCTGTAAGGCGGGGGCGGCGCCGAGGACCCCCCAGTGGGCGGCCGCGTGGAGGAAGGAGGCGGTCTCGATGAAGGAGGGGGGCCAGAGCTGGGTGGAGCCGGGCCTCTTTGCGGCGGCGGGGGGAGGGGCTTCTCCCGGCTGTTGCTGGGGCCTACTGGGGCCTTTTGTTGCGGGGTTGACGGGACATTGCTGCGGTAACCACCTCGGTTAAACGGCGGGGGAGGAGCTGGGGCGGATGTGCTAGGCTTCATGCCCCCTGTCGAAGAAGGTGGAGCGGGTGGGGCGTGTTTCATGCTTGAAGGAGGGGGAGGGGCTGAGCCTGAAGTGCTGTGCTTCATGCCCCCAGTGGAGGAGTGGGAGGAGCTGGCACTGGTTGGGGGGCGGGAGATGTCGGGGAGAGATGGGCGGTGGGAGCGCTGGGGCTCCGGGGGGGAGGGTTTGTCTCTTGGGGAGGGTTTGTCTCCTGGGGAGGTAGAGCGGCCTGGGGTGGACCGGGGGGCTGCAGGTCTGGAGCCTGGGGGACGCAGGGCGGATCTGCCCACTGAGGCGTCTGGAAGGAAGGCATAGAAACACACATTTTAGAACACTATGCATAAATACACCCATTCACATCAAGCTTCATGGCAAATGTAGAACATCCAGTATCCTGGATGCCAGTCTGTTTCTGCAGTATATTTATAGTAGCATATTTATATAGGGCCCTATAAAATCCATGCTGTAGAGAACACGGACGGAACAACGGAATCCAGACAAATTATTCAAAAATGTATTGAACTTAGCAGGAAAAAAACTAAATGTATTGAACTTAGTCATTAATTTGCCCAAGTTAATCATAAGACCTGAACAAAAAATGCATCAGTGATTCGTATTTTCATGCAACTTTCTGAAATGACACGGAAATGCCCGTCTGTGTTTGTGTGTGTGCGCTTATGTCTACACTTTGTGTAGTCGTTAGCGATGATGCTAATGATAACATTCTTCTGGTAGAGATCCCAATTAAATGTTAGGCATAACTACAAAGTAGCCTATCTGGCAGAATGATATCATGATTATTTGCATCAATCCAGTGGCCATTTGTTTTGCAAACTTTGTTTTGCAAAAATTACGAGCGCACAGAAAGCCCGCTAACCAAACAGTCTCTTGCTGGTGCGAACTTGCATTAAACTACACAAAAAAATCTAAATAAGCATTGCTGTGGACTTAGAACATTCAATTTGGTTGTTTTTCTATAAAAGCTGCAATATGTAACTTTTTGGGGACGACCTGACCAAATTCACATAGAAATGTGAGTTATAGATATGTCATTCTCATTAAAAGCAAGTCTATGAAGTGGTAGATCTGTTCTATGTGTGCTATTTCTAAGCTTCCTGTGCTTAAGTTTAGTTTTTTGAGTCTTTTACACCAGCTTCAAACACCATATTTTTGGTTATGGAAAAGATTTCACGGCAGTTTAGATGGTACAATGATTCTCTACACTATACTTGCTTGAAATTAGGCGATAATTTAGTAAATATTTTCTTAACTATTTATTGAACTAAATTGTTGGTATGTAAGCATTTCACGATAAGGTCTACTAGACCTGTTGTATTCCGCGCATGTGACAAATAAACATTTATTTGAAATTTGACTATTAGAATTGTAGCAAGCTGGACATTTTCTCCCCAATTTCGTGGTATCCAATTGGTAGTAGTTACAGTCTTGTCCGTACGGGAGTTGCAGCGATGAGACTCGGGAGAGGCGAAGGTCGAGAGCCATGCGTCCATCGAAACACAACCCAACCAAGCCGCACTGCTTCTTGACACAATGCCCATCCAACCCGGAAGCCAGCCGCACCAATGTGTCGGCGGAAACACCGTACACCTGGCAACCGTGTCAGCGTGCACTGCGGCCGGCTCGCCACAGGAGTCGCTAGTGCGCGATGAGACAAGGATATCCCTGCCGGCCAAACCCTCCCCTAACCCAGACGACGCTGGCCCAATTGTTTGCCGCTCCATGGGTCTCCCGGTCACGGCCGGCTGCGACAGAGCCTGGACTCAAACCAGGATCTCTAGTGGCACAGCTAACAACTGCGATGCAGTGCCTTAGACCACTGTGCCACTCGGGAGGCCTAGAGAAACACATTTAAAAACTAAACAGAACCAGGCAAAAAAATAAAGCTGAGTTTACAGGGCCCCATTTACATTGTAATCATATGTAGTGAATTCTGCTTACCTCCAGCTCCAACTGATCGTAGTTTTGGCATGCCCCCAGCGAAAAGGCCTCCCCCTGACCCACCACTGCTCCCTCCTCCACCTCCTCTACCACCACCACCACCACTTTCCTTTGGTTCTGGGGAAAGCAGAGGTACAAATGTCCTTGTTATACTGTTGTGCTGATAATGCCGGCATTGACATTGTTGAAAGCCATTTGTGGCAAAGAATTGTGCATGTATAGTACCAGTCAAAAAAGTTTGGACACCTACTCATTCAAGTGTTTTTCTTTATTTTTTGTATTTTCTACATTGTAGAATAATAGTGAAGACATCAAAACTATGAAATCATGTCGTAACCAAAAAAGTGTTTGATAAAAAATAAAGTATTTTATATTTGAGATTCTTCAAAGTAGCCAGCCTTTGCCTTGACAGCTTTGCACACTCTTGGCATTCTCTCAACCAGCTTCACCTGGAATGCTTTTCTAACAGTCTTGAATGAGTTCCCACATATGCGGAGCACTTGATGGCAGCTTTTCCTTCACTCTGCGGTCCAACTCATCCCAAACCATTTCAATTGGGTTGAGGTCAGGTGGATTGTGGAGGCCAGGTCATCTGATGTAGCACTCCATCACTCTCCTTCTTGGTCAAATAGCCCTTACACAGTCTGGAGGTGTGTTGGGTCATTGTCCTCTTGTAAAACAAATTATAGTCCCACTAAGAGCAAACCAGATGGGATGGCTTATCGCTGAAGAATGCTGTGGTAGCCATGCTGGTTAAGTGTGCATTGAATTGTAAATAAATCACTTACAGTGTCACCAGCAAAGCACCCGCACTCCTCCTCCATGCTTCATTGTGAGAACCACACATACGGAGATCATCTGTTCACCTACTATGTATCTCAGAAAGACACGGCAGTTGGAACTAAAAATCTCAAATTTGGACTCAGACCAAAGGAAACATTTCCACCGGCCTAATGTCCATTGCTCGTGTTTCTTGGCCCGAGCAAGTCTCTTCTTCTTATTGGTGTCCTTTAGTAGTGGTTTCTTTGCAGCAATTCGACCATGAAGGCCTGATTCACACAGTCTCCTCTGAACAGTTGATGTTGAGATGTGTCTGTTACTTGAACTCTAAAGCATTTATTTGGGCTGCAATTTCTGAGGCTGGTAACTCTAATGAACTTATCCTCTGCAGCAGAGGTAACTCTGGGTCTTCCTTTCCTGTGGCGGTCCTCATGAGAGCCAGTTTCATCATAGCACTTGATGGTTTTTGCGACTGCACTTGAATAAACTTTCAAAGTTCTTGACATTTTCCAGATTGACTGACCTTCATGTCTTAAATTAATGATGGACTGTCATCTCTCTTTGCTAATTTTAGCTGTTTTTTCCATAATATGGACTTGGTCTTTTACCAAATAGGGCTATCTTCTGTATACCATCCCTATCTTGTCACAACACAACTGATTGGCACAAAAACATTAAGGAAAGAAATTCCACAACTTAACTTTTGCCAAGGCACACCTGTTAATTGAAATGCATTCCAGGTGACTACCTCATAAAGCTGGTTGAGAGAATGCCAAGAGTGTGCAAAGCAGTCAAGGCAAACAGTGACTACTTTGAATAATCCAAAATATATTTTCATTTGTTTAACACTTTTCTGGTCACTACAATATTCCATATGTGTTATTTCATAGTTTTGATGTCTTCACTATTATTATACAATGTAGAATATAGTAAAAAAAAAAAAAAACCTGGAGTGAGTAGGTCTGTCCAAACTTTTTACTGGTACTGTATGTATGCATAAACATACATGTATAGTCTGTGTGTGTGTGTGTGTGTGTGTGTGTGTGTGTGTGTGTGTGTGTGTGTGTGTGTGTGTGTGTGTGTGTGTGTGTGTGTGTGTGTGTGTGTGTGTGTGTGTGTGTGTGTGTGTGTGAGCAGGAAATGAGGAGAGTGCAAAAGTTAGGAGATAGGAAACCTATAGTTTCTATGCTACTTACTCTCTATAACAGGTGCACTTCTGTCATTGACCACTCCAACCTTCTTCAGCCTGGCTCCTTTGGAGATATCAGAGAGCAACGCTCCTCTCCCCTTCGCCTCATCCCGATTCAACTTAGGTGCTGTAGTCTTCGCCTGAGGAGAGGATATGAGCAAACCACCATGTTGACCATGCCAAAGATAATAACATGAACTGCATAAGGTACCATCGTTATAGCAACAGATACAATAGATGGCAATGCAGCATTATGGTGCAAGCTGATAGTAATCCACATGGTGCCTGCGTGGGTGTGTGTTTGGCCAGCTTAGACATTTTTGGGTTTGTGTTTGGATTTGTTTAAAAAAGGTAAAAACTGCATCCTTTATAAAACATGGCATAGCAACCCTAGAAATCATACTATGGGAAATGTGGGCATAATAATATATTTGGCATAGTATCTAACACCAGCAGGTGTTGTATCATCCTTAACAATACAACAGCAAATAATGAGTGACTTCAGTTAATTTATCATGTAGTTATGAATCTCTAGAAACCCTTCAGAGGACTTGTGAGTTTTGTCATGTTTTGAACATCGGTTTAGGAGCTGGACTGACCTGGTTGAAGGTGGGGGGAGGAGGGGGTCCTGGAGGAGGAGGGGGAGGGGGAGGAACGGGCATCCTGTCCCTCTGTGGGCACCTTGGTGTGGAGGTTTGTTCACCGTCTCAGCTCTGGGTACACTCTCAAACTGCTGTGAAACAAGACAGAGGAGAGACTCGGGCTCAGTCAAATACACACTACAAGGTCAAAAATATACACTCCTGAACTAAACTGGGGTCAGAGTAAAATTGTACATCCTTGTAGTGTCATGTTTGACATTGGTGGACTGTATTGAACTCAGGTGAGTCAAGATTTCATTGGAACATCTGTTCAAAGACCATTACAATTCACCTCTATTTGTAGTTGTTGACTACAATGGTGGCGTGGACCACACTAAAAACCAACTATTCTCTAATTCTACATGCATATACTCACTCTAGAATGATTCAGCTCAGTAGAGCTCCCCAAACCAGTTGGTTGGCTCATTGTGGATACAGACATACAGACATACAGCACGTTCAGCTAGGCAGCAAACCCCACCCTCCTTCACTCGCCCCTAAACTCCATTCCACAAGCTACCTGTTAAGAGTGTTTGAACAGGTTTTCACAGAAGAGGAAAACAAATGGAATGTCATCGGGTGAGCTTGACAGTGAGGCGATAAGGAACGGAAACGCAGTAGCCATTGTAAGTTGCTACCTCAAGTGAGAGAAACCGAGAGTGGACAGCACAGCCCGCCCCTTCATATTTCATCCATTGACAAAATTTGATGTTATTGTTTTTGCACTACCGGCACCAACCATTTATGTCAATCAAAATGTCTCTAGAATCTCCCATTAATGTTAAATCGTGTTGAGATCTGGTGACTGAGGCAGGCATAGCATATGGTTAACATAATTTTCATGCTCATCACACCATTCAGTGACCACTCGTGCTTCCACACTGGACATTGTCATCCTATGGGGGCATAGCCATGGTAGACAAAATAATGGCCTTCCCGGCATTTTTGTACATGACCCTAAACATGATGGGATGTTAATTGCTTAACTCAGGAACCACACCTGTATGGAAGCACTTGCTTTCAATATACATTTCATTCCTGATTTAGTGTAGTGTTTTCATTATTTTGGCAGTTACCACCTGTACATGCGCCTACTTGGAGAATTGCCAATGGACTACAATGTTAAAACCTCAAAGGATTATGACATTCTTACAAGGTAGGGGAGGTGTACAGCTCCTTCTCTAACCTAATATGTGACCAATTGAGTTAGTTTTATGGTTTTGTGGACGGGGAAATAAACTAGGAGGTAAAACAAAAGTGCAAATGTCAGTAACTATTTTGGGCCTAACGTCATATAAAACACAAACTAGCAACCCTAAAACGAGCAGGCCTGAGTCAGAAGTGTCACTTGAATTTCACTTTCTGATATGCAGACAATTTGACTGAGTTTGTTACTGAAATGTAAACACAGATTTGATAAGGGAACATTCCAAATCAGAAATGGTCTCGGGTAGCTAGCCAATGTCTACGCACGCTCTGTCAATCTACAATAGGTGCCAGGTGAGCGAGCCCAAAAACATGTAAGTTATATATATTTTTTAATGAAATTCCTTCCCGTTGGCCTAAAAGTTGAACTACCTAACTGGACATTGTTTGAATTAATGTAGCAATCTAGGTAAAAATCTATATCAAGTGAGTCAACTAGTTATTATCTGGATAACATGTTGATCTAACTAGCTGGGTGGATTGGCAGTGACTTACCCTGTCTCGAAGGATTGTGAGTCTCGTCTTCAATAACAACATGAATGGAAACTGCAGTTGTGGCAAGTTTGCTAGTTAACACAATCCCAGGCAGTAGGCACCTCTTGGTTACTTGCGAATAAAATTTATTAAAAACTGGGGGACACTAGCAGCGAAATTAGCTTGCTAGTGAAATCAACTAAATCCAATTCCCAAAGTTAGCTTGCTAAAACTAAGTTACTGTTTACTCGCGACAGCTGTCAAGTGAAATTTTGATGGCGTCTTAACTATGGCTGTAAACAAGTTATATTTCGGTGCAAAAGCTAATTCGAGGTACGCGTAACTCCAGTTTATATCCTATTTTCATATACTTTTTATTCTGCTCTCCTCTTGACCAGCAAGCAAAGCGAGACTCTCGCTTCACAACTCTTTCTGTCGCTTCTCGGAAACCCGGAACTGGGCCGTCCAACACAAAATGGAGGCAAGCAGGTAACAGGATCACCGCCGACGAGTTTATCAACTGGGAAAACAGCGACCTCAAATGGAATGAAACCTGTAGAATACTCGCGAGAAATGAGCTATAATTAGTTTAGAAACTCTGTGAGAACACCATCGAGTGTGTGGAGCAGGGTCTTCTTCTTGCTTTTGTCTCATGTCAGATGTGTTCATGCATGCATTCATTGCTTGTAAGAGCAATATTTTTTATATTTTACATGAATGCATGCATGAACACATATATATGCATTTCAATGAGTCTGATACTTGTACAGTCAAGTGAACAAACGGATGAAATCATTGCACTTAGTGAATCTGAATGAATTTGACAAAAATATTGTGGATATCCCAGACATAGACAATCTGACACTAGGTATTTTGCAAAGATAATCACATCTTTATTTGAAAATCTTATAAAATGACTCAATTTGCATGAGATGTTGCATTGCCATTCACCCAAGACATGACAGATCAAAAGGCACTGTTGAACATCTCTGCTCACTGGTGTACTGATATTTAGTTGTTGCATAATTCAGACCCAGGACACCAATTTAGACCTGGGTCTTGTTCATTAGGCACACATGGGAGCAAACGTTTTCAAATGGAAACGCAAGTTTCAGCTAGTGCCTGCCGCCTCCATTTCAAGTAATTTGTTCCCATTTGGAAACCTATTGAACAGGGCCCGGTTTCACAAAAGCATCTTAAGGCAAAGTTCATCGTTAGAACCTTTGTAGGCGCATCGTTTGAGCTGTTTCCCAAAACCCTCGTTGGATTTAAACGCTCGAAATCGAACGCCTGGCTTAGACCACTCGTAGCACAGCTAATAAATTAGATGCTTTTTGCCCTCCCGCATCACTTGATACACAGATCTCCGCTAAATATAAAATCACATGGTTTATTCGCCTCTGTGACTGCTGATAACTTCAGTAAGGAGTTGACTACAAATACAAAGATTCCAACATCTTTGCAATTGATACAAACAAGCGACGTATAAAAACATGCTTCAAATTAAAACAGAGATGACTGCATTAAAATATAGCATAGAGTAAGTAAGCTATAGGCCTATTTCAATCATATTGAAATACATGTAATGTTCAAGAAATTGAGTTATATTTTGCTACTTGTATGATACCGTCTGTAATTTGTCATTTCATTATGTGCCAAATCTTGATTTGCCTAATATTTTAGCCATGTGATCTTTCTATGAGCTGATCCATCGTCAGTATCGTGGAATAATTAGAACGTTAAAGTAAGATTTGAACGGAAAGCTGATCAGAGAGCAGCGTTGCCATTATTCCGATCCTGTCAGTATCGACACATGCCTCAACGACGCACTTGGCGAACGTTCTCTCTGCCTAGTGTTTTGGGAATTATACAACGGGTGGGTCTAATCCTGGATGCTGATTGGTTAACACCGCATTCCAGCCAGTGTCTATTCCAAAAATGACCACCGGCTAAAGCTATGGCGTTGAAATGCCATTTATTTTCGAAAAGCATTTGATTTTCAAAAGCGGAGATTTGTATAAATCTTGCTGTCTCTGACATTTGCAACATTGTTTCAAACTTGAAATTCAATCTCTAGCTGTCCCAAAATAATGAACGGTTCGGGAGTTGGGACGAGATAGGCAGACAGCTTTACTCAGCCAGTCGAAATCATGAATCAAATGGCATAATTTTTATGGATATACACAAAGAAATGTCAATAGAAAATAGGTCAAACGAAACGCAGCTAGTTTGCAGTCTTTCCAGCTACAGTTTGAAGGGATTGTGTTAGCTGTGTTGTTGGCTAATTCGTCTGAACAGTGTCCTGACAAGAAATGTCTCTGGAAAACAGCTTAAACAAACGCAAATGCAGCGACTTTGCTGTTATTCTGGCTGCACTGTTTGACGTGACTAAATTAGCCGTAGTTGGCTAGCTAGCAAGAGAGAGATAAGAAAGTTGCCAGCCAGAACTGGGTTATGTCCATAGATACAGAACAAAAAGAGTGAAGGACTAGGTCACGTCTCTGGCAACCGATAGAATTAATGACCAATAGAATTGATCTCGTGGAAGAATGAAATGGTATGAATGTAACAGTTTAACTTTACGTCCATCCAACAACAGTAACCCACGAAGCATCGTTACCCATCGCTCCACAAAAGCCCCGGCCCTTGCAGAGCAAGGGGAACCACTACTTCAAGGTCTCAGAGCAAGTGACATCACCGATTGAAAGACTATTAGCGAGCACCACCGCTAACTAGCTAGCCATTTCACATCCGTTACATGAATAAATTCAATATGTATATGAAAATGTCAATCATTATTTGTTTGTTGGTAACCCATTGTATTAGTGATAATGTCCTCAAAGCCAGTGTTTGGAGGATATATTGGCACTGTTTGCCAGCCAGAGACATCCGTGCCAATATATCCTCCAAACACCAGCTTCACTGGCATTATCACTGAAATGTATGTTACATCTTAGGCCGTTGTAGGAAAGATATATTTTTTAAACACTTGTAAGCCTAAGTCTCTTTGCTATCAGGAAACCGGGCCCAGGTTGGCTAAACTCTACATGACTCCAAGTGAACAGGCTCATTGCACACTTCCATGAAGAAATGCTATCAGTCCGTCCAGCGAGGCACTACCAATCAGATAAACTTCCATTGTTTGTTAGGCCATGGTATTTGCTTGGAGAGCAGTGGTCATTCACCATAACCCAGTCATTTAATCAGATGGCATAATTGATATAGATATGCAAATACTAGTGGTTTGATTCAATAATTTTTTCACAGAGGTAAGCCTCAGCCAAGAGGTTGATTGACAAGCAACATAGAGGCATTGCCTTTGTCATTAATCAAAAGATAATCACTCAATTGAATTACGAAAAAAATATATATATATTCCCTTTGATTTTCCGCTTCTTCCCCTCAGGTTAATTTCAGTCCAATGTTCAGATCACCAATGCCAGGTTTCCCAAAAGCATCCTATGGGTCTAAGATGAACTTAGCCTTAAAATGTTTTGGGGAAATCGGGCTCAGATAGGTTAACATCATGCGCTCAGCTCCACTACACCACAAGTGTACTCATTCTAAATGCACATGGCAGAGAGCAGCAGCACACATTTATTAGAACAAAATTTCAAGTATAATCTTCAGAATCCCAATTAAAATAGTCCAGAAGATGGACTCCTCTTCCTGGAAGTCATCCTCTGGAGCTGGTGAGTATCTCTGCTTCCCCCGGTCCTCCTCCGAGGGGTACGACCTTTTATCGAACGGGTCCTGGAGAGAAGTCTGATCGTAAAACACCTTCATCTCAAACTCGCTCTCCTGGTGCGACGGATGGCCATAAATGCCAATCCCCACGGGCCTCACAAAGTCTCCAGGCACTACGACCACGTCCTGGCCGCAGGTGACCGACTGCAGCTTGTAGGTGTCGAAGCTGGGCCGCAGAGTTTTATCCGAGACGTACAGGTCTGCATCACCCTTGAGGCTGCGCATGTGCAGGATGATCTTGCCATCGTGGTTGAGCCGCAGGTAGCTGTAGTTGCCCGCCCCGATGTGGCCCTGCACCACGTGGAGCAGCACCCACTCCTTAGGAAGGGCATCCTCTTCCAAAGAGTGCAGGAACCCCCCAGCCTGAGACAGGAGGAATGCCACAGCCAGCACATTGCTGCACAGCGCCATAATGGAGATGGATGGTCAGAGTCACCGACTGGACAACACCCACCTTCTACCATCTGTTGATAACCTGAAGGGCAACACAAACAAATGCATTACCTACAGTACAGTATAAGCCTGATAAAGCTTGTACTGGGCAAATCCTCAGGGTGGCAATATGGTCTACAGCCAGGACAGTGTCAGACTGCCAGTTGACTTTTAAGGGATGTTTAGAAACTGACACCTCCTGCCTGTAGATCACTGTACTGGCTACAAGCCAGTACAAGCCAGTACAAGCACTATCTCTGCTCTATAAATACAGTAGCAAGCTAGCTTCTTCTAAAGATTAGCATTGTGTGACCTCTGCAACCTTGTAATATACTACACATGTTTAGCAGTTACTTCTTGAGTAGCCCATCTGTAAAGACGTTACGCCCACCCTGTCTGTCTGCCTTGCATTGACTGTTGGCTAACCGCTCACTTGCACATGTACGTCTAAATCGCTGGCCTGTGAATTAGTTATTAGAGCAGCCACAGGCTGGCTAATCCCATTAAAAAAATAGTTTATAAAGCTAGACTCATTTATGCGCTAACGCAGAATATAGTCCTAAAGCAATTGTTTGACAGCGCGTGGCCATGATGTGGACACTTTAGCTAGATAGCGAAACGTCGAGTATTGTACTGGTGGCTCGTTAACTATATGCAAAATACATATATTTAACACCACATATGCAAATAGATTTTGATTGATACGAACATAGCTACATTTCATCAGCCTTGCAAGAAGCAAGCTACTGCTGCCAGCGTTCATGCTAGCTTGCTAACTGGCTACGCTAAATTAACCTTACATAGCTAGCTAATGTTAGTAGTCTAGCACAAATAACTTTCCAGGGCTAACGTTACGAGAAGCAACAATTACTGTTATCACAACATTTAGCAGGTTTGTGGAACATGAACTACTCACCTGTACATTGCTCCGAGCACAAATTTAGTAATGGTTATTGTTTTGCCAGTAAAGAACGAACCAGTCAGTGTCAAGTTCACTTCTTCCGTTTTCCGGGGTCTCTCACACTTATCCACTGGCGCCGCCTACAGTACAGGGAAAGTAGCACATTCATAACTGAATACAAACCACCAAGTAACACTGAACCTATATTAAATCACATCATCCTACAAATATACATACGGGAACTGATATATAAATAGACAATGTGATCCTAACCAGTCCTCTATAAGTTAATTACAGTAACCTGATCCATTTATTGTCAAGTTCACTCCCACACTCCTCAGAGACTTGGTTGTACGCTTCACACAGCAGTAATGTAGTAGCTAAAGGAGCTCTGCACCCCCCCACAAAAAAGTTTAGGAGCCTACAAAGAGAAAGAAAATGTGGCTACACATTGGTCGAATTATGTCAGCATTATTACTTTGTAGAATATGCCTACACACTACAATGTTTGATTAATCCATGAAGTTCATTTCGACCTGCGGTTCCCCACCCCAATATATACAGCCGACAAAGATCAGGTTTGTAGTATTACAGTTCCCAAGCACTGTGCGTAGGATTATAGAAAGGTATAAAAAAAAAAATACCTGGAATTGAAGACTCACCAGTTTATCAATGCATCATCAGATCAAGGTACTGTAAACCAAGGTGAAAGAATCTCGCATAGTGAAGGATATTAATTACCACGTTACTTTATTGTACTGCATCTTAATTTCTGCTTTGGCAACACCAGCGTCCCTGCCGTCCTGCCAATTAAGTTTTTTCCCCACATTTTTCTCGGCAGCAATGCGACATTCAAAACTAAGTTTGATCATTCAGTGTTTGAAAAACGGAGTCATTTTTTCCACCCACTACCACAAAGCGTTGGACTGCAGAGTAATACTGCAATGAAAATGTAACAGCATGTAAATCTCAGACATACCAAAATCCACCACCGCAAGTTTACAGACACCTTGTGAAACATGTACAGACTGATTTTACTTCCCTCCATCTACACATCATACCCATTTACTTTATTCTCATTTAGGTCAACTTTAATTATGTACAGCGTTCATTTCTATTGCAGGTTTTACTAGAACCATTTGTAATCTATTTATGATCATATTTTTGCTTATTATGATCATACAAAATTGTATTAGTAATTGTTAAATTACATATCAAACTGGTTTCCACTTCCAGGCATGCACACACACAACTCAATCATAAATCAACTGTACTAGTTTCATATTGTTTAAGTCTTTTTTTTTTTTTTTTTTAACTTTAATGAACACCAACTATTTTTAAACAAAAGCACAACAAATGTTCCAGGGAAAGAGTGACAATTAGTTTGATGATCTTCTCCGGGTAAATGTTTTCAAAGCCACATCAAATTCTATATAGATATACTCGTTCAACAAGTCTGTGTGTAGATCTGTCATGTTAGAAACAATATTTGTAACTTTGCAGTGGAATATCACCCACTTCAGTGTAATTATTGCAAACCACTATACCAATTTTTAAGGCTTCGGAGTTCAATAGCAGTGTTAAGTAAATTCTATCATTTCAAACTGGGCCAGTACATCATGAAAGTGTATACACTAAAGTTTCCTGGCGTTAACTGCACTAAAAGGCCCAAGTAGTGTTGTTTAACTAATTCTTCAGAATAAATGAAAGTTTTTCCTCAATGTTAAAATAAATCACTGCATCTTATAAAAACAAGTTATTGAAAACAAGACGTAATTTTGTATATAATGTGGCAGATGAAGAAACAATTTAAATATGCATGTTTGTCGTTTGCCATACTATATATCATTCTGTAACTCCACAGAGGGCTGAGAATACAGGCGACTGAAGGGGGGGGGGGGGGGTATGTATCAAATGCCAGAGTAGGATGATGGATTGAGGGGGAAGAGAGTGGCGGGTAAGGTAACAATGAATATCGCTATTCAGATTTGTGGAACGTCTTTGCAAGAATGCTTGCATTATACAGTATACATGTAGTACCATGCTAGCGCTGCTCACCTTTTGTCCTAACCGTTAGTAGAGATGGAGATCAGTGCCATGAGTTCATTTAACTACCGCCAACAAAACATCACACGCTATATTAACCCCATTCTGCCCAGCTGTGCTCTTACACAAACTACACCTGTTGGGTAAAAACCAGCAACTGCGAAAAGCCTATGGCGGAAAAAAAGAAAGAAAATAATTTGTTTGTACAGAAAACAAACAAAGTGAACAAAAACAGCAACACAGGATATATCATATTATTCATGCTTTTTTTCTACATAGAGTAGGAGTGAGATGAGAAAAAGAAAGAAATTCACAGTTTTCAAACTACAATGCAAGGTTGTGTGTGTATGCAAGTGTTTATGTTTTGCGTGTCGTAACTGTACGGGAGTGTGAGCATGCACTCAGACTTGGGGGTGCATCTCAAATGGCACCCTATTCACTGTAAAGTTCACTAACTAGGGCCCATTTGGCTCAAGTCAAACATAGTGCACTAATAGAGAATGGAGTGCCATTTGGGACGCACACTGGGATAGCCATTCCACAAATCATATCTGGGAGTGTTAAACCCCAATAACCTAACTCCATGTATCATCTTCCGATGGGCAGAATGGGGGCAATTACATTCTTTGTCAGACAAATGAATTTGCTTTGTTATTTATGTATAATAGTCTCTTTTCTTTTTCAACGCTTGGTTAAATTCTTGGCTTGTTTGTTGACGTCGTCGTCATTTGTATTTTTTTCCTTTTAGAGAAATTAAGCCTGCTTTGAGTATGCTCGCTCTCCATCTATGGACTGAGAAGGGGGGGCCGAGGCAGCTATGATGCAGGGAGGTCCGCGCTGGAAGGAGGGGACTGGGTTGTTCAGACCGGGGGAGCTTTGCGCTTCAGTAGATACTGGTGAATGTCGTCGGCGTCGCGCTTGAGCCAGGCGGCATTCAGGAGAATGTTCTCGCAGCACTGCTGCACCGTGCGCTCAGCCGCCGGCGCGTGGTGGCTCTCGAAGAAACTCTGGAAGATACAAAATGGCCGCGTTTAGAATTAAAACGACAGAAGTTAGCTGTACTTATTTTTGTTCACATTTATCAGTTTCATTGAGCGAGACAACACTATTAAAAGAGGTATAAACCAATATGATGCTCACCTTCACTTCAGCAGCCATTTTGTCAATGGCAAATCCATCCACAGAGAGCTGTGAAGAGGGGTGAATATACAAGTGAGTTGGCTTAGGTCATTGGGCCACATGCAAAAGCTACCAGTCTTCCATAATACATTCCTCTTATAATACACTGCTCAAAAAAATAAAGGGAACACTAAAATAACACATCCTAGATCTGAATTAATGAAATATTCTTATTAAATACTTTTTTCTTTACATAGTTGAATGTGCTGACAACAAAATCACACAAACATTATCAATGGAAATCAAATTTATCAACCCATGGAGGTCTGGATTTGGAGTCAAAATTAAAGTGGAAAACCACACTACAGGCTGATCCAACTTTGATGTAATGTCCTTAAAACAAGTCAAAATGAGGCTCAGTAGTGTGTGTGGCCTCCACGTGCCTGTATGACCTCCCTACCATGCCTGGGCATGCTCCTGATGAGGTGGCGGATGGTCTCCTGAGGGATCTCCTCCCAGACCTGGACTAAAGCATCCGCGATCTCCTGGACAGTCTGTGGTGCAACGTGGCGTTGGTGGATGGAGCGAGACATGATGTCCCAGATGTGCTCAATTGGATTCAGGTCTGGGGAACGGGCGGTCCATAGCATCAATGCCTTCCTATTGCAGGAACTGCTGACACACTCCAGCCACATGAGGTCTAGCATTGTCTTGCATTAGGAGGAAGCCAGGGCCAACCGCACCAGCATATGGTCTCACAAGGGGTCTGAGGATCTCATCTCGGTACCTAATGGCAGTCAGGCTACCTCTGGCGAGCACATGGAGGGCTGTGCGGCCCCCCAAAGAAATGCCACCCCACACCATGACTGACCCACCGCCAAACCGGTCATGCTGGAGGATGTTGCAGGCAGCAGAACGTTCTCCACGGCGTCTCCAGACTCTGTCACGTCTGTCACATGTGCTCAGTGTGAACCTGCTTTCATCTGTGAAGAGCACAGGGCGCCAGTGGCGAATTTGCCAATCTTGGTGTTCTCTGGCAAATGCCAAACGTCCTGCATGGTGTTGGGCTGTAAGCACAACCCCCACCTGTGGACGTCGGGCCCTCATACCACCCTCATGGAGTCTGTTTCTGACCGTTTGAGCAGACACATGCACATTTGTGGCCTGCTGGAGGCCATTTTGCAGGGCTCTGGCAGTGCTCCTCCTGCTACTCCTTGCACAAAGGCGGAGGTAGCGGTCCTGCTGCTTGGTTGTTGCCCTCCTACGGCCTCCTCCACGTCTCCTGATGTACTGGCCTGTCTCCTGGTAGCGCCTCCATGCTCTGGACACTACACTGACAGACACAGCAAACCTTCTTGCCACAGCTCACATTGATGTGCCATCCTGGATGAGCTGCACTACCTGAGCCACTTGTGTGGGTTGTAGACTCCGTCTCATGCTACCACTAGAGTGAAAGCACCACCAGCATTCAAAAATGACCAAAACATCAGCCAGGAAGCATAGGAACTGAGAAGTGTTCTGTGGTCACCACCTGCAGAACCACTCCTTTATTGGGGGTGTCTTGCTAATTGCCTACAATTTCCACCTGTTGTCTATTCCATTTGCACAACAGCATGTGAAATTTATTGTCAATCAGTGTTGCTTCCTAAGTGGACAGTTTGATTTCACAGAAGTGTGATTGACTTGGAGTTACATTGTGTTGTTTAAGTGTTCCCTTTATTTTTTTGAGCAGTGTATATACAGAATATATAGTGCATTCGGAAAATATTCAGACCCCTTGATTTTTCCACATTTTGTTACGTTACAGCCTTATTCTAAAATTGATTAAATGTCCCCCCCCCCCCTCATCAATCTACACACAATACCCCATAATGACAAAGCAAGAACAGGTTTAGAAATCTTAACTTTGTTAAAGCACCTTTGGCCACGATTACATCCTCAAGTATTCTTCGGTATGACGCTACAAGCTTGGCACACCTGTATTTTGAGAGTTTCTCCTATTCTTCTCTGAAGATCCTGTCAAGCGGTCAGGTTGGATGGGGAGCGTTACCGCACAGCTATTTTCAGGTCTCTCCAGAGATGTTAGATCGAGTTCAAGTCTGGGCTCTGGCTGGGCCACTGAAGGACATTCACACTTGTCCCGAAGCCACTCCTTGACTGTCTTGGCTGTGTGCTAAGGGTCGTTGTCCTGTTGGAAGTTGAACCTTCGCCCCAGTCAGAGGTCCTGAGTGCTCTGGAGCAGGTTTTCATTAGGATCTCATCTCTCTGTACTTTTCGCCATTCATCTTTGCCTCAATCCTGACTAGTCTCCTAGTTCCTGCCGCTGAAAAACATCCCCACAGCATAATGCTTCACCGTAGGGATGATGCCACAGTTCAACCTTGGTTTCATCAGACCTGAGAGTCTTGTTTCTCATGGTCATGGTCCTTTAGGTGCCTTTTGGCAAACTCCAAGAGGTCTGTCATGTGGCTTTTACTGAGGATTGGCTTCCATCTGGCCACTCTACCATAAAAGGCTGATTGGTGGAGTGCTCCATGGTTGTCCTTCCCCAGATCTGTACCTCGACACAATCCTGTCGCTGAGCTCTACGGACAATTACATTGACCTCATGACTTGGTTTTTGCTCTGATATACACTGTCAACTGTGGGACCTTATACAGACAGGTGTGCCTTTGCAAATCATGTTCAATCAATTGAATTAAGGTATTTCTGTTTGTTGATTTTAATTAAAATATGTGCAAACATTTCAAAAAACCTTTTTCAGATTTGTCATTATGGGGTATTGTGTGTAGATTGAGGATTTTTTATTTATTTAATCCATTTTAGAATAAGGCTGTAATTTAACAAAATGTGGAAAAAGTCAAGGGGTCTGTAAACTTTTGAAATGCACTGTATACAGTGCCCTCTGAGGAAAATATGAGAATAAGAACAGTTAAACGACAATGCTTCAGAGCGGAGCCTTTACCTTGATGAGCCGTGATATGAGGAAGCCGCCCTGGTAGCGGTTGTGAAGCTCCTCCCAGTTGTCTTTGACAAACTTCCAGGCGGCTTTCCTACCATGCTTACTGCTTCCGGCCACGCCCCCGATTACTGACACGGTGTCCTGGGGACGCACGTCCTCCTGGGTGGGGGAGACAGAGTGGTTGGTTTTTGCCAATTGCCATGAATTCATCATGCTCATCTTATAGGTAAACTCGTATGACCAAAAGAACTAGGAGGGCTACATTAACGAAACTAGTTAACACCAGTGTTAACAATTGCACCGGCTATTTTAAAGAATGAACACCATAAAAGCGAGACCAAAAGAACACAAGGTGTAAATATGAATGTTTCTAGAGATTTTTGTTCTGTCTTTTATATTCTCCTGACAAAATAGCAGGAGCAAGCAACACACTCCAGATGCCAGGGCAAGAATGGTTGTGTGTACATACCGAGAGGGCAAAGGTGAGGACTTTCTGGATGAGGTCGGGGGCAGAGATGGCTCCCAGCACTCTCTCTATGCGGTTCTTCTCCTCCTGCATGTCAGCCTGCTTGTGAAGCTGAAGAGGATGGGAGAGATTAGACAGCAATAATGTGAGAGAAAAATATGAATATTTTACCTTTGGTGTGACATTTATGGGACGGTATCAAATGATATCAATTCTCATCAGTTGACTGTGATTAAAGCTTTATCTGTCACAGATTATTGGTGAGGCTCTCCATGTCTAGGACATGGAGCGAGCTGGTAATCCTGTTCATCTGACTGAGGAAATGTAATTGAAATCATTCATGCTTACAATATATGACTCATGCTTATTGAGGAGACTGATCTCCAACCAGCTGGCCTGGCTGGGGTGTATTGTCTAGGAACCAAACGTGACGAAACAGGGCGGGACTAATCTGAATTTATCCAATAAGAAATGCTTGTTTTCGTTGCAAAACATTTTGCTACGGTGTGCACTAGTGAATACACCATTAGCTGGTGTGACTTACCTTCAGCATTGTGTCCAATGTGGCACTGTCACCATGCTTCAGCACTGTTAAGTACACCTGGAGAGAAACAAAGACCATACACATGGGCATTCAACACGGTTTCATCACTTGATTTTACAATAAATGTATGTCTTTGTCTCAAACGGCATCTACTTCCAGTCATGGTGGTACTAAATAACTATCATTAGCACTTAGAGATGATCTACAAATGAGATGTCACTGTTTGAAAGACGGATCAATAACATGATTACAGGCCCATTGTTGAAATGTTAACCACAACTGATTGAAATAAATGGACAGGTCAAAGCAGTACTGAAGACGCTTCACCTAGCCAACCAGAGGCATAGGTGGAGACGTTATCAAATTGCTGACCAATCAAATCCTTTAAACATTCATGACGGAAAGTCATCAAGAGCCTAGGGTTAGAGGGCAAAGGTTAGTTTGGAATGGGGCCTTTTTATGTAACTACATGTTAAGAACACGTGTGTTTCTCTATGAATAAATGTGTGTGTGTGTATGTGTATCTGTGTGTGTGTGTGTGTGTGGCAGAACAGCTTACTGGGCTCCTGAGGTCTGCAGAGAGGATCTGCTTGCCTTCCACATGGTCTTTGAATCTCCGCCGGGCCTCCTCCAGCGTGGGCTTGTGTCCCGCCTTCCCCAGCTTCCCCAGAACCAGGCCCCTCAGCAGGGCATCCAGGTGACCTGAGAGAGGGAGGAGAGGAGAGAATAGAAGAACCGGGGCCGGAAAACAGAAAAAGAAAAAAAAGCACCAGTCAGTCTCACATGTTAAAAACACAAACTGACACACTGAACTTCATCCAAAAGAACCAAATGTATCTACTGCTAGGCAATCCAGGAGCCAGTAAATCCATACATCACCAGCTCTGGGCTGATACCCCTACTACACAAAACACTTGCCTAACCCCAAACTGACCCTTAGCCCCTAACCCCTAGGCACTTGAGCAGAACTGAATATATTGTATAGGTGTAAGCAATATAGCAGAAAATAAATCCCACCAAGCCTATCAAGAGTGCAACGTAGACTTATTGCCATCTCTCTTACACCTATCCACCCCAATCAGTGCTTCATCAAGTAACTTGGGGCTAAAAGCTGAGGATTGACTCGGCAGCTCAGTTCGTAACGCTTACCACCGGCCCCGGGGGGCTCACCTTCGCCCTGCTTGCATTCCCAGCCCAGCTTGAGGCCGATGGGAGTGAACAGGTCCCGGATGAACTCCTGGATCTCCTCGTGGAAGTCGGTGTGGGAGAGCAGGGAGGAGAGCACGCCCAGGTTGCAGCTCAGGTCGCTCCACACCGTGTAGTTGGGCTCGTTGACAAAGGCCTCCATCAGCTTCAGCACCTCCACCGTGCTGATCATGCCAGCACGCGACTGAGGAAGATGAAGATGATTAATAGGATGAAGATTGGCGACAAGAAGAGAAGGAATTGGGGGGGGGGGGGTGAAAGTAGAATAGAGGAGGAAAATAAAGGAGAGGTAAAAGAGGAATGAAAGAGGAATATGAAGAATGAGGGTAAGAGGAATAGAAGAGGTAAGAGCAGGGGAAAAGTTGTTAAGAGTCACAGTGTTGTGATGTTATCTACAGTGTTTGTAATTGAGCCCTGAATGAATGGGACAATAAAGCCTTTGAGGAACAGGATAAAGCAGGAAAACAAGCTGATTGGATTACAAATTGTTTATCCAACATCTACAGTAAACATCTTCATAAGAGGCTTTGGTGAGAAAAAGGCCGAAGAATCAATGCTTAACAATTCACATGACATATCTTAGTCAAAGAGCTTAATACTCATGGGTACAGAGGGAGAAAGGAGCAGTTCGTTATCGAACCATAACGGTTACGTTTACATGGCCACAAAACAATAACATGTACAGGTAACTGCCAAAATAATGTAAACACTTGAGTAAATGAGGGATACAAAGTAAATCGAAAGCAGGTGCTTCCACACTGTAGTGATGCGCAGGTTGACTCAGAAGGCGCAGTTCCCGCGGGTATATCCGCAGGGCGGGTTTCGGCTCATTAAATACTGTGTAGATGGAAGGGCAGGTGGGTGGCAGGTTGAATAAAGAGAAAATGCATAAAAGATTCCATAAATGTTTTATTCATATATCTATAGGCTACATTGAGGTTTTTCTTTCATTCTTTTTAGGCTATCTGGCATTTGTGCGTTTGTCCTAACTGTACACGCCCCAAATAGCCTACATGCCAATCGCCAAATGCTTTTGGGAACGGACAGAAAAAGTGGATGTCGATCCACTTAGGGAAAAAGGACAATGTCAGAGTTGAATTAAATAAGAGAAATGCTGCAAAACGGAGTTGAAAATAAAGAGAAGGGAGGGCCAGAAAAGTTGTTTGGAGCGCTATACATATTCGACAGTCACAAGACGGGGAACTTTAGCCTACCGTTCAGATGGATAAAATGGAAACTGAAATATGGACACCGACTGTAGGTCTATAGCCTTAATATTAACTCCTGCAGAATTAAGCATTTCATTCAGCAAAAGTAAACACCAAATGTACATCGAAATATATGGGGAAATATGATTTCTTTCAGCATCTTGAGAATGCAAATGCAGTTAGCACCTCTACAGACGGTCCCCTATCTTAAAATCAGCATGATAAAAGCTGATCATATTTCCTACCACATAAAATATGTGTCCAAGCCGAACTGAAATCTTATCAGAAACATGTTGGGTCGTATTTCACAGTTTCCTATTTCCTTACCACCGGTCAAAACGACGTCAGAGAGCTTGGGTCTACAAGGTTCCATCTGCAAAAAGATGAGTCTGAGATAACTGGCTTTAAAGTTACAAACCTTCATTGGTTTAAATGGTATACATTTTGATCCTGTATTGTTTTGAACATAGCATGAATTGGGGTATTTAGAGTACTCTATAGGTAGAGACCATTTAACAAAACAAGTCAATAACTAGATTGACACAAATGTAGATAGAACCTTATTAGGGCTGACTCATTCATTTCATTTAGATAAAAATGTGCCAAAATATCAGACATTATTTATCAGAAACGCATCTAAATTAGGGCAAAATAAATCCTGCACCCGTCAAAAAAAAACATCCCGCCATCTCTGACTGTAGACTACAGCACATTTTCTAAATTTGCAGATTAGGGTCAGGTGCGGGTCTCCTTTTTATTTATTTATACATAGTGGTGCGGTTGCGGATGACCCATTCACCACTACCACACAGGTGTGGTTCCTGAGTAAATTAAGCAATTAACATCATCATGATTAGGGTAATGTATAAAAAATGCTGAGCAGAGAATTATTTTGGCTACCACAGCTATAGACAGGTTGGCTGACAACGTCGCGAAAATGATATACCGGTACGTGCATCGATGTGTCCGGAAGGCGTGCGTTATGATTCTGAAGGGTCGGATAGCTAGCAACAATGAAAAGAAGCTGCCATGTGGGGAATCGTAGGTGGCTCGTTTCAGCTAGTTGTATCTTGTTTTGAGGTGTTATGACTGATGTCATGTCTATACTAATATGGCTCAAATTCACTAGCTATCTAACCAACAACTATTTGAGAGACAACAAGTGCTCATGGGGAAATGTATGTTTTCTATTAAACATTTGGAGACTAAATATAGTTTACATGTCAGTCTAAACCAACCCTGTCTGTTCTGCCCCATAGGAAGCATTTATTTAAAAAAATATATTTTTTACCTACAACTTTTTTTCCCTTAAAACTTGGTTAAGGGCTTGTAAGTAAGCATTTCACTGTAAGGTGAAATTGTACCTGTTGTATTTGGCGCATGTGACAAATAACATTTGATTTGACACTATGTTGGGGTTTCGTTAACTTTATGTGGATTCCACATTTACAACATTGAGCGGCTAGTATATTTTAGGGGAAGCTTCGACCCTGGGCTTCCTCAAAAAGTATCTGTTTATACAGATTTTTTTTTTTACACTGTTTCTTTGCCACTGTAGTGCTAGACTAGGCAGATAGGTTCTTTCCCTTTCCATATAGCAAGGCCCTAAGGGTTTTGTGGCAGAAAGGAATTATTTTTTATGATTATGATTGTTACAGGAACTGACCCTTACCCTGTTCATGGCTGACTTATACACAAGCACCAATACCATCAATATCAAATTTATTCTTGAGCGTTAGCGTCAAGCTAAAGGGCAAGTTGGTGTAGTGTTGACGGTAGTCTCTCCTCTCACCAGGGAGAAGAGGTCGTTCTGCAGGCCCAGACGGTCCACAGGCAGCAGGGTGAGGTCTCTGATACCAGGCAGCAGGCTCTCCAACATGGCTGAGCTGTACTGGATCCTGTAGAAGCCCACTGTTCCTGGGTTGATCTATAGGGGGAGGAGGAGGAGGACAGTTGAACAGCAGCCAAAGACCATAGCCTTGTTGCCAATCTGTTTTCTTCCACTCCTTTGTCGGTGTCATGCCAAACCATTTGCTGTTCCAAACTTGTTAGCTAAAGCGGAAATAAATCTGCCTAACAAGCAAGTGTGGAAGAAAGCCCTTATATGCTTGAGTGACCCCACCCAACAAATGAACAAAATAATGTTCTATTCTAGCCATAAAAAGTACAGCTTAGCATTAAGGAAACAGGAAGAGATATTTTCTAACCCTTTGATCAACTCAGTACATGGATAATTCTCTGTTCTGAATGGCACACGCATAAGTAGTTTCACTCTCCCCTACCATAGCCTTGTGCAGTGGTTCCCTTTTTCGGTTACAGTACCACCAATTGAATTTTGCTCTGCCCGGAGTACCCCCTTGTGCATTTTACCAGTAAGCTTATGGTCTCATGAGTCTTCACAAGTACCCCTAGGGGTCTTAGTATCCCTGGTAACCACTGGCCTTGTGGATCCTCTTTAGCATTGCTAACTAGATAGGGACTAGCCAGGTTATAATCCCACTCAAGCAACCACTAGTCCCAATCAAGTGGTTATTTTTGAATGGTTCTCAGTTCCCCAAACTTACTTTAACATTACTAATGATGTCCTTTCAGTGAACAGCTATTTCTATGGTCCATTCACAAATCCTGACCCTCCAGTGACCCCTTTAAACAGCCATCTGTGTGACCTTTTGACCCCTTTTAAAGACCTTCAAGGGTCATGGTTGGCTTAACCTCTTGTCGACCCTTTTTGTCAGGTGATTGGTTTACTGAACTCAATGATCTCCCATCCGTTTGTTTAGTATTTACTGTCTCAGAATCGTGAATGTTACAGCCCATTCACAAAAATGTATAATTCTCCAAGCAGGCAGACCTCCAAGGTCATGGCTCTTGAAGCGAGAATTTTTGTATCCATTTTGCTTTTATTAGACATCTTTCTATTTCCCTAAACATGCAACTCTGTATAAGGGTTATAGTACACATGTTAAGGCCTCAGGGCTTGGTTTTCAACTCAATTCTATATTAGACAGATGTAATAGGTGGAATTTGGTTGTCCTCACCTTGACCCACTGGTCAGGGCTGACGTTGTTGATCGTGATGGTGGTCTCTGGGCTGTCCAGCAGCACCTTGAGCTTGGTACACCCGGGGTCCTCACCGGTACAGATACTGATTGGTACCATCCAGTTAGGGCAGTCCTCACCTGGTGGATGATTGACACAAGCAAGACCCAATGAGATGAAGCAAAGTAGGATATTTGTCTCATGTGACAAATAGGGAACCAGCAATTTGTACCTGGCTTTTTTTGTTGTGGCGAGTTATTGGAAAATATTATCTTACCATTATGTGGTCCACTGGCACAGAATTTCTTCTGAGATATCTTGAGGATGCGGTCATCCCCTTGCTACAAAAGTAAAAAGTATATGATTATTTAATACACAAACAGCTATATCCAAAACAGAGAGATCCCCTCTCACAGGATAAACACAGAACATTCATATTGTCCAAAGACAATTTCCATTGTGGTCTATTTACCTGCTCCTGGTCCACTACGATTATAGGGAAGCCCATCTGCTTAGTCCAGGAGCTCATCACCAGGGCGATGGGTTTCCCGCTAGCCTGTTCCAGACATTCCCATAGGTCCTCTGGGAAAGGTGGTGGGGAGAGAGGTGGTCACCAACCAATTACAATGCTCAAATATATATATCTTGTTATAATGGACCAGACAAGCCATTATAAATTCATGAGATTTATAGGAGACTTGACAGTGTTACCTGTTGCCGCATTTTTATGTTGGAACTTCAACAGATAGGAATGCATTCCTTTCCTAAAATCCTAGAGACAGAAGAAACAAAATAGGTTTACAAAGAAAGCTAGAATATCAAGAAAAACATCTGAGATGAAAATATACAAATAGTTAAAAGAGACACTTGTTCACGGAATACCCTTTTAGCTAGTACATGAAAGAGAGCTTGACTAATTAGTGGACAACATGGCAGTGTGCCTGGGCAGCAGCTCCTCACCTCGTCTCCTATGTAGTTGTGCAGCATACGGATCACAGACGCGCCTTTACTGTAAGATATGGCATCAAAGATTTCATCCACCTCCGACGGGTGGCCCACGTTCACCTGCAGTCCAGGGAATCAGTCAGTTCATGCTTTCAAACGCAGTACGAGGTTTGCTTTCATCTGATAGAGATACCTCACGTATATTCACATCTATCTATATAATCTTACAAATTTAAAGCCACACACCTCGATGGGATGACTGTTGTCCAACGCATCCAGGTCCAGGGCGCGGGTGTAGTCGGCAGACACAAACTGTGTCCAGATGTCGTAGTCAGGGAAGCAGTGGTCCACACAGAGGTACTCGATCCATGATGCGAAGCCCTCGTTAAGCCACAGATGGGTCCACCATTCCTACAAGGCAAGGGGGGGATCATATTGACTAAAACTAATTCAGGACAATGCAATTGAAGAAAGTTGTTCATATAATCTTCAATAATGCAATATCTTTCATGATCATGTCCTTCGGTCATTGACCAGCAGAGTGCTTTTTGCTTCTACATAAGCAGTAAAGAGCGCAGTGGTTGTTTACCATGGTGACCAGGTTTCCGAACCACTGGTGAGCTAGCTCGTGTCCCACCACCAGGGCCACCCACTGCCGTGAGGACGAGCATGAGTTCTTTGGGTCAATCAGCAGCGCCGTCTCCCTGGGAAACGAGGTCAAACAGCGAGGTCAACTCGAAGAAAAACAAGCGCAAAAGTGATTCATTTCACACTCCCCCTAGTGGTATCATGCATTAACACAAAAACATAAATAGCATATAAAAAAATATAAAAAAATCACATACATTTCCCGCTAGTGGTAATCAAGTAATCTTTTTGTGGAATAACATGATTGGCAGGCTAACTGTGCATCCTCTCATTAGTTGCAAATTTAGCAACATTACTTTAGATTTACCTGTAAGTAACAAGGCCCCAGTTTTCCATGGCACCTGGAGGGGGCAGCACCAAGCGTGTTAGATCTTGACTATAATTCCTATTTTTCGTCAAAATATAATAATTGAAATAGAGTCATTTGAATTGTACTTACCAGCAGCAAAGTCAGCGATAGCTATTAGATCAATTTTAGGCAATGGGTAAGGAACATTGAAGTAGTCATTGTAGAAAGGTAAGGTCTTTACAGCAACCTGTGAGAAAAGTAGATGGAAATGATATCTAGTTTTTTTTCTATTTTACACTTGATGCCAATAGATTGTTGTGCTAGCAGTAACTGTCATTCATCAATATGTGATACATGACTAGAGTTTAGTACTGGTCTAACCAGTATCCAAGTTTAAAAAGGGGTAAAAACAACTCACCTCTAGTGCAAATTTCCCTTGTTCCGCCTTTCCGGTAGGCGTGTAGACGCGTACGGTCACGCCGTCCGACGATTGGCCTTCTACAAAGTCGTATTCGCCGATGACGAACGCTACAAGGTACGTGGACATGATGGGGGTGGTGGCAAACTTCACTTCCAAAAGGCTGTCATCTTCTGGATGTGGTTTTCGATCGATGACATTCTGTGTCATTGAGGACAAGGGCATATTAGTACAGACAGAAAATGTAAATCAGAAAGTCATAGAGTCAGCAATGCTTTTGAAGAATGAGCTCATAGAATTTAACAGTCCACAGGGCAGACATCTTGGAAAAACATACTAATTCAGTTACATTTTGAATGCCAGCAGACTTATTACTCTTGTAGCTAGATGGGGGGGGGGAATGCAGTGACCCAACAAGACCGTCTTATGTTACATAAGCCAATGTTAGCAGAGAGCAAACAACAGAGTGGCGAAATGTGACTCAAGCTGTTTGGGGTCTTGCGTCCTCAGGCGGAAGAGTTAGTGTGACACATACCATATTTGACAAGGCTACTCGGTCCTTGGGAACTATCAGAGAGATGTCAAAGGTGGCTTTGATAGCTGGCTCGTCCCAACAGGGGAAGGCCCGGCGAGCGTCCGTGGCCTGAGGAGAGAAGAAAGGAGGGAACGCCACGGGAGGTTAGGCAAGATAGTTTCAACACGTTTCACAGCATGTTATGTCAGGCCAACATCCTGGAGGGTGTCAGAGGGCTGCTTTATAATAAATCTACTCCAATGACCTCTAGTGAAAGTTCAAAATAAACAACATTCCGTATATAGCAGCTGGGCATGTCGTTCCCCTCCCCACATTTTTTTCTAAAGAGATTACAATGTTGCATTATCAAGACTCTCCAACAATGGTTGCTAAAACATTCAGCCTATAGCCAGGGTGTGACAACCCTCAAACACTGTGGTCAAATGGCAGTCACATTCCTTTACACTATTGCAACATTGGTTAAGCAAATCAACTCTTCTGCCGAGAGAAACTGTACTCATTACTGTACCAGAAGTAATGCAGGACAGGAGGAGCGCCTAGTTACTGTACCTCGAACTGTGTGACAGCAGCATAGCGGATTTCTCCTGCAGGAGTTGCATATTTACTTCTGTAGAAACCTTTCATTTTGTCGTTCAGCTCCCCAACAAAGTCAATCTTCAAAGTACCAGATCCTGGGAAACAGGTGCAAAAACCAACATGTGTTTATTCAGCCTTTACTACAATAAGAGGTTTGTTTTTTTGTCAACTACAAACAAAAAGACATGGCATGGTGTCAAACACTAGGAAGAATAGTGAATGGCAGAGAGTGGAGGGTTTATTATAAACCTAAAAAGCCCTGGAGCCATTCTGGTTAACGGCGAGTCCTTTGACTTACCTTTCTGTAGAGCACTAGGGAATGACAGAGTTACTTTCTCATCCTCATTTTGATAGTTGAATCCTGTAGCGTTAATTTCTAAAGAGAAGGGAAAAAATGCAAGGCTGATATTCGCTGCCATAACATAATAATGAAAAGAACATACAAATGTGCCTAACAAGCCTGAAAAAGCAGGTCTAATCAGGAAATAGAAATACATAAAATCAAAAATATATATAATAGTTTGTCTATATTCAAGAGAAATATGAAAAGACAATTGACAGAATCTCACCCTCACCTTCCCCTCCCTCTGGTACAAAGGATGCTGTGATGATGTCGATGTCAGCACAGTTCATCACAATCTGATTAGTGGCCAGGTTAACCTGGAAAAACGACAGAAACACGACTACTAAGTAAAATCGGGGACTAGCATACCCTTGTATAAATCCCCAGGAAGACATAAGAACGACATTTTTAATTAGTGTAAAAAATAAAATGTTTGGCAGTCATTCTAGAGTCCCTCAATGATAATACTCCCTCGATATAATACTTCCAAACTAGGATATTTGTTTTTCTGCCATAAGCAAATCCACCATTAAGGGTAAATCTAATCTGAACTGTGTCAGATAGCAGCGATAGGGATCAAACAACTTACTGTAGGAGGCTTAACCTACAGTGGCAGGCTTAACCTACAGTGGCTCAGTGTCACCGTGAAAAAATTGTGGCTTGACAGGGAGAGCGGAAAGGGAGTGAAAGATGGTTTGGAGAGAGGGAAAGAAAGAGACAGCCTATAGGGCTTCTGACTAGAATGCAATGTGATAGCGGCTCATGCGACGGTCGACCGTCCGACCTATTGAGGGCGGAACCCAGAGGCACACTCAGACGCGGCTTTCTGAGAGAAAAGGCTAGTCCCATTTATTGACGGTTGGGTGCTGCCGTTGTTTATTTTGATACTCAGAGAGCTGGGAGGTTGTAACCAAGAAGGCAGGGCTGTAATTATAGAGTGTGCTAGGTGATGGCACGGTGCCACATAGCTATCAGTCTTGTTGGCTATTGTGCGGTTATCTGACAACTTTTAAATCCTGGGCTAGCATTGACATTAACTTAGCTAATGAAATTATAGAATGTGCATACAAATAGCAGCCACGGAACTGACAACACATAGCCCATGTATTGCAGTTAAAAATGCCATACTTGACAACTGTACTTATCACTTAAATGCAAAGAGTTGCCTAATCCTTTCATCTAGCCTAATTTCCTTGGCAAATGCAGTTCACCAACTACGTAAAACAATGTGCCACCCCCCTATGGATACCAAACATAGATCAGCGGCACATAGATAACCCATACCGAAATAATCTATTAGATTTAGACAATGTTTGTGTGTAAGGTACTAAAATAGTTTAGCCTGGCGTTTTAAGTGTCATTGAAACACAGCCAGTGTTATGTCCCCATGATGACTAGTAACTTGTGTTCCTAGCCTGTGTTCTGAGATGAAGATGGTGTATGCAAACATCTGAGCGGAATTTATGCACCATATTTGTCACCAAATATGATACCCATAAGAAACGAATCAAATGAAGCAAGCAAGTCTGTAATAGACATGTGGTGTAGTAGTTGGGATGGGCATTTGACAGTTGCAGTACTCGTATTGGGGAAAAAACTAAATCATACTCAAGTATTACAGATAACAAATACTAATTGCCCCATACAGACCGTGTACAAAACATTAAGAACACATTCCTAATATGAGTTAAACCCCCTCCCCTTTTGCCCTCAGAACAGCCCCAATTCTTCAGGGAATGGACTCTACAAGGTGTCAAAAGAGTTCCAGAGGGATGCTGGCCCATGTTGACCCCAATTCTTCCTACAGTTGTGTCAAGTTGGCTGGATGTCCTTTGGGTGGTGGGCCATCCTTGATACACACGGGAAACGGTTGAGCGCGAAAAACCCAGCAGTTTTGCAGTTCGACACAAAACGGTGCGCCTGGGACCTACTACTACGTTTAAAAGGCACTTAAATATGTTGTCTTGCCTATTCACAATCTGAATGGCGCACACATACACAATCCATGCCTCAAGGCTTAAAAATCCTTCTTTAAACTGTCTCTTCCCCTTCATCTTCTGCACTGATTGAAGTGGATTTAACAAGAGACATCAATAAGGAATAATAGCTTTCACCTGGTCAGTCTAGGTCTAAGTGAACCCAGCGGAAAATAGGCTAGAGACAATTATTCCCAAACTGCTGCTTGTTGTTGGAACACATTTTCCTACTTCAACCAGTCCATTTATAATTTGTGATAAAACTGTCATCATTTGGCAAGGAATGTAGTTTGTGTATCCATCAGCTAGATACCGCTTTTATAGGCTTGTGATGCACACTCAGCACGCCTGTGTGTGCAGGGAGCAGTCAGAAGGCAATTGAGTGAATGAGACATGGAGGGGAAAGGGAATTTAGGGGTAAAACGGGGGGTGCCAAGGCACATTCCACCAAATAGTTTTACAGTATAACAAAATAAATACAAGTCATCTCTGGTTACAGATCGAGCTTTGACGTCCGTTTGAGAATTCATGCCCATCCGTATGTAGTAACTGGTTTACACCATCAACATACCAACAGGCAATGGGAAGTACGCAAGGTTGCACACCATTTTCCCAATCACTGACATATTAGGAATAATTTAACTACATTTCTTTAAGTGTCGTGCATTATCATCAAACAATATCAGTTCTAAATGTTATACATCATGGTTGTTGAATATCTAGTGTTTTGTCATTGAAATTGTCTGCTAGCAACACGCTTGCAAAATAGGTTAACACAGAGACGGAAGCTGAGAGGTCCTCTAGTAGGAAGACATTTACTAGCTATGATTTAGCAAACATTAGCTCAGTTAGCACTAGCGCGCATGTTAACTGGGTGCGCTGACATGCAACTAACGTTAGCATTGAAGCTAAATCAACATCTTTGCATTGACGTTGATCATACTATACATTAATTTCAAGTGAGAAGTATGTAGTAGTGACTATTAGCCCGTGAACGATTTGCAAAAATTACAGCGAGTTAACGTTAATGTGCCTAGCTATCTAACTAGTATTAGCAGTTAACTAGCGAATGACGGTTCATCTAGGTAGGTAGCTAGCTAGTTACTCTGGACGGTACCATTCAAGCCAATATTTTCTACATTGAATAGATATGTTCAACCTAGCTAAAGTGAACTAGGCTAGCTGTTTGCCACTACTATCATGGGTTAGTAGATACGGTTAGTTTGTGGTTCGCTAGCTGGCAAGTTAGCTAGCTAGTTAGCATTTTGCCATTCGAACGTTGTACATTTGGCAAAATAGATTACATAACCATGCACCAAGTACGATACAAATTGTCTTTCAATTACTTTCCCTACCTCCACAATCGCCTCTAGCTTGCCCTCGAAAGTGAAGTCGATGAGGTCGGGCTTCAAGCACAACCCGTAGTTGACAGGGTAGACGTCAGTGGGCAACCTTACGAAGGGCCTCCTTTCAGGCATGGTGTCTGTATTTTGTCTGGTGGCGATTGCGAAGACGGTGCTGCTGTGTATTACTCGGAATTTGATAGTTCTGAAGTTCTGCAAAATGTGCTTCGACAGCAAAACTGGATCTTGGGGAATTACTCGTTTTACGAATGACAGCGAAACCCGACGGCCGAGAACCAGCAACATAAAATCCTTCGCTAGAAATGTTACCAGCTAGGGTCCTCCCCTCTCACTTCAAATCCACCGTAACAACGTGTGTAGGAGCGCAGTATGACGAGGAAAGTGTCATCGCGTTGAAGCGGAGGAACACTGGAACAAGGGGGTGTGTTCAATATGTTTGGTTTTGAATTAGTTTGTCAATTGCAGTAAACTCTTTTTCTCCAAAAATATAGCTATGTTATGTAAAATATTTGACATAAATCATAACTGACAATTACATGCTTTCTGTTTGTAGCATTCCTTATTAGTAGTAGTAGATAGTAGCAGAAATAACAATAATGCATGAAGTCATCTGCACTCTCTGAAAATAAGAATTTGCATCAACAACAGGTTGTTTACCTTTTTATGTTGTGAATGTTTTGATGATTGTCTATGTTGTTGCCTAGTAGTGAGTGTGTGTAAATCACCTATGGAAACCAGTAGTCAGAGGGCTTAGCTACTCACATGACTCATGTAGGTCATTGCAGACATCTCTCTATCAACTCTACTTTGTTTGCTTAAGAATCCTCCTGCCAAGAAGACGTGCACGGCCACTGAAGGTGTTCGAAGTAGCTGCTGCTCAATTCTTCAGATCATGTCATGAAAAAGCAACCAATTTAAGATACAATTCCACTATCTAAACCCATGTAACTCTTTATTATCTGTGTCCAACGGCTAAGTAACTGGTGCTGTAGCCTGCATCCATAAGAACCCGTTTATGCTTGATCCAAAAATGTGGTCGGAGGCGTATGGATGGTGTGATGCGATTGCGAAGCCTCCAGAGGCAAGCAGTGGCCAAATTGAGCTCCGTACTGCGCTATGCGCCTCACATTTTGTAACAATGAGTAGGGCTTCGCATTGACATGATTAGTTGATGGTAGGTGCGGGTATGAGGTCCTGTATAAATACAAACTCACTTCCTTGACAACTTCTTTCAGAGCATCTCTGAGATGCACTGACTTCTGCAGAGGCCATATCAAAGGCGCTGCATAGTCATTCTGACGTCTGCATTGGCAGTGCAGCACCTACGGTCAGCATTTACCGGCTCTGCAGAAGTCAGGGCATTCATACATCTTGTGCTTTGCGGGGCAGCGCAGAGATGTTGTGGGGCAGCGCAGAGCTGTTGTGAAGGAAATTGTCAAGGAACTGAGTTTGTGTTTATACAGGACCGCCCGCCCTCACCTACCATCAACCAATCATGCAGAGTAGAATGGAGCCCTCCGCATTGTTACAACAGTTAAACATTTGGCCACACCTTGTAGATATATCTTTGATTTTTTGTCTTCTGATCTAAACATCTTTGATCTATAAACCAACAATAACTGAAAGCAGATTCTCATGATTCAAAAAACATAAACAAGTAATAGTTTATTCTAAAATGCAGAGCAAGGCAGAATAGCCAAAGTGACCCCCAAAACGTTGCAAGAAGAATCGTAACAATACGCAGCACAGCGCAGATATATTGTTCTTGAACACACCTCAAACTGAGCTGACAGCAAATATGGCGATGTCCATGAGGAGGGCATTACTGCCTCTGCATCGGATGAGATTCAGCAATTTGAAGGTATTATTTGAGAGAATATTGATTACATTAGCTATACATTTCACATAATTCATTGAAATGTTGACTGCTCAGCCCGAGAAAATGCCACCGAAAAAAAGCTGTAGGTTTATAATCAGCAGTAGCTAGCTAGCTAAGTTAGCTAACCTAGCTAAACCCAGCAAGCAGATCTTTTTGGAAGGCAACTCTTGCTAAAACAGTACATTTTTCAACTGACTAAGTTTTAAACCAGTTTAGCTACCTCGCTAGTCTATACTTATTAATAATCACCGTAGCCAACCTAAAATGCATGTAACTTAATAAGATGTCATAATTGCATTTTATAACACTGTTTTCTTCAGTCTCTTTGACTAGCATCATCTGATTTTTGTATTTATTTCTAAAAACCAAGTTGTTTGTTAAACTAAATGCATAAACGAAAATGTTCTCGAATGTACCATCATATTATGATATTAACCATACAATAATAACCAATTGATAAGGATGTGCAATTATCTTATCTCCGTGAATTTGCAAACCACATGAACAAATTGTGCTATAACCTTTATGCATAGACTGGTACGCCATGATTTCTTATCTAATCCACCTGCTTTTCCCTCATGTAGAATGCAGAGGCTTCGCTGGAGGTACGGTATCCCCTGCCCATTGTTGTCCCGGTAAGGACCAAGAAGCGCTACTTCATTCCCCCCGCAGTGGGGATTAAAGGAAAGGCAGCAGCGTCTGCAGACCAGGAGGCCAAAGCCAGAGCGGCAGGTGTTGTCCTGAGGCAGGAGTACATGGAGAGAGCCATCAACATCGCCTGCACTGGTACAGACCTGTTTAAGTGCATTCGTACACTTTTCAAAATGTCAGACATTCTGGCACTACTGCTGATGACTGCATATCATCAGTAGTGTAAGACTTATGAGCCATTTGAGAATAAATGTTGTAGACTTGTTCTGAAAGCAAGCTAGACCAGTATAGTATTAGCATATACATTATGGTCATCTTAAAGTTAAAACCTTCAGTTTGTTGTGCACAGAATCAAAGTTAACAGGGTTGCCACTGTTACAATGAAGCAAATAATATACATAGTCAGAATAACCAATATCTCTCTCCTTTCCACTACCACAGCGGGAGTGTTTGACCCCTATATCCCCCCAGAAGGTGATGCTCGTCTCTCCAGTCTGTCCAAAGAGGGTCTGAAACAGCGCACAGAGCAGATCAAACAGGGTGCTGCCTCCCAGCTAGCGTGAGACAGTCTTCCTGTGTCACACTCTAACATTGCCCGCCGCCCCATTGTTTATCTTTTTGTAGAATATTGAGCGATCGTTCCTTATCTTTCACACACACTCAAATACTCCCAGCTAGCAAAGACTGTCTGTCATGTACTCCTTAGATATTCTTACTCTCTGTTACTATTAGACTTAGAATGAGTACCTATTTGTCTCTTATATTGCATTAACGTCTTTGGCATTGAAACAAACCCGGTTACACTTTAAACAAACTTTTATAAAGGCTTTATAGTCCATTCATGAAAGCCTAATAAAGGGTTTATGAAGGCTTAAAAGTTGAATTTCATTTAAAGTGGGAACACCAAACCTTCTCTCCACTGCAGGATACGCAAGATCAAAGAGCATGACGCTGAGTTCACCACAAAGGCGTTCCCAGTGAAAGCTCAGGAGATCTTCGTTGACGCGCACAACGCTCTCACACAGTAAGAGATACACTCACTCTCATATGACCCAAATCAACTGCTCCCTATCCTGCTTACACTCTTGGCTACCAGGCAAAGATGATCTGTGAAAGGGGTGGGTGGTGTCCCCAGTTAATCCAGTGAGGCATTTCTAATGGAAGTGAGACAGTGACTCACTGTGCTCATGATGGATATATTTTCTTCACTGATATAGCTTGCTGTGAAAGTCTGTTTAGGCCAATCTTGTTTGTAAATCTGAACTACCTGATTTGGCTTAGTTTTTCGGCTTGCTCATTAAGAAGATGCAACAGTAACTTGAAACAGTCTAACCAGGTCTTGTCTTGAAGTCGCCTAGGCTAGCTAGTGCTAGCAAACTTCTTTCGCCAATTAGCTTCAGGTGATTAGTGTGTGACCGTGGCGAAGTTGGTTTGACATTGGATAGCCTTGGATAGCCTATCTCTGGAGCTAGTTGGTGACCGTCAATAAATTATACAATGTAAATGGGACAATATTTTCATTTTGTCCGTCTTTTAGTTGTCTCAATAAATACTTTCAATATTTGTATATCAATTTCTACAATTTATAGTTTGTCATTGAAATAAGGTACTATTGACATTTAAAATATTGTTCCATGTACATTGCATTCAGAAAGTATTCAGACCCCTTGACATTTTCTGCATTTTGTTACGTTACAGCCTTATTCTAAAATGTGTTATATACTTTTTTTTTTCTCATCAATATGCACACAATACCCCATAACGACAAAGCGAAAACATAAAAAGCAGAAATACCTTATTCAGACTCTTTGCAATGAGACTCGAAATTGAGCTCCGGTGCATCCTGTTTCCATTGATCATCCTTGAGATGTTTCTACAACATGATTGGAGTCCAATTGGGGTAAATTCAATTGATTGGACATGGTTTGGAAAGGCACACATCTGTCTATATAAGGTCCCACAGTGGACAGTGTATATCAGAGCAAAAACCAAGCCATGAGGTTGAAGGAATAGTCCGTAGAGCTCCGAGACCGGATTGTGTCGAGGCACTGACCTGGGAAGGGTACCAAAATATGTCTGGAGCATTGAAGGTCCCCAAGAACACAGTGGACTCCATCATTCTTAAATGGAAGAAGTTTGGAACCACCAAGACTATTCCTAGAGCTGGCCGCCTGGCCAAACTGAGTAATCGGGGGAGAAGGGCCTTGGTCAGGGAGGTGACCAAGAACCCGATGGTCACTCTGACAGAGCTCCAGAGTTCCTCTGTGGAGCTGGGAGAACCTTCCAGAAGGACAACCATCTCTGCAGCACTCCACCAATCAGGCCTTTATGGTAGAGAGGCCAGACGGAAGCCAATCCTCAGTAAAAGGCACATGACAGCCTGCTTGGAGTTTGCCAAAAGGCACCTAAAGGACTCTCAGACCATGAGAAACAAGGACTCTCAAGTCTGATAAAACCAAGATTGAACTCATTGGCACAAGCGTCACGTCTGGAGGAACCCTGGCACCATCCCTACGGTGAAGCGTGGTGGCAGCATGCTGTGGATGTTTTTCAGCGGCAGGGACTGGGAGACTAGTCAAGATTGAGGGAAAGATGACGGAGGAAAGTACAGAGATCCTTGATGAAAACCTTCTCCAGAGCGCTCAGGACCTCAGACTAGGGCGAAGGTTAATCTTCCAAAAGGACAACGACCCTAAGCACACAGCCAAGACAGTTCAGGAGTGGCATCGGGACAAGTCTCTGAATGTCCTTCAGTGACCCAGCCAGAGCCCGGACTTGAACCCGATCCAACATCTCTGGAGAGACCTGAAAATAGCTGTGCAGCGACCACTCCCCATCCAACCGGACAGAGCTTGAGAGGATCTGCAGAGACGAATGGGGAAAAACTCCCCAAATACAGTTTTGCCAAGCTTGTAGCGTCATACCCAAGAAGACGCAAGGCTGTAATCACTGCCAAAGGTGCTTCAACATAGTACTGAGTAAAAGGTCTGAATACTTACTTACTTACTTATACACTGCTCAAAAAAATAAAGGGAACACTTAAACAACACAATGTAACTCCAAGTCAATCACACTTCTGTGAAATCAAACTGTCCACTTAGGAAGCAACACTGAATGGCAATAAATTTCACATGCTGTTGTGCAAATGGAATAGACAAAAGGTGGAAATTATAGGCAATTAGTCTGTCAGCATAGTGTCCAGTGCATGGAGGCGCTACCAGGAGACAGGCCAGTACATCAGGAGACGTGGAGGAGGCCGTAGGAGGGCAACAACCCAGCAGCAGGACCGCTACCTCCGCCTTTGTGCAAGGAGGTGCACTGCCAGAGCCCTGCAAAATGACCTCCAGCAGGCCACAAATGTGCATGTGTCAGCATATGGTCTCACAAGGGGTCTGAGGATCTCATCTCGGTACCTAATGGCAGTCAGGCTACCTCTGGCGAGCACATGGAGGGCTGTGCGGCCCCACAAAGAAATGCGGTAGCATGAGACGTAGTCTACAACCCACACAAGTGGCTCAGGTAGTGCAGTTCATCCAGAATGGCATATCAATGCGAACTGTGGCAAAAAGGTTTGCTGTGTCTGTCAGCGTAGTGTCCAGAGCATGCAGGCGCTACCAGGAGACAGGCCAGTACATCAGGAGACGTGGAGGAGGCCGTAGGAGGGCAACAACCCAGCAGCAGGACCGCTACCTCCGCCTTAGTGCAAGGAGGTGCACTGCCAGCGCCCTGCAAAATGACCTCCAGCAGGCCACAAATGTGCATGTGTCTGCTCAAACGGTCAGAAACAGACTCCATGAGGGTGGTATGAGGGCCCGACGTCCACAGGTGGGGGTTGTGCTTACAGCCCAACACCGTGCAGGACGTTTGGCATTTGCCAGAGAACACCAAGATTGGCAAATTCGCCACTGGCGCCCTGTGCTCTTCACAGATGAAAGCAGGTTCACACTGAGCACATGTGACAGACGTGACAGAGTCTGGAGACGCCGTGGAGAACGTTCTGCTGCCTGCAACATCCTCCAGCATGACCGGGTTGGCGATGGGTCAGTCATGGTGTGGGGTGGCATTTCTTTGTGGGGCCGCACAGCCCTCCATGTGCTCGCCAGAGGTAGCCTGACTGCCATTAGGTACCGAGATGAGATCCTCAGACCCCTTGTGAGACCATATGCTGACACATGCACATTTGTGGCCTGCTGGAGGTCATTTTGCAGGGCGCTGGCAGTGCACCTCCTTGCACTAAGGCGGAGGTAGCGGTCCTGCTGCTGGGTTGTTGCCCTCCTACGGCCTCCTCCACGTCTCCTGATGTACTGGCCTGTCTCCTGGTAGCGCCTGCATGCTCTGGACACTACGCTGACAGACACAGCAAACCTTTTTGCCACAGTTCGCATTGATATGCCATTCTGGATGAACTGCACTACCTGAGCCACTTGTGTGGGTTGTAGACTACGTCTCATGCTACCGCTAGAGTGAGAGCACCGCCAGCATTCAAAAGTGACCAAAACATCAGCCAGGAAGCATAGGAACTGAGAAGTGGTCTGTGGTCCCCACCTGCAGAATCACTCCTGTTTTGGGGGGTGTCTTGCTAATTGCCTATAATTTCCACCTTTTGTCTATTCCATTTGCACAACAGCATGTGAAATTTATTGTCAATCAGTGTTGCTTCCTAAGTGGACAGTTTGATTTCACAGAAGTGTGATTGACTTGGAGTTACATTGTGTTGTTTAAGTGTTCCCTTTTATTTTTTTGAGCAGTGTATTTTGAATACATCTGCAAAAATGTCTAAACCTGTTTTTGCTTTGTCGTTATGGGGTATTGTGTGTAGATTGATGGGGGAAAATGCATTTAATCAATTTTAGAATAAGGCTGTAATGTAACAAAATGTGCAAAAAGTCAAGGGGGCTGAATACTTTCCGAATGTACTGTACAGTGTGTCTTTTACCGATGGTCCCTAACTAGCCCTATGGGTATATCAAATGTTAAACCAAATTGACCATGGGCATTAAAATCTGGTCGTGTGCAGCTGCGCTCCAAATTGATGATTACTTGGGTGCTACCAGCTTTTGGCATGTGGGCAGGTTTGAAGTAAACACAACCCAAGGAAAACTGTTACAGTCCCATTCATTCCATGACATACCGTTTTTTGCTATCTCGAAAATCTCAGTTTTGGTCGAGACTTACTTTATGACCAAAATGATCCTATTTACACTTTGTAGTAAATTTTGAAACCAGAATAAATGTTTTTGGCTCATCGATGCCATAGGTCACTATCAAAACAAGAAGTTGCTTTTTAGGGGCAGTCGCTCTTTTAAGTGTATCACCCTTCTTCTGTCTGTGTGTTTTCAGGTTTAACAAGGAGAAACTTCACTCCCTTGTGACAGAAAGGTGTTACCCTGTAAGTTCTCCTTCCTTCAGGCAGTTATTGTCACCATCACCAGTACACTTGCTTTAACTGTTACTGTTTGTACAATACACAGGCTATTTATTTCAACATGTATATTTATCCTCAGTTCTATTTGCACTGATACAATCCCAGTGTTATCATGATGTCATGAAAATTGCTGCTGCTGCAAATAGTGTGTGTGGCTGCACTTTAGGGTTGGGCGGTATATAGATTGTCATACCGTTTCTGTACCATACGGGGGTATGCGGTGTTACCAGAAGTGCACACATGGGGCTCTGTTTTTAAACGCTCAAAACAATTTAGGCAACAGTCCTCTCGATCCAGGAGGGAGTTGAATGTCTCTGCTGTAAGCAAGAAGCTTGATCTTGACGACATCTAGCCAGTTAGCAAATCAAATGCATAGCTGCAGCCCTGGCTTGGATATAATTTCTTTGACATTTCTTAGTTATAAGTAGTGGGCTAGCACATACCGACCTCACATGGTCTCTATCGCCCAAGCCGATTGTACTTAATTTTACGGTACAGAATTAACCAGGTATTTTACGAAGAAATAGTATGATCAAATGTTAACTATACTTGTAACTTATGTTATAACCTATAAGTTACTTGTTGTGTTTTGTCTTTGGGATGCTCTTTTAGCTTAGATATGGCATTAGCTCACTGTCTGTCCATCCTGTGCAGGAGATGGTGAGGGGGAACCGCTACAAGACGCTGCGGTGGCATTTCGTGGAGTCCCTGGAGCCGCCCAAGGTGGTGCACGCCCGCTGCCCAGACATGGTCAGCAAAGGCAACATGTATGGGCAGGTTACGGTGCGCATGCACTCCAGACAGGTGAGACGGACAGTCGCAAACACACAGTCTGTCACTCCGAAAATGGTTGTCGTCATTTTGGAATACTGTCACGACGAGCCATTAAACAAGTATATAACACACAGGTTGGGTACTATGGAATCCCACATTTTGAAACGTTAAAAGGAGACAATGGCGCTATGCTTAGCTTTAGCTATAAGGGTCTGCATTTATTTATAGACTGAAACATTCACATTGCATTAGCATAGTAGTAATGAGTGAACCAATTAGTAATGAGTGAACCAATTCTCTCTTAACTCATTCTCTTTTCTCCTTCCCCCCTACCTTTTCCTGCCCCCTGAATCTGTCCCACTCTTATGGCTGAACGTAACCACTCTGTTTACATCATCGTTTCACCCTTATCCTCAATAAGGGTTGTGTTACCTTGTTGTGTTACCTGAAATAACATAATTCCTAAATTGTTAACTTGTGTGTTCTGGTGGTTAGACCCTGGCCGTCTACGACCGCTTCGGCAGACTGATGATGGGGAGCGAAGAGGAGCCCAGGGATGTGCTGGAGTACCTGGTTCTGGAGAGGCACCTCGTCAACCCATACGGCATGTGGAGGTTACATGGCAAGATAGTACCAGCCTGGGCCCCAGTGAAGGAACCCGTCGTCAAGGTGACCTTTCATAGGAGTCTATAGCAAGATTACTGATTTAAAGGGGCACGTCACAAATGAATGCGGTTCAAAAGTGGTGATGTGCCCCTTTAACACTGTTTACCAAAGGGTTGATTAGAAAATGATTAGATGACTAATGAAATTCCTGAATACATTTTCAGTTCATTACCTGAATGGATTTTAAATGATTTTTTAAATGTACTAAATCTCTGTTATTTACCATATGTGTTTTGTCTCAGACAGTTTTAGGACTGGCCTTAGATTTCTCAGTAACTTGTATGGTACACACAAGCTAATATGAGAGCCCATTTGTCTGTGGTTGTAATTTCTGCTCACTGGCTATTATTTGCTCTGTTTCAGACTGTTATGATCCCTGGCCCGGAGCTCAAGCCAGGCGAGGAATTTGAGGGGCTCAACTATGAAGTGCCCAAGCCTAAGGCTGTGCAGTGGCACAAATAGACCACAGGTGGGAGCTGTAATTCTGGGCCAGCATATACGTTCACATTTTTTTAAGAAACCATGAAGCTACATTTAGTTTTCTGCCTTTATATAAAAAAAATACACTGTTTGTTACACCTTACACTTGTATATCTCAAACACTTCAAATAATCCATATTGTCCAGATCTGTAGAGATTGTATGGTTTATTTCAATGGTGAATATATTACATGTTAATTTAAAGAATACAAAAATAAAATGTCCCATCTCTTTTTTTCATACCTTTTTGGATTTCAGTGAATGTGTAGTTATATCAGAATAATCTACTTTTCATCGGCAATACATACAAAAATAACTGAAATCAACAGAGATCATTTTCAACATGCATACAAAAAGGATGCGTTGTGTAATGATGGTGTTTGATTCTACTTAACAAAAAGACATAGCACACCCATTCAAAAAACACATTACATGCATAAAAAAAAAACACTCCCAAAACGAAGTTGGTCCATTGCGGAAAACACGAGGCAACACATGAAGATGATATCACCACGGTACAACATTTTCATTTTCACTGAATGAGGAGATGTGGCAAATATGGCTGGATACATTTGGTAAATAAAGCATGGAAATGGTGAATAAATCAATGACAAGGGCCTTGTGTACAGTTTTAGCGGGACTATACTGAGGTGCAGTTGTTTTAGGGCAACTGTTTCCAAGTTGAGTTGTATGCTTAAAAAAAGAATGTGAAAAAAGCTTTGGTCGTGCATCCTCAAAGTGCAGATATACCTTTTTTTGAAATAAGTATTTATTATTCTGCTAATAAAATTGCTATTGTAAATTATTCAAAAGAACAGATTATAGCTAAATCAGTGAATTAGTACGATTTAAGTTCTCTGTTAAAGGTAGATGTATTATGTTATTAATATTAGCACTGTGTCTGTGGGGACATGATTATGTTGTTCTACATTACTGACATTCAATTTGATATCCTTGTAGCCACGACTGTGTAATTGACACAATTGACTTTGAAAAAGCACAGATAAATATTACAGCTGGAAAGCTGTCCTTAAATAGTTTGGAATGTGTTTATAGCAGGCAACAAAAGGACATGCATCACCACCGTTGTAATCAGTGATTTCCAAACTGCTGGATGTGCTTCCAGGTTAACCTGAAGGAGCACTGTTCTAGTGTAGATTATATCCCTGTGTGTCTATAAGGATTTACCACCAGCTTCATAAGGCTCAGGCTGTTATTTTTTAAACACATTGTCAACCTTTTACAGCCATGGCAATGGGGTTTTAACTGTGTGATACAGAAGAGTGCATTGTCACTTATAAACACACAAAGACACAGAAAACAATATACATTTCTAAAAGGGGTCAAAGTGGAAAGAAGAAGAGGGACTGCATCCAGACGCTTTCTCTGATTGAGAACCTGGGGGGGTAAATGTACCTCTGGTGGGCACAGCTTTTGCAGATCCTGGCCCAGGGACGTATTGCTTGTGGAGCAGTGTCTTTCTGGGGAGTGTTATGAATGGACAGTCCAGGGGCCTTTGCTACATTCAGGTTCATTACCCCCCCTGCTATAGGACATCTTTGCACAGTGACCCAGTCAGTGAATCGGGTGTAACAACCCACTGAGACCATTCTTGTTCGAGCCAGTAACTGACAGGCCTTGCATTTACAAGTCGGATGGGAAGACGAAGGCTTCTGCAGCACTTTCGGCATCGTCTTCCTCCTCTTCCTCTTCAGGAATGTTTTCAGGATCCCATGTAAAAATGTCAGAGTTATTGTCGTTTTCTGTGATGGATGAGGGGGATGATGGTGGTTTGGTCCCTTCCATCTCCCAAGGGCACATAGCATCACGGCGAGCCAGGGGCACGTTAGCTTTGGTCGCCTCTGCCCCCTGCGTGTTGCCGGCTGCAGATTCTGCAGCGTCACCCTGTTCCATAGAGAGCGCACCCTGGGTCTCTGTGACGTCCTGTCTACCACTGGCAAGGATAGTTTCCTCTTTCTCTGCAGACTTTTCTGGTTCATCAGTTTCCCATGGGCAAACGTCTTCTCGAACACTTTCTTGCTTTTTTATCTTCTCTGGTTCTATAGGATCCCTGGTCTCCCATGGACAAATGTCTGCCTTGGTGCTGTCCTGGCTTTTAGTATTTTCTGACTCTTCAGCTGGACCAGTTTCCCATACACAAACATCTGCCTGAACACTGTCTTGCTTTTTCATCTTTTCTGGTTCTTCGGGGACATCAGTTTCCCAAGGACAAATATTAACTCGAACACTGTCTCGTCTTTTCTCTTTTTGTGTTTCCTTGGAGATATCTGTTTTAGTACTGTCTTGTCCATTTGTCTTGTCAGTCTCTCCAGTTTCCCAGGGACAAACATCAACTTTGACACCATCTTTCTCCTCTGTCTTTTTTGGCTCCCCAATTTCCCATGGACCAACGTCCGTTTGAGTGCCATCTCGTCTTTTTGTCTTGTCTGGCTCATCATTTGCCCCAGTTTCCCAACGATAAACCTCTGCTAGAACGCTGTCTTGTCTTTTAGTCTTTCCTGTTTCTATGGAGACAATTGCCAGAGTGCTGTCTTGCTGCTCTGTTTTCTCAGTCTCCCAAGGACAAATATTTACTCGAATGCTGTCAGTCTCTTTTGGATCAGCTTGAGTTCTGCCTTGAGTTTCCCAAGGACAAACATTTGTACAAGGGATGTCTTTTCCATCTGTATTTTCTTGGTCCCCAATGTCCCATGGACAAATGTCTGTTTTTGCAACAGTGGTCTCCTGGGAAAATGATCTTTTGGTGATCTTTATGGTTATGGGTGGCATTGGACTCTCCTCTTCCCAAGGACAAAGTACTGTCAAATCTTTCGGTGGGTCAGGGAATTCCCATGGACATGCTTTTTCTACGGGGACACTTAGTTTTTCAGGGGCAGATTTAGCTTGCTCTGTGCTTTTTGTTTGTACATCTTGTTTCCCAATGCTTGGCGTGTCTGTTGATTCCCAAGGACAGACATTCTCCCGTATACCGTCTTTGGATTTTGGGGTCTCTTCAGATTCCCAAGGACAGACATTGGCATGTATTGTCTCCTGACATTTTGGTGGCGCATTATGTAATCCCTTGTCCTCCTGTGGATTAACATTTTCATAAATAATCGGCACCTTTACTTTTTCAGGGAAGGAATCACCCACATCCCAACGGCAGACATCAACCCGTACACTCTTTTGGGGTTTCAGGCCGTGAGAAATCTGTGGGGTTTCGTCAGTTTCCCAAGGACATACATCTGTTGGTTTCTTGTTCAGACCCTCTGGTTTCTCCTCAGACTGGTTGGACGCTGAGGTAATTGGGATGGCGGAAACATCAGCTTCCCAAGGGCACACATCTCCCCGGACACTCTCCCGTCTTTTAAATACTTCTTCTGATTCCCAAGGACATACACTGGCACGTGCAGGCGCCTTTGGATCCTCCTCTGGTTCCCCCACCTCCCATGGGCAGATGTCTGCTGTGGTGCTCTGTTGTCTCTGTGGGGCCTGCTGGGAGGAAGCAGCAACATCCCATGGGCAAATATCTGATTGGGAAACACTCAGAGCAGGCCTAATTTGGCTACCTCTTCTGTGAGTGGAAGGAGTCTTAGCTGTGCTATGTGCAGTGTTTTCCCTTGAGATGAACACGTTTTCATACACACTGTCCTTTTGCATGTCCTCTGAGTCCCAGGGATAGACAGTGGACTGTACAACCACTATTCTCCTAGGACTTCTTTCAGAGGAATCACTTGAAGACAGTCTGATTGCAGCCTGTTTCACGAGGACAGGTTTCACATCTCCTGTTTTCATACTTATTTTTTGCTGTGTCCTCTTGTCTACGCTTGAAACGCTACATTTCTTCTCCAAGTTTGAAACACTTCGTGATTTCGTTTCTGCGCTGGAAATGCTTGGCGTTTTTAATTTTAATGCTGCGATGACGGCGATGGCGGCTACACTCCCCTGGCTTTTTCGTGATATTGAGTCCAGTTTCTTTACCGTATCTCCTGCTGTCTCCTTTTTGGATTTTTCCTTGATGCTTGCATCCACAGATCCTACGAAAGATTTCACAGAGAGCCATTTCTGGGTGGAAGTGCGGAAGGAGAAGGCCCGCATGTCCTTTGCGGCCTTTGGGGACCCAGGTACACTAGTGGAGATGGGAGCCTGAGGTCTCGGGGACTCGCATTCTGCCTCTCCGCCTTGTGAATCGCCAGCAGGACTTTCTGCTGGGGTAGGAACAGGTAAATGGTCCCAGGGGCAAATATGTTTCAGTATTGGTGATGATATACTCTCTGGGCTCTGTGGTTCTTCCTCAGAGGGAGCAAAGGTAACGTGTGGCTGGTTCTTATTGGCAGGGCGTTCCTCCGCCAACTCCCAGGGGCACACTTCGGCCTTGTCATAAGACTGGGATTGCACAAGGGCACTTGAGGTCTGGTCCTTGATAGCGATATCCTGTTGGGACTGCCCTTGCTCACCTGGGGTATTTCTTCCAACCCGGTAGGTGTCTTCCAGACTGTGGGCTTTACTGGACGCTAAACTCAGTGACTTGTGTAGCTTGGGAGGTCCAGGAAACAAGAGATTGCTATTGACTGTAAGGTTTTGGGCACTGGCCGACTTACAGACCAATGGTGCGATATCCAGCGAGTCTGTCTCAGAGCGCTGTGAGCATCTCTTAGCCAGGTTCGCCCTTAACATGGTGTTGTGCAAGGAGGGGTCTTTATCGGTTACATAGTCATAGTCACTTTGAGATTTACGCAGCACTGGTGAAGGCTGCTTTACTGGTTCATCTTTGTAATTTATGCTCAAAGTATCTGGCGCTCTCTTACAGGACTCGGAGTGCGTAACATCCCTGCTGCCCAGGTTGACCTCTTTGCCATCACGGCTGCACTGTCGGCTCATGGACTCTGGGATCTCAGTGATACGCTTTATGATGGACCGGCCCAGCCCGCGCCGAGAGATGCGCTTCTTCTGCAGGTGGGGGTTGTTTGCTGTCATCTTCTTGGTCTTGTGGACCTCCAATTGACCATACAATTTCTTCAGCTCATCCTGGTGCAGGTGAAAAGGAAGAGAGAAGGAAGGATAAAGGGAATTAGGGGGGAGTATTGGTATGAGTGAGCAGAGGAAAAGCCATAGGGAACAGTTAGTTGGGGAAGAGTTATTGTTAAGGACAAGGAGAGCAAGTTTAGGGAGAAGAGAAGGGGCAGGCGGAAAAGAAAACACAGGTCAGGTCTGAGCCAGGCCACATATTGTGAAATACACACAGGGCTTTTTATGTGTAAGTTTATAATGAAAATTCTAGTTGGTTTTAAATTAGTATAAAGTAATCCTACAAATGGTTATAGCAGTAATTCAATGTTTATAATTGTTTTATTTTACTAAAGTTTAAATTCTATTTAATCATTTCTCCCCGTCTTGGCCTGGACAGTGCCTGAATAGAAATGGTCACTTAGTAAGGGTCCAGGGCAGAAAGGGAGTTTACCCGAATGTCATCGGGGTCCAAGCTGTGGTCACTCCAAACTGCTGAGGTAAAACTGCTGTTGAGGTACGAGCCAGATCGCCGCAAGTCCACCTCATCCTCATACACTTCCTCTGCAATCTCCTCTCTCCCCGCCCTCGACACATGGAGGAACTACAGAACACACACACAGAGTAGTTATTATGTGTCAGAGACAGATTTATACTTACATTGCTTGTGGAAGAAAATTGCCATGTACCTTGGGTATGAAGAGCAGGGCAAGTGTCACAGTGATAGTGACGTGCGTATGGGTGAAGAACAGCAACAGCATCCAGTCAGGATGCAGAGAGGGCATGACAAACCTAAGGAAAATATAGAACAGGAAGACATGTTATATGTCCCTATACAATATGCATTTCTCCTTGTGAATAAACATGTTTTATTCAATGATGTATATAAACACTGGATTGCTGATGCTATGTATTGGCCGATGAGAGGCTTTGAAGCCACCGGTCAGCCATATTGGCACTCCCCAGAAGAAGCAGTCCTCCATAGGAATTAAATGTTTCAAGGACAAAATTACATGAATTTAGGTATTTTTTGTTCTAGTGGGCACAGTAACAGAACTTTCAAAAAATGATACTTTACGGAACATGTTACTTTTTTTATTGTCTTTTTTATGTTTAGCTCACATAATATAATGTAAAGTATGCATTGTGTTTGTAATAAAATAAAGGTATTGTGCAAAAAACATGAATAAATACATTTCTACAGCTTTCAAAATATTTTTCACAATGGTGGGGGAGTGCCAAGATGGAGGTGCGGTGGACTCTAAACAGTGCCCCCTGTCAGTGATCTAGTGTAGGCCTGTATACTATAAATCATTGGCTTTATCCCAGTTTACTGACTCTGTTAAGAGCCAAGAAATCATGTACACTGGTTACCGTAGCAGGTGGAACATGGAGGATAGCAGCAGCTCGTTGTGTATGGCGATACCTATGTAGCGAGGCTCGTGGAAGGCTGAGGGCACGGGCTTCACAGCACTGCACAGTAAACTGCCCCAGCACAGAAACATCAGCTCGGCTGAGTCAGACAAAGAGACAGACATAACGTTTATACTCTTCTCATACACAAGTAGTGTCAGGCAGTAATGTGTGGTTTTGTCTGGGTTGTTGAGCTCAAAATCATGTTTGTAAATTGATTTTACCTCTGACCTCAATCAGGAATGTGATTTGTAGCCAGACAGAAAAAGCCAAATCGATAACAGTAGCATCCACTGGATTTTTGGTTTTGGTCAATAGGTCTACACAAGAATGCTCGTGTGCTGGAGTTTCTCTTTTCAATATAGATTTTTTTTCTTCTGTATCACCTGGAAAACACCAACAACCCTCTTTTTCAATTAGTGTTATCCACTCACCCACGGCCATCATGTAGTCCCAGCGGTCTAGGTCACAGAGGCTGAAGCCCTGACCATCCGACGTGGTCGATATGATCAGTAACGGAACGTTACGGTCACGGTTCTGTAGAACGCCCGCGGTCCACGCACACAGGAACCAGCTGACGGTCACAACCATGACTCCCAGCAACCTCAGCAGGTGTATGCTGGACATGTAGGGCACTCTCTGGGCTGTGCGCGACAGGAACACCTTGAGAACCCTGTATGTGTGGGAAGTTGACTTGATGTTACTCATTCCTCAGAGATAAACATACACAGACACCTTTTGACACATTTTGAATTACATTAGAGCATACAAACTGATCTGAGTTCAGAGAAAGAGCTCACAACATATTGATCGACCTGACTAGAGAGAGGGGATACACATGCGGTGATACTGACGATATGTGAAATGTAGTAGTGAGAGAGTGCGGTAGTACAGACCTATATATCTTCAGTGTTACCGTTCCATAGACTATGGCAAAGCCCAGAAGTCGCACCCAGCGAAGCAGGATGCATCGGAAGGTGCTGGGCTTGAAGTACAGGATAAAAACCTGAGGGGGAGGGATAGAGAGAGGCATTAGCAGATGATCTATCACCCAAAATCCCTCCCTGTGAGCTTAGTTTACCTAGTTTTTGTAGTTACAATAGGCAACAGGCTTTGTGGATAAAAATAATACAGAACCATAATTGATTAGAATGTTTAAATAGAACATTTCTACCTTCCTCAGAGGAGAGACACATTATGCACTTAGTAATCACAACTGTATACAACAGTAGAGAACGTATACAGAAATGCGCAGTGTACAGGACTGTGTGTGTACATGAGTGGAATTGTATGTGTGCTCTAGGTCGGTGACCGCGGCAACAGTAGATCAAATGGCTGGAGTGCTAAAGGGGGCGGTGTGTGACCACCCCAGGTCATGCCCTACAGAGATGAGAGAGTCTGTCCCTCGGTTGCCCTTTTGTGCCTGGCCAACGCTCCACAGTTACAGCAGACTGAAAGGAATTTCACCTTTGTGTCGGCCTTTCAGCGTCTGAATCCCCCATATGTGTTTCTTTAGTGCATCTGTGATACCGTAGTGAAGTGGGAATACAGCAAAGCTCCTCCATTTTGAACGGAGGAAGGGAACACATTAATATGTGTATATCGCACATATGTAACTCAACCTTGTGTTCTAGCGAGCGAAGTAATATGATCAATGACCTACAAGGGCACCACATGCCCCCATCATTTAACATTGGCTTGAACGGGATACTTTGATCAATGATTCAGGGTAGATACATGTGTGAGTGAGTTGTGCAACGACTACTTAATTGGGATAATGAATCACACAAGTGATTGATAACCTATCGCCGGCCATCGAGTAATGCAGAGTTATGCAACGAATACATTGACTGCGTCCCAAATGGCACCCCATTCCCTATATAGTGAGCGACTTTTGACCAGGGTCTATACAGGTGCCTTTGGGACGCAACCTTCCCCCTCCCAACCACCAATCTAAATCCCCCATTACGATATAATCCCCAACCCAACGCAGTGATCTGAAAAGAGCGCTCTTATCTCCACACTCACTCACTCATATATTATCTCACTCACCGGGAAGTACAGGAGCAGAGAGCCAAACAGGATGGTCTCCAAAAGCAGGAGACCCGATGCCCGGATCCTCTATAGGGGGAGGTGAGATAGACAGAGGGAAGATCGAAAGGTGAGATGGAGGGAGGGAGGGTAAAGAGGAGGGATGGATGTGGGGGAGAGGGAAGGTGAGGGGGGGGGGGAGAAGAGGGAAGGTAGAGGTCGATGGAGAGAAGGATGCGGGTGATGAGGGGGAGAGAGGGAAAGGGTAGATGAGGGAGAGAGAGGTGGAAGGGGAGATTGAAAGTGAGGGGAGGGGGAGCGAGAGGAATTGAGGAAACATGATTGGTTCAGTATGATGTGCTTATCTTACAGTGGTTTGATTTCTGATGTCTGTGGACCATCGCTGCTCCGTGTTTAACCATTTAACTCGACATGTGTTGATGTATGCAGAGACTAGGCCCGTGGAGCACTATCTTAGAGAGGAAGAATGGCTAGGGGGAGGTACAATTATACTAATGCCCCTGCTGTAATGTGATGATACATGAAGATATACAGGTAACTGCCAAAATAAAGGAAACACTTGAGCAAATGAGGTGTACAAGTACATTACCGTTCAAAAATTTGGGGTCACATTTTTTGTCCATTAAAATAACATCAATGTCACGATCGTTGTATTGTGGAAGAGAGGAGGACCAAGGCGCAGCGTGACAACAATACATCTTCTTTTATTAACGAAGACGAAACGAACACTGACAAACTATACAAAAACAACAAACGTGAAGCTATAAAATGAAAGTGCAGACACAAGCAACTAACGTAAAGACATAGACAATCACCCAAAACTACCTAATGACTATGGCTGCCTAAATATGGCTCCCAATCAGAGACAACGATAGACAGCTGTCTCTAATTGAGAACCAATCTAGGCAACCATAGACATACAAACACCTAGACTGAACACTGCCCCATAAACATACAAAAAACCCTAGACAATACAAAACACATACATCCCCCATGTCACACCCTGACCTAACTAAAATAATAAAGAAAACAAAGATAACTAAGGCCAGGGTGTGACAATCAAATTGATCAGAAATACAATGTCGACATTGTTAATTTTGTAAATGACTATTGTAGCTGGAAACGGCTGATTTTTAATGATATCTACATAGGCGTACAGAGGCCCATTATCAGCAACCATCACTCCTGTGTTCCAATGGCACGTTGTGTTAGCTAATCCAAGTTTATCATTTTAAAAGGCTGATCATCAGAAAACCCTTTTGCAATTATGTTAGCACAGCTGAAAACTGTTGTTCTGCTTAAAGAAGCAATAAAACTGGCCTTCTTTAGACTAGTTGAGTATCTGGAGCATCAGCATTTGTGGGTTCGATTACATGCTCAAAATGGCCAGAAACAAATAACTTTCTTCTGAAACTTGTCAGTCTATTCTTGTTCTGAAAAATGAAGGTTATTTCATGCAAGAAATTGCCAAGAAACTGAAGATCTCGTACAACGCTGTGTACCACTCCGTTCACTGAACAGAGCAAATTGGCTCTAACCAGAATAGAAAGAGGAGTGGGAGGCCCCGGTGCACAACTGAGCAAGAGAACAAGCACATTAGAGTGTCTAGTTTGAGAAACAGACGCCTCACAGGTCCTCAACTGGCAGCTTCATTAAATAGTACCCGCAAAACACCAGTCTCAACGTCAACAGTGAAGAGGCGACTCCGGGATGCTGGCCTTTTAGTGGACAAAAAAATTGCTTTTCTTTCAAAAACAAGGACATTTATTTCTAAGTCACCCCAAACTTTTGAATGGTAGTGTATATTGAAAGCAGGTGATTCCACACAGGTGTGGTTTCTGAGTTAATTAAGCAATTAAAACGTCCCGTTCCATCATGCTTGTATAAGCATGCCCAGTTGGCCATTAGTTTGGCTACCATGGCTAGAAGAGATCTCAGTGACTTTGAAAGAGGCGTATCAAAGGAGTATAGAGGGTTTAAAGCGTGTGTGTCTCAGCCACCAGATCTCAACTCAATTGAACACTTATGATTCTGGCATAGCGCCTGAGACAGCGTTTTCCATCAACAAAACACCAAATTATGGAATTTCTCATGGAAGAATGGTGTCGCATCCCTCCAATAGAGTTCCAGACACTTGTAGAATCTATGCCAAGGTGCATTGAAGCTGTTGTGGCGGCTCGTGGTGCCCCAACGCCCTATTAAGACACTTTATGTTGGGGATTTCCTTTATTTTGTCAGTTACCTGTATGTTGGCCCTACTGTATGCATACATCTGATATCGGATGAATGTATTCATTCGTAAGCTGTCACATAGAACATGGCTTAAGATATTAAATTCATGTTAACACTCAGGGCTCATATTCAGAGGGAGTCTTAGAGTAGTGCTGATATAGAATCAGTTTGGCCTTATAGATCGTGGTGAATAATATTATATGGACAGGGAGGACCTGATCCTAGATCAGCACTCTTACTTTGAGACGTTTTTTTTAATTCAAGCTCAGAGCCCAGAGTTAGGTATTTCCACATTTCTTATCTAGAGTGACAACGACGATGATGAGTAATGACAGAAGACGTCAAGATGACTAGATTACCTGTGATAGAGCCACAGAGTTTCAGCATATGCTTTATACAAGGAAGCAATATTCTAGCACTGACAGTGTTTCAAAAGAATGAGGGAACAACTTGATTGTTACTTTTAACAGAGCTTCATATCAATTTCCTTCTAAGTATAGACTAAAGTAGCACTGCGAATAAACATTGAAACTTGAAGATTAGTGAGATCTTCATAATGAAACCGAACAGTTAACCATCAATGATGGCTTGTTGTAGAAGTTGCCCCTAACCACAGATCTAGAATCATATTTCTCTACCATTAACCTTAACTGTTAGGAGTTACTCCAGAGGTGTATTCATTAGGGACCACAAGAAAGAAAACATAATGCAACAGGGAGGGATTACCTTAACATGTCCAACAAGAAGCACTCATTTAAATTTTCCGTTGCAATACATTTTGCTACAGTGTACCCTAATGAATATGACCCTCTCACCCACTAGAACTCACTCACCCTGCTGCATCTGAACTGGTAGGCCACCAGCATGCTGATGAACACCAGCAGCATGAAGAAGCCCTGGACGGCCAGCACCCCGGCTCTGAGGAACCAGTCCTCCTCTACCCAACAGGGGGTGCCGTCCTCGCAACGCCTGCAGCCCGGCCAACAGGGGAGACAGATGGGCAGGGCCGGGTAACACACGCCACCCCCCTCCCCACCGCTGTTGTTCAGAGCACCACCTTCTGTATTAGACACGCACGGGGATAGAAACAAAGACAGCTGGACAGTGACGACAATACATCTTTAAGTATTGTCTTAGAGCTGTTTTTGGCTTACAAGTCAAAAGATTACATCACCTTGACCAGGGTCTTATATAAAGTAAAGTTCTTAGACAAACATTGAATTGAAATGTTCTTGATTGTGTGTATGCATCCCAAATGGCACCCTATTCCCTACACGGTGCACTAGCCTGTGGGCCCTGGTCAAAAGTAGTGCACTATAAAGGGAATAGGGTGCCATTTGGGATGAAGCCTGTGTGTCTTCTTTACCATCCATTGGAGGGCTGTAGTATCCCTCTTTGCAGCGACAGCAGTACTGGCCCAATCTGAATCCCTGGCCTGTGATTGGCTCGCACTGGAAGGTAGTAAAAGCAGTGGGGATTAAAGTTCACATCACAGTACAAGGACAGGGGTAGTTTGGGTTTTGATCAATCCTTGTCCCTGATTGGCTGGAACCTGATTGGCTAGAAGGAGCCTACGCACATGATTACCAAGGATGAATAGGGTCCGTGAGGTGTCGAGTTTGACATGCCTGTATTAGGAGGACTTTATCATTATTGCAATATCCCCACTCCACACCTGAAAGGGGAGCTCCTAGAGGAATAAAAAACAATTAAATGCAAGTAATACTTTCTCTTTGGCATATCTGCATCCATTGCAATGTTTCCATCTGTAAACAGCTGTGGACGTCAGAAAAACCAATAAAACCAAGGCATCATTATCTGCTGCTGCTATAATATCAGCATTTCTGTGTGAAAATGGCCAAAAAAACAATGTTCTCTTGTTATGATAAAAAGGGCTTTGTTGGTATGAATTGTTACAGTTAGGTGACTGTATTGCCTATGCTGATTGGACTGACCAGGCCGTTCTTGATGGAGATGGAGTGTGTTCCACATGTTCTCTCAGCCAGCCTGGTGTTAGTTTTTCCACCATGATGGTTCCCAGCACAGCAGCACTGTCAAGGAAACACCCATTTGGACGCTCGCCCCTCGCCTCCGTGTTAATCTAAGTTAAACCCTAAATGGATATGTAATGCCTCGCTACCAAGAGCATTATCCCTTTTCTACCAGTGAAATCCCATATGCACACACACGTAGGCAGACACACACACAAACGCACACACATGCCCACCCTCAAGTACATGTGCAATCCCACATCAGGTATTGACAGACCTAATGGCTTGCTTAAAGCAGCAACGGTCATCTAAATTGTTAAAAGGTTTTAAAAACTATTATAATAAATGCAACAGTTGGACAATGGATGAAGATACTCCAAACGTTTTGAGTTTGTATAATCCGTGAGATATTGACTGAATTAGAGTTCAGGGAATTTGGTGGGAATTCAGGTATTCCATTTTATTGTAAAATTTCACTTTTCTTTCTTAGAATGCACTCATTTACATTTACTTATTGTATCAGGTATTTTTTTAAATTATATGTAACTAATTTGCATAAATACACCAGACGTATTTGAAGATATGAATAAATTAACACAAAGGGGAGGAACAGGGCCGCAACCACCAGACACTTTCTCGGTCAACCCTACCTGCACTGTCTAGACCGCCTCATTTATTACTGTTGTTGTCACGTTTCTTGCATAATTCAACAAGTGTGATAATAGCAGGATACCCTTAGATTAAAAATAAACACGCTTGGCTCTAGATTACACCTACAGTATCTAAACATACTTTACATTGTTGGCGAGATCAGACATAATATCACTATAATTCGAGTCTTCATTTTCTGAAGTTGGTTTCACTTCAGCGCATCTAATGTGTAAACATTTCAACTGTATCAAATTATTACTTTTTTCAAGTCCACAAAAAATTAACACCCATCAAAAGAAATTTATTTTTCTTCTCTTTCTTGTGATGTACGCGTCGAGACGGTGTATTAAATCCCTGACGAAGCTTTAGCGTTCGTATAGATTCAACAGAAAGACAATGTATCCCATTGAGCCCATTACAGCCATTGCCGGGGTGTGTTTGACAGGCCATAACACACATTTCCACGGTCGTAACGTTAACGGGGAAAAAACGACAGGCACAAGCAAGAGTATGAAAGAGTCGGAGGATTCAAATGAAAGGTATCAATCCAGCGAGAATTAAGTGACAAGTGGATATTCACCCCTCAAACACAGGAAATAGATGGCTGAATAATACACATCCTCAGGTGGGCGGGGTAAACGCGTTTCTACTTAAAGGGTTAAATATTGTATGTGCCATGGATTAAACTGAACTCAGGCATGAAGGCAATTTAATTATCAGATGGTGATGGCATACATAGTAAGTAATTAAGAAGTCAGTCGGGTGGTAAACATAGCATGGACCTGCACTCTAAAGCCTCATGAGGTACATATCAAGCTCACTCCAGAGGCGTATTTGCTCTATGGCTTGACTCTTACTGAGTGTCTATCTAATATGGTTCATTGTGTGTTTTTTTATTTTTCTTAGTTGACTGTTATATGGATTTACAATTGACTTGGTGAGTAATTTGTATGTAACACACACACACACACACACACACGTGAAAGTGAAAGACACATCTGTTTGCCTTTTGAAAAAACCTGATAAAGGTATCAAATCACTTGATTTTAGTGTAGCTAGATCTTATAGTTTAAATACAGTATTACATATTTTTTTTAATTGGTTTTAATGCAAGTCATCTCTTCCCCTTTTTTTAAAGAGGCCTTAGCCCGCAATTAAACATGAATCAATTAACTCCTTTTGCAGAAAATGTAATAATCTCTAATAAAACATCCCATTCTACCTGGAAATCAATCTCTCTCTTGTTCCACCTCTGACCTGTCTCTGGATGTTCCATGAGGGGACAGGATGAGACTAGAGAGGGGATGATGCTGATGAGATTGGGATATGGGTGTGCTCCTGTGTTGTTTCTGTCTGTCAGATGAGTGATGGGTGCATGGGGATTGGGGGAAGGATGTCGTTCAGGGCTGGATTATCATCTTAATCCTGCAGATCATCCCTCCGCCACCCAGCACAGCTATCTTTAAACAGAAGGGCGGGATGAGAGGGAGAGGATTGTGTCGAAAAAGACAGATGAGGATCAAACAAGAGAAGGGGAATAAATAGGGGGTGAAGGTAAAGGAGGAGCAGAGGAGGACAAATATGAATGGATAAGGGGATGAGTGGAGGATAAAAATGTAAATGAAGTAACACGTGAAGGATGGAGGTGGAGAGAGAGTAAAGCTATTTAAAGCGGTTAGGGTTGACGAATGTATTTATATGAATGATATGATGTAACAATACCCACTACTACTACTTAAATATTGCCTATATGGTGACTTACCAAAGTATATAGGTTAGGGTTTGGAGTATTGTAGCTTATTCAACTCAACTCCACCACTTACGATGGAGTTGCGCGGCGACTAGTGTGGATGGCTCAAAAACTGCAGATTTTAGCCCCAAAGAATAGCCCGCAATTACACAAGACGTTGTTCCGTATAACTGTGGCCTATTCTTTGGGTGATTTAATCAGTAGTTTTGAATCAAATCAAATCAACATTTTCTGTGACGTCGGAGCTCCAGTACCCTCAACTCCAATGTAAATCATGGAGTTGAGTTTAGCCAGTTAGGGGGTTTTGCAGTCTCTTGTGACAGAGGTGCTGGCCAGCCCACTCAAGGTTTGGTTCTAGGAGATTTAGGGCTCAATTCAATCAGATCTGCTTTAGCAGACATCTGCATAGCGGTTGTTTTGGCATGATCGGGGGTGGAAGTGCGTTAGAGCGGTCAAATCCACAAGTGGCTCCTGGCATTATATCTACAGCAGACATTGCCATTGGGTGCATGGAGTTGCATTAAGAGAATTCCAATGCAGCCCTGTTTACAAGTTCCAACACTGGAATGTGAGATCTACACCTCGATTAGGCTGATAGAAATCCTCATTATTTTGTTGAATGACTTTCAATTTGAACGTACTTATGTATATGTAGCCTACACTTTCTCGTTCTCAACTTCTAACGTAGGGGTTTCACCAACAACGAATTCAGCTGGAGAAGTTGTGCCCCCATTCATTTTCAACGAGGGCATGCAGAGAAATGTGCGGGGGATTGTGTGAGGCGAGAACCCTGTTAGCAGAGCAGTAGAAGAAGTTGAGCTCTGCTCTACTTTATAAAAACTTCAATCAAAGCGAAGCATTGGAGCAAAGCATTGTCAAGAGAAGGAGTTGCCTTTGGTCAAAACCCACTGTAATGCGAATGGGATGGGTGTGGCTTCGTGACAATGATCAAGAGCAGCTGCTCACCGATTTGACAGCTCCAACGCTATCACCGGTTAACGCTTGATCTGATTGAATCTAGGCCTTGGTCAGAGATAAGAGGTCCTGTAACTCTTCAACAACAATTTGGGGTTTAGTTACTATTTTTGCAGGGCTTAAACATTTTGAGAATCTCTTTACCTCCATGGTGGTGCGGTTGCACTGGTGTGTGTTGGCAAACCAAGCGTCTCCCGTGTCACACTGGTTCACATCAAAGCCCTGTACGTTTACATCCACACGGATTACACCCCTGGCACAAGAGCGCGCACACACACAAAGAGACACATCCATTTCAGTAAAGGAGACTATCCTGGAAACTAACTGGACACAAACAAATAGCAAATAGCAACATAAACAACAAGACCTTTTATGGGAACAAATATATTATTATTGTAATTGAATCATCCATATTCAACTCTATCGCCTGAAGCTTGACATTTTCTCTAGATCAACTTCTTTGGCCTTTAAAAGTGCCGTACTTTGAAATGTCAGATGGTATCCAGCAATGGGTAATTCAATCATATCTGCTATTTCAAATGCTTATCAAAGTATCTCCAGTGTGGCTCTCTGGTTACTACTATAGGCCCAACTACTGCTGGGGCCAGATATTTTTAAAGCCAGGCACTAAACGTGAATTATTGCCTACTGGGGGCAGGAGTAGTGGGTTGGGGCCATCATAGTCCTTGATGATGGTACTAAACCTATCTACCTCAAATGATGTCATCAGTATGAGACACAGAGAGAGACATGGGTTTGTCCAAATGGCAGCCTATTCCCTATGTAGTGTGCTACTTTTGACCAGGGCCCTCGCCCAACTCGCCCTGGTCAAAAGTAGTGCACTATATAGAGAATAGGGTGACACTTGGTCAAAACCTATATAAGCAATAGAGTATCATTTTAGACGCAGCCAGGGTCCTAACTGACCTGAACTCAGGGCTGAGGTCGGGCTTCAGGCCGTAGAAGGAAGTGGATAGGGTGAGCAGCCAGCCCGGCAGAAACCGTCCGTCCTCACACTCTAGGAATGGTCCATTGGCCCAGCGCACCCCGCTGCGATTGGTCACGTAGCTATCGCCCCGCCCCCATTTGGGCGTGTCCAGGGTGCTGAGGTCATTGAGGAGGACTCTTTTAGATAGGGTCGAAGTGGGCTGGTTTGAGGAGGCGGGAAACTTGAAACTGCTGAACCAGGTGTCGTCGGGTGCGGGGGCCGGGAGGTGCAGACTTTCCCATTGGCTAGAGAGGTCCTGGAGGAGAATGCTCTGGTACCTGGGGGGGGCAGGGTTCCGGGAGGCGCGGAGCACGAGCTGGGGGGCGGTGGAGGCTGGGTCGGCATCAAAGGTGAGGAGGGCCTGCCGGATGAGGGGGTCGGCCTCCAGAAGGGCGCGCACCATGGCGTGGTACCACTCCATGTCCTCTCGCACACTGCTCTCCCGCAGGTCGCTGGCCTGGAAGATCATGTTGAGGAAGTTGGCCGTGTTGGCCAGGGCGTCCATGGACGGTTGGAGGGGGACATAGAACCCCCGTGGCAGGGGGCCGTTCTGACCCGTGAGACTGTACGCCCTGTCACACTCCACTATCTCCAAGACGGAGTAGTCCCCGCTGTAGAGAAAGACCTGTGCCGGCATCCAGTCCTCCTCTGGGGCTTCTGAGGGGGTCGTGACCGACCCTGAGGGATCGGGGCTGTAGGGGGTGCCCGACTCCCCTGTAGCGCTCACAACGGACGACGTTGGGTCCTCTGACTCGGCTGTAGTCCCCAATTCAGAAACTATGCTAACCTGTGCTGAAAGGAGGGGCGTGAGCAGCAACAGGAGGAGCCAGACAGGGCCCATTCTCAAATCCACTCCCGTTGGGGGGGCCATATACTAATACCCCCCTCTTGTATAATCTCTAGTCTTGACCTTTTTCAAAATCCTCAAATAAATTTCACATTTTGGCCGAGGCTTAGAAAGCCTCATAAGCCTCTTCTCTCATCTCTCTTTATGTCTCTTCTCCTTCTCTCCAGTTGTAGTCATACAGGCAGAGGTGCTCCAGCAGGTGTCTGCTGTAACGACAAGGGGGAGTCGATCATCTGTAGCACTGTCTCAGACACACAACACACCGTGCTCATTTGTGCCTCATAATCACACACTCCTCACACACACACACGGATAAAAATCATACTCTCTACCTCCGATGGGAACTGGGGGAATCCAAGTTGTGTTCCTGGTTAATCCTGCATGTCGGTGGGAGGGAGACGGAATTGATGGGAAAATCCAGTGCCGTTCCCGCTCAATCCCACTACCATTCCCATCATGTCTGCAGTCAATCTGCCTGTCACTCCCATGTTTGTATTCCGGTTTCCCGACGACGAGTCCCGTCAGTGCAGCAGCAGAGCAGCGAGAGACAAAACCAACCGAGATTAGAGAGAGAGAGAGGTGCGCCACACTCCCAGCCCAAAACAAGCGCTAGCGTGTACAACAGGAGGGAGGAGGGGAGTGAGGGAACAGCCCAAAATTGAGGGTCTGAGGCAAGGTGGGGGGAGAGAGAGAGCAGGTATAGTAGTGTGTGGAAGGGGAAAGAAAAAGAGTGGCTTTCCTCCGTCTCTCTCTCTCTCTTCTGCACTCCTCCTTCTGTCTGCCTGTTACATTCTTGCTCGCTCCACAGTTCCTCTGTAAAGCATTTCTCGCTCTCACTGTCCACTCTCTCTCTCTCTCTCTCTCTCTGACTGACGGTGATTACCCCTGCTCCTCAACCTCTACCCCCTCTCTCTCTCTGCCCCTGCCTCTCTCTCTTTCTGTGATTCCCCCTCAGTGTGCTGCTGGAGATGCTAATGTAACTGTTGTGCCTGTGGAGTGATGAGAGTGCACATCTGTTGGCGGCAGGGACTGCTGTGTATGTCTGTGTGTGTTTATGTATGTGTTTTAGTGTGTGCGTGTGTGTCTGCAGCGCAAAGAGGAGAGAGGATGATGCAGGATGAGGGTTAATCCGCCTGTATTTGGGCATCCATCAAAATCGTGCACTCGATGGATTAACCCCTGGTGTTCCAGCGGGGTCAGCCAGGAGAGTGGATGAGGGACCAGGCTGCTCTTTGATCATCCAGGAATATGTACACAGTGACACACTGTCAGGGAAGTTAGGGATGCTATAGATTTGATGATGCTTTCAGCTGTATGATGTGTGTTGACAAATAGATTACCTGTGTCTATTTGGCGAACAGGTGGAGATAGATTCATATTGAGTGTCGTCATGTGTGGCTATAAAATGGGAATCTCCCTTATCATACGATTCAGTATTCATCATCACTAAGAATGAGGGAAGGAGGGAGGGTGGGAGAGAAGGAGAGAGAGAGGGAGTGTTTGTGTGTGTGAGAGGGAGCGAGAGAAAGAGAGAGAGACACCTCCCACCCCTTCTTATATCTCAGTGATGGAGCAGACAACTCCAGGCTCTGGGTGATGCAGGCACATCCTTGTTTTGGTGCCATGGCAACGGGCTTCTGAGAATTTTCATCCATTCCTGTGGGCCGCCTACCCCCACCCAGGACTGCAGAGCAGGGGAGGTGCTGCAGTGGTGTGGGAAAGACAATGATGCTGCACAGATGTGTGTGTGTGTGTGTGTGTATGTGTCCATGTGTGTGCGTGTGTGCGTGTGCGTCCGTGCATGTGTGTCCGTGCGTGTGTGTGCGTGTGTGTGTAATTAAGTGTGTATAATCTGTGTGTTTCTGTGTGTTCACATGTGCCTGTGCTTTTACTGTATGTAGTTGGGAGTTTGTTCATAGTAATACCGGATTAAGCCTGCTTGTAAATGTTAAGATACCAAATGATCAGTGCATAGTCTGTGTTTATGTATACCTCCATTTAAATCTCACAATCGGGACTCAATGTTAATGCAAATCTCACAATCAGGACTCTGTTTAAAATTACCCTTGATAAGCAAGCAATTTTATAGTTGTGCATATGTAACAGTATAACTTTAAACCGTCCCCTCGCCCCGACACGGGCGCGAACCAGGGACCCTCTGCACACATCGACAACGGTCGCCCACGAAGCAGCGTTACCCATCGCTCCACAAAAGCCACGGCCCTTGCAAAGCAAGGGGCAACACTACTTAAGTCTCAGAGCAAGTGACGTAACTGATTGAAATGCTACTAGCGCGTACCCGCTAACTAGCTAGCCATTTCACATCCGTTACACTCACCCCCCTTTCAACCTCCTCCTTTTCCGCAGCAACCAGTGATCCGGGTCACGGCACCAATGTAACAGTATAACTTTAAACCGTCCCCTCGCCCCGACACGGGCGCGAACCAGGGACCCTCTGCACACATCGACAACGGTCGCCCACGAAGCAGCGTTACCCATCGCTCCACAAAAGCCACGGCCCTTGCAAAGCAAGGGGCAACACTACTTAAGTCTCAGAGCAAGTGACGTAACTGATTGAAATGCTACTAGCGCGTACCCGCTAACTAGCTAGCCATTTCACATCCGTTACACATTTGTGCATTTTCAGCCCCTTGTGTTGCCAGCCCTGCCCAACATTACCTGTATAAGCAGCTTTTGAATGAAACATTATCTGTGATCATGATAATGCATTACCCTGCACCATCTCATTGACTTAAATATATGTGTTTACATACTAGCTAGCACTCATCAAGAATTAAATGTCTGTCCATCCATTCTACGATGATCATTTGTATTAAACTGGGCTTCAGTGGATTTACCATCATTGGTGGCCTGTAGCACCACCTTCTGGTTGAGAGATGTAAATAAAATAAAAATATTTTTACAACGGATTGAATGAGTCATGATTTATGGGTGAAACCCTTTTGTCATCCTTTGTCTGCAAGGTGGTCTGTTTTGTATATGACAGGTGGAGGAAATTGATAGCATCCTGAAATCTGAAATAGGGTATCCAACAAGGGGAGATAGGCATTGCTGAAATGTAGGTTGTCAAGCTCAGGACAGTGCTTCTTGCTCTGATGGAAGGCTCTAGAATTCCCCAATCATGTCTCATCACTTTAATTGGGGAACAATGAGTGCAGTCTAGGAGGCAACTCCTTAGGATATAGCAGGCTAAAAGTGGAAGTCAAATGGTTAGGTCTAATTATAAACGCCCATGCATTGATGATTTATCTTTTGCAAATGAATTGATGTAATTTATATTCTATCCTGTTCTATTCTCTGACATTACATTCTATGAGTGACACATGGATTGCTGAATCGCCAGATGTATGTTTTTAAGTGCAGTCACATCAAGTGCAGTCACAGAGTGTGGAGGGCCTGTGTAATGACTCTCGTCCAGGAAGTTTTGATGACGTGGCACAGTCTGGAATAGAATAGAATCTGAATCTTTATTTATTATTTTTTCTCCCCTAATTTCCTTAGTCACTTTAATAGCACAATGTTAGATTGTTTCTTCCCGAGACAAATTGAACTGAAATTGACACAGCTTTTAAGTTGGCGAAGACTGGGCGGTGAGATGCCAAGAACAGACCGAGCAGATCAGGTGCCCAGCACTGCCCACAGCCATTGGCACAAGTGGTCAGATTTTTATACCGTGCACTGGAGAAAATAACGGACTAATTTGTTGAAGTCATGCAATAATTTGCCAAGACATGCAGTGAAATCAAAATAGGCCTTGCATACTAAATGTTTATTATTGCCTAAGCTATCAGGGATGTTATTACCATGCTGAATCTTGCAACTAATCAATCCATAGCCTATTATACAGCCATCAATCAATAAAATTCAGCAACAACAAATATAGTCTTGTATTGAATTAATTTCCCCCAATCAATGTCAATAATAGGAACAATTTGGATGTTGTAATATTTAGGCTACTATGCAAGTCACTAATTGCAAAGTAGCCCAGCATTCTGAAATTATTAATTATTTGTGTTATTTTGTGTCTATTTTTTTGTATTGCTAGATATTACTGCACTGTTGGATCTAGAAAACACAAGCATTCCGCTGCACCTGCGATAACATCTGCAGATCTGTGTATGCGACCAATAAACTTTTATTTGATTTCTCTCTTTCATCACTTCACGCTACAGGGAGAGAGAAATGGGGGGATGGAGAGGGAGACACTGAACACAGAACGCATAGGATTTGCGGAAGTGAGGGAGCGGGTGGGGCTTCGCTGGGAACCGGAGAGAGATAGAGATAGCGAGAGAAAGAGAGAGAGAAAGAGAGAGAGAGAGTGGTCAGACTTGTGAGGCTTTTTATTCTAACAAATGAGACCGTATGTTTGACCCCGGGGTTCGCCTGCTTACAACAGCAAGCTGGATATATTTATGCGTGCACTCGCTCGGTCTTCGTTAGAATAGAAATGGATGTCGTTTTTTTGTAGGCGCTTATCTGTGCGATAATGAAAGAACACTTTAAATAGTTTATTCGCTCGTAGCCTATTTATGGTAGATAGCGCTTTGGCCTTTCTTTATTATAAGACAACGGGGATCCATCAAACTGCGGTAGCTATGTGAAGCGTTGAAATCGTTTATTCCCTTTCGTGAATTGAGGAATAATTATGAACAACGCGCAAGATATGTCTCCCGATTTTGTCTTGATGCGCCTGGTTTCCGCGGCCGAGGATGACCGCTTGGACGAGGAGAATGGGAATCTGTCGTCGGGTGGAGTGGTGGCAGGACTCGGTAAAGAGGTCTTGGCTCATAGCAACATGAAAGGGGGCTTGGAATTCTCCCGAGATCCCAAGACAGGCCTCGCGCATTCCGGCCATCTCTCGTCGCTGAACAATGCACAACAGAGCGGCGGAACGGCGGCACCTGACACCGGGGTGATGGCGACTAGACCGTCGGTGTCTATTCCTCCTCCTCCACACATCGCCATGGAGGCCAAGGGCTTTGAGTTCGCTCACAGAGGCGGCTTACGGCCTCAACTCCTTGTGTTTCCGAACATATTGAGGGATGGTGAGGAGATTTTAGACCGTAAATCAGACGGTCGGAATCAGTCGAGGGAACATATTGGTTTGGACAAGACCTCCGGCTCTGTCTCCGACATAAGCGAAGGCATCAATAACAATACGCTCAGCGCCGGCGACGCGCAACAGCAGAACCATCTGTCACAGAGCTGGGGTCTGCATCCCCGGGTGGCATTATCCACGGTTTCTGCCGATATCGAGGGAGGTGAGCTATGTCATCGGCACCGTTTGATCACCAACCCATCAGACTGGCCTCCCTTATCGGATAAATCCAATCCTCTCACCATGATAGAGTCGAAATGGGGGTGCACAACCGGGGAACTGCCCGACGGCCCAGTGTTCGACCTGGCCAGAAGATTCGGGGAGCTGGGGCTCGGCGCGGTACCCAAGATATTATTCAAGGACGGGGAGATGCCCCAGTGCTCGTGTCAGGGTGCACATGGGCCGGCACCGGCGGGGATGGGGCATGGGGATGACCCGACTGAGACTAGCGATGCTTTGTTGGTGCTGGAGGGGCTGGGGACTGGGGACGTGGCCAGCCTGGGTATCACTGGCTGCCCGGAGGACGATTCGGATGAAAGTCGAGCACGTCGAGTTCAAAAGATGTCCGGTGCATTTTCTCTCAGTAGCTTTCAAGCAGAGTTGACCAGACAGATGGAAGGGGTGGCTGGAGAACCTTGTCCGTCGGAGCACGGTGACGCACAAGTATGTAGCCTGCATGGAAACGCACCTAACCCAACTCAACCGAGCCCGGGAGATACAGAACAGAATCCGGAGGTGTCGAAAATACCTGGGGCCTCTGCGGCTACACCAAGCTCGGACCGACCTGTCAGTCCAAACCCTAGCCAGGCATCAACACCCCGGAAGCGGGCAGACAAGTGCGTCAGTGCGCCCCGGACTCCAAACGGTCGGGGAAGCGATGGAGAGAAAACACTAAAAGTTCCAGGGAAGTCCAGAAAGGGCTCACTTAAAATACGCCTGAGCAAACTTTTCAGAACTAAAAGCTGTAGTGGTTCCAATAGCCTTCTGGATAAGAGGCCATCAGTGGCCTTTTCAATCTCCTCCGCTGGAAGTCTGATGGATGTGGCCAGTGGAAGTGGTGGGGAGCATGACGTGGACAGGTAAGGACTTCCACACTTTTAAGCATTGTGAGCAATTACTGATTGTATGCCTATAATTTATAGTAGGCTATAGAGGTCAACTCATTTATTTATTGATCACAGTGCTAGGTAATATTGTAGAGCCTATCCTAAAATATAATATTTTGTATCAGGATATTATAGACCCATAACTGTCAGAATATTTATTTTTTTCTAAATCTAGGCTACCTAGCTAATATCTATTTTTCACCCTATCACCTCTATATTCCATCCCTCTATAACTTACTTCATTCCTATTTTGCTGTCTTTCTCTTGCCATAGCCAACCCAGAATGACCAGGGCCCAAAGTGCCTTCTCTCCTGCTTCCTTTGCTCCTTTCACTGGTAAGGGGCTCTGTCATTTCTTGGCTGAGGAGGCAAACTCTGGTCCAAGAACTCACGTAACTTTACTAGCGTCACTCTCTTTCTCTATCATTTCCTTTCTCACATTCCCTCTCTCTCTTTCTCTTTCCTTCTTTCCATTTCTGGGTGCAGGTGAGACTGTTTCGTTGGTGGATGTGGATATTTCGAGGAGAGGAGCGAACACTCCGCACCCTCCCACGCCTCCACCTCCGCCACGCAGAAGTCTCAGTCTATTAGGTACTTTACCTCCTTTCTTTCCCTCTGTTCTTTCTCTCTGTTCTTTCTCTCCATGTGTGTCTCTGTAGAGTAGTCTATTTTTCTCTGTGTTTCCTTGTGTCTCTCCCTTACTTGCACGCATCTCTTTTGCCTATGTTTCTTACCTGTAGGCAAACACAAACACTAAAAATGATTCCTGCATACCCTCACTCACCCTACTGTCCTATGCCCACCGTATTACCTCCCTCTCCTGAAAGCTATATCACAGTATGTAAACATACCCATTCTGTTCCATGGTGATGGAGAGCCTAATAGCTTTACACCATCTCTGATCCCCACGGCAACACTCACATCAGCCATAAGTCTGAGGGACTGTTGTATTGTGGCCTTATAGACCAGTGTTTCTCAACATCGATCCTGGGGACCCACCCTCTCGACCTATCAGAATTGAATGTTCAGCCAAGCAGTGGTACAAGGACAAACCAATTTACTGAATGTCACGTTGAATCACCCATTTCTGGCAACCTAAAAATATAAAATGACATCGGATGTCGTTTTGATCTGTTAATTACCCTAGAATACTTCAAGGAGTACATTTAAATAAAAATATGTATAAAAAAACTAACAGTACAAAAAAAGTTTGAGATGAAAACTTCACATCACAGTGGGTCCAGAGGAGCGGAGTTGAGAAAGCCTGTGATATAGACCCCTCCCTGGTCTGAAACCTCCCCTTCCCCCCCTGCTCTGTTCCAGATGACATAGGTGGGCCGCAGCCTGGTCCTTTCCTAGTGAGTGTTATGGGGGCCTCCCTACAGTCCCTCCCCCTGCCTCTTCCTCCTCCTCATCCCTCCCATGCCACCATCCAGCATAGTATCAGCCTCAATGGTAAGACACCAGAGAGCAGAGGGCTGGGAGCTGTGCATGGGGCAAACGGGCGGACGGTGTCGTGATAGAGCACGTAATGGCCAGAGCTAAGACTCTGAAAAGACCATAATACAAAACAGTACCAATATGATATATTTATAATGCTGTATTTATAAACGTGTGAATATATCAGCAATCATAAACATATATAACATCTGCAGTTGTGAAGATACATGTAACATAAAACCTGTATGCCTGTCGGCCAATGCCTAAGTTCATAGAGTGATATGGTGTGACACATGCGTGTTGTGGTCAAGGTTGCATCATTTCCCTCAGGTGAAATACGTGCTTGTATTCAGGAAAGACTATACAGACCAGTCCGCGTAGAAATGAATCGTGAAGGTGCTTGGTGTGCTGTCGCGAACCAATGCTTGTCTAATCTTTTTATTATATGCCTTGAGAATTAGTATTTGTGGCACTTGGTCTGTCTAAGCAGTCTTGCTCAAATTGAACACTGTTATCATCTATTAGTAACAAGTCCTAACTTGAGATCTATGCGTGTGACTTGAACTTTCTTGCAACTCCCATTTATACCAAATGCAATGGTTTGGGCTACACATTCATATCATTCTGTCTAACTGAATGTTTCTCTATTTGTTTCAGATGCATTCCTCCGGGCCCTGCCTCACTCCACCTCTTCACAGCTCCTCTCAGCCCCTCCCTCTTCCAGGTTGGCCCCGCCCCCAAGGCTCTGTCCTCTGAGGCGGCCTGAGGCCAGCAACTTCACCGCTAGTCTGAGAGAGCTGGAAAAGGTAATTGCGACACACTCAATGACACTCGCAAATACACATACATATTGACTGAATATAGACTCACTACTAATCGATTGGGTTACATACTAACAAATAGGTACAAATATTTAACTGATGATAACTGCCTTGGTGTTAGTGGGTGTGTGATAACAAACCGTTAATTGATGATAACTTCCTCATGACATTCCTTCAGTTCTACGTTTATATTCGATTCTACGGATGGTGTGTGTGTGTGTGTGTGTGTGTGTGCTTTTGTGCCTGTGTGTATGTTTCTATGATATTCGTTCATAATCACCTACATGTCGATCCCCAGTGTGGCTGGTACTGGGGCCCTATGAACTGGGAAGATGCAGAGATGAAGTTGAAGGGGAAGCCTGACGGGGCGTTCCTGGTGAGGGACAGCTCTGACCCCCGCTACATCCTCAGCCTCAGCTTCCGCTCCCAGGGAGTCACACACCACACGCGCATGGAGCACTACAGAGGTGAGTTACACACACCACACACGCATGGAGCACTACAGAGGTGAGTTACACACACCACACGCGCATGGAGCACTACAGAGTTGAGTTACACACACCACATGCGCATGGAGCACTACAGAGGTGAGTTACACACGCCGCATGGAGCACTACAGAGTTGAGTTACACACACCACATGCGCATGGAGCACTACAGAGGTGAGTTACACACACCACACGCGCATGGAGCACTACAGAGGTGAGTTACACACGCCGCATGGAGCACTACAGAGGTGAGTTACACACGCCGCATGGAGCACTACAGAGGTGAGTTACACACACCACACACGCATGGAGCACTACAGAGGTGAGTTACACACACCACACGCGCATGGAGCACTACAGAGTTGAGTTACACACACCACATGCGCATGGAGCACTACAGAGGTGAGTTACACACACCACACGCGCATGGAGCACTACAGAGGTGAGTTACACACGCCGCATGGAGCACTACAGAGGTGAGTTACACACACCACACACGCATGGAGCACTACAGAGGTGAGTTACACACACCACATGCGCATGGAGCACTACAGAGTTGAGTTACACACACCACATGCGCATGGAGCACTACAGAGTTGAGTTACACACACCACATGCGCATGGAGCACTACAGAGGTGAGTTACACACACCACACGTGCATGGAGCACTACAGAGGTGAGATACACTCACCACACGCGCATGGAGCACTACAGAGGTGAGATACACACACCACACACGCATGGAGCACTACAGAGGTGAGTTACACACACCACACGTGCATGGAGCACTACAGAGGTGAGATACACTCACCACACGCGCATGGAGCACTACAGAGGTGAGTTACACACACCACACACGCATGGAGCACTACAGAGGTGAGTTACACACACCACACGTGCATGGAGCACTACAGAGTTGAGTTACACACACCACATGCGCATGGAGCACTACAGAGATGAGTTACACACACCACATGCGCATGGAGCACTACAGAGGTGAGTTACACACACCACATGCGCATGGAGCACTACAGAGGTGAGTTACACACACCGCATGGAGCACTACAGAGTTGAGTTACACACACCACACACGCATGGAGCACTACAGAGTTGAGTTACACACACCACATGCGCATGGAGCACTACAGCGGTGAGTTACACACACCACACGCGCATGGAGCACTACAGAGGTGAGATACACACACCACACGCTCATGGAGTACTACAGCGGTGTTACACACACCACACGCGCATGGAGCACTACAGAGGTGAGTTCCACACACCACACGCCACATGGAGCACTACAGAGTTGAGTTACACACACCACATGCGCATGGAGCACTACAGAGGTGAGTTACACACACCACACGCCACATGGAGTACTACAGAGGTGAGTCCTGTGTACTGTAAATACACAGAAACGCACACAGTCAGTCAATCACACAAATATAAATGTTGTAGCTACTCACTCAGTCAGTATGTTTATTAACACACATACACAGACACGAAGGCAGGCACACAAACACATGCACTCACACGGACACACACACAGAGCAACATGGTGAGTCACCCGCACACAAAGTGGGTAAACGACAAAGACATTCTCACAAATATACATGGCATACGCATGAAGCACTTCTAACAGGATTTACTCACATACAGACACATTTATCATGCAGAGTAAATATATGACAGACAGAAAGCATGCAGTTAATTCTATTTATGTTTTACACATACTGCACATATCAGCCACCCAACCCAAAGGGTAGTTGAGAAAAACAAGTTTGATACATGACATATGATATAATACGTGCCTATAACAAGTAATAAAGCATTATAACTGAACACTTAAATAAAGTGGTACCACAAGGTTCTATTTCATTCCCCTTTAAATGGTATTTGGTTCTATTTAATTCCCCTTTAAATGGTATGTACGTGTGAGTGTTCGGTGTAACCTTAAGATGTGTGTCCCTTCCATGTCTCCATCTATAGGGACATTCAGCTTGTGGTGTCACCCCAAGTTTGAGGACCGATGTCATTCTGTGGTGGAGTTTATCGAGCGAGCCATCATGCACTCCAAGAATGGAAAATTCCTCTACTTCCTGCGATCACGTGTGCCAGGTAAAAAACGGCCCCCATTCCTACACGGCCTAACCAATTAGATGTTTATGTGAACTACCACATAGTGTAGTGGTTGGAATGACAGTAAGCATAGCATACAAGGTTGCTGAGAGGTTACGAGCATCTGTATTGGTTGTTTGTGCTCATTTGGGTGTGTGTGTGTGTTCCAGGGCTCCCCCCTACCCCGGTGCAGCTGCTCTACCCAGTGTCCCGGTTCAGCAATGTCAAGTCCCTGCAGCACCTCTGCCGCTTCTGCATCCGACAGATGGTCCGCATCGACCACATCCAGGAGCTGCCGCTGCCCAAGTACTGCCATACTCAATTTATCAAAATATTTATTTAGTCATTCATTTTAACCTTGTATTTGTTTTCTTGGAAATAGTTGTATGTGAAATAGCATTCTCTCCTGAGCTTTGACAGAAATGCCTCAGCATATTATTTTAGTCTAAATAAATAAATCAAGGAAATAATCCTTGATTGCTGACAGATTAGACATGGATGATGTGCTTTGAGACCAAGTGAAAAGTGCTATATGTAGCAGCTGTACTTTAATGCAATCCATCATCATCTTCATCAGTTTCCTTTCTTTTACGGAGTGTTATACACAGAGAGAATACTACCTCGCATGCTAAACATAATGTAAAGGTATCTTTTTGCATTTGACCTCTCCCTCTCCAGACCACTGATCATGTACCTGAGGAAGTTCTACTACTATGATGCAGAGGAAGAGATGTACCTGTCAATCAAGAGCATTCGACCAGGGGCTGGAGTAGAACAAGAGGCCGAGTCTCAGACGTAACTGGAAGAGGTGTCTGCTGGTCTGCCAGTCTTCCAGCATCAGCCAATCAAAGTCCTCGGGCACCCTCTGTATCCAGTCAGCTGCAGTCAAAGGGATCCAGATGACCATGCCTTCTCTTGACTTTGACCAATGAGAGTAGAAAGGGACAGAAGTGGAATGCTGGAAAATTGTCCATACGGCAGGCACACATGGGGCAGGGACAAAAAAGGACACAGCCTCATTGAGAACGGACTGGAGAACGGACTCTTCTAGCCTGTAACAACCTGAAAACAAAAAAACAACTTGAACCTAGACTTTGAATCAATCCCTAGACAGATATTCACTGTACCTATGAACTGAAGTTGATGCACTGGTCCATTTGTACTACTATTTTTTCCAATTATCATAATTTCCTTGTTTTCTTCCCTCCTGTTGCTATGAGGGTTGTTGTGGACTCCAATTGGCCCACAGGAGGCCATGGTTGATCTTTGTTTGTTGGTTTTAAATGTAAAAAAATCCCTGATTGTAACTTGCTCATCATTCTGTTCCTCCGTACCCCAAGCTGGCCACAGGCTCAGCATTTTCAGTAAAAGAGAAAAGATATGGCTTCCCTCTTTTGCACAATCATTTTTAATTGACTGAAGTAAAGTGGTAGTAGGTGCCAGGCTCACCGGTTGAGTGTGTCAAGGACGGCAATGCTGCTGGGTTTTTCACGCTCAACAGTTTCCTGTGTGTATCAACAATGGTCCATCGCCCCAAAGGACATCCAGCCAACTTAACAAAACTGTGGGAAGCTTTGGAGTCAACATGGGCCAGCATCCCTGTGGAACACGTTTCACACCTTGTAGAGTCCATGCCCTGACATATTGAGGCTGTTCTGAGGGTAATGCACACCTCAATCTACACATACAGTTGAAGTCGGAAGTTTACATTTAAATTCAGTTTGTCACAATTCCTGACATTTAATCCAAGTAAAAATTCCCTGTCTTAGGTCAGTTAGGATCACCACTTTATTTTAAGAATGTGAAATGTCAGAATAATAGTAGAGAGAATGATTTATTTCAGCTTTTATTTCTTTCATCACATTCCCAGTGGTTCGGGAGTTTACATACACTCAATTAGTATTTGGTAGCGTTGCCTTTAAATTGTTTAACTTGGGTCAAACATTTTGGGTAGCCTTCCACAAGCTTCCCACAATAAGTTGGGTGAATTTTGGCCCATTCCTCCTGACAGAGCTGGTGTAACTGAGTCAGGTTTGTAGGCCTCCTTCCTCGCACCCACTTTTTCAGTTCTGCCCACAAATATTCTATTGGATTGAGGTCAGGGCTTTGTGATGGCCACTATAAAACCTTGACTTTGTTGTCCTTAAGCCATTTTGCCACAACTTTGGCAGTATGCTTGTGGTCATTGTCCATTTGAAAGACCCATTTGCGACCAAGCTTTAACTTCCTGACTAATCTCTTGAGATGTTGCTTCAATATATCCACATAATTTTCCTGCCTCATGATGCATCTATTTTGTGAAGTGCACCAGTCCCTCCTGCAGCAAAGCACCCCCACAATATGATGCTGCCATCCCCGTGCTTCACAGTTGGGATGGTGTTCTTTGGCTTGCCAGCGTCCCTCTTTTTTTCTCCAAACATAACGATGGTCATTATGGCCAAACAGTTCTATTTTTGTTTAATCAGACCAGAGGACATTTCTCAAAAAAAGTACGATCATGTGCAGTTGCAAACCGTAGTCTGGCTTCTTTTATGGCGGTTTTGGAGCAGTGGCTTCTTCCTTGCTAAGGGCCTTTCAGGTTATGTCGACATAGGACTCGTTTTACTGTGGATATAGATACTTTTGTACCTGTTTCCTCCAGCATCTTCACAATATCCTTTGCTGTTGTTCTGGGATTGATTTGCACTTTTCGGGGGAAAAAATACGTTCATCTCTAAGAGACAGAACGCGTCTCCTTCCTGCGCTGTATGACGGCTGCGTGGTCACATGGTGTTTATACTTGCTTACTATTGTTTGTACAGATGAACGTGGTACCTTCAGGCGTTTGGAAATTGCTCACAAAGATGAACCAGACTTGTGGAGGTCTAAAAAAAAAAATCTGAGGTCTTGGCTGATTTCTTTCGATTTTCCCATGATGTCAATCAAAGAGGCACTGAGTTTGAAGGTAGGCCTTGAAATACATCCACAGGTACACCTCCAATTGACTAAAATTATGTCAATTAGCCTGTCAGAAGCTTCTAAAGCCATGACATCATTTTCTGGAATTTTCCAAGCTGTTTAAAGGCACAGTCAACTTAGTGTATGTAAACTTCTGACCCACTGGAATTGTGATACAGTGAGTTATAGGTGAAATAATAATCTTTCTGTCAACAATTGTTGGAAAAATTACTTGTGTCATGCACAAAGTAAATGTCCTAACTGACTTGCCAAAACTATAGGTTGTTAACAAGAAATTTGTGGAGTGGATGAAAAACGAGTTTTAATGAATCCAACTTAAGTGTATGTAAACTTCCGACTTTAACTATACATAGTGACACATGACCACTGACACACACATGCAGGCCTTCATGAGGGAGGGGGGAGAGGACAGCGCAACTCAATATTAGGAAGTTGATCCTAATGTTTGGTACACTCAGTATATGTCAGTTCCCTGTGTGGGTGTTTTTGCGGTAATGATGAACATGGCCCTTTCAATCCATACAGACTGATGTAATAATTAAGTAGTAGTGTAAACAGCATCAAGGTCAAATGTTTTTACTCTATCATACACTCTTGATAACTAAACCACCAATGACAACACACACCCTGTTGTATAGTCGTCGGGACAAGAGGCACGCAAAGCATAAAGGCAATGTCAATCTTAACACAGAATAGTTTTAAACACTTGCACTTGACAAAAACATCAACTTATCCTGTAATTTTGACTGCTTTGCTTTTTAGTTCCCCCCTACTAAACATATGCTTATTTCATAGCCCTTTTTGTATTGTTATCCTATTCATACACACACACACACACACACACACACACACACACACACACACACACACACACACACACACACACACGCACACACACGCACGCACACACACACACACACACAGGAAGGATGATTTTAGGAGAACAAGGACTGCTCATACACACATGCTCCTATGTTGGGGGCCAACTTAATGGATGGACAACACATAAACTTGACATCTAACTATGCCAGCAGTATTGGTGATTTGCCTCTATAGAGAGAATCCAGTTGTGTAAATGGGTTTGTGATTATACATTGAAATAGGAAATTGGATAAGAAGGCCCAGCAGGTCTACACTAAGGGTTTAATAATTTGATATTTTCAATTCTGAGCTGAATTTTTTGTATAATTGTTTTACTGATTGTGTTGAAATGGAAATGACCCTAACCATGAACTGGTCTTTTGTTGCTGACTGGTTTCAAATTCTTGCCCATACTCTATACACATCAAACTCAACTCTGGACCTTGAAGCTAGTTCCACTGCTTGTTTTCATTGTTCCCCTCTAATCAGGGACTGATTTAGACGAGGTGGTAAAATGAATGATCAGGTAGAACAGAACACTTGCAGGCCTCCCGGACCTTGTAGGGTAAGACTTGAATACCCCTGCTCTATAGGCGTATTATCCATGTCATATATCAAATCAGACTAAAAATGGTAGGCCACCAGGTGCTAGTGTAAAGTGGTACTATAATGTTTTAATACTGGGATATTCACATAGGTGTAGGTGAGTATTTAGAAAACATGCACATGTTATTACTATAGATTACCTGAGGATCTACATCACTACAGATCAGCTGTAATTTAGTTTGAGTGACAGAAACAAGTTTGTAACAGCTTGCCCTGTGCCCTTATCAGCACTGCCTTCATACCTCGTCATCCGTAAGCCTTATTGTGTGTTGACTATGACAGACTGAGTATAGCCTATCCATTCTAATAACATATTGTATCTGTGCTTTGTCGCAGGTATTACCTGAAGCAAATGGCTTAAAACAAGCTCATTGATCAAAATGGATGTCATTCTGAGTTTGACCGATTTGTCCCATAGAGCTCTTATTGGACATTATAGACGTCATTTAAATGTTAAACCATTATAATAGGCCCTTTGCCTGGTCCACCTTTTCCCTTAAAACCCACCCCATTGACCATAATCTATATACTCCATTGGTTAAAATAGCGTCCATCGACGGTTGTGTGAGGTTTCAGGCTTTTCATTGGCTAAATAGAATTTCAATCACATTGAAAGCTCGTGTCTACTGGCTGGCCTGGGCATCCTTCATTCAACAACAGCGCGTGGATTGGTCCATGAGCGTGGGCGGAATCTTCCAGGGGCTTGCTCTTGAAGGCTCACGGAGAGCGAGTTTCGTCATGAGCGGTGGGTAGGAATTAAAACATTGGTGTTTATATTACATTGTACTTCGTAAAACAATTTGGTCTGTGTTAAAGAAAACACATCGAACAGTTTGTGCTGGAAATTCCTTATGTTTGAGGTTGAGTAGGAGCATTGTGCAAGCCAGCTATGCACTTCCGGAAAAGGGCTGCCTTTTTTTCAGTATCAAAGAGTTTGATTTGCTACGCGTATCTAGCTTAGCATACTAGCCAGTAAAGCTGAATCCTGTTTGTAATTTCAGCTACCGTTAGCTATACATTGATGCTAATCATTTTCGATATTTCACATTAAAACAAATTCCACATGCACGTATCGCAATGGGCTGTCTGTTCCACTCACTTTGAAAAGTCAGCTGCACGAGAAAGTATTTGCAATGCTAGCTAATTGTTTCATTTCTGACTGCCAGTTAGCCAGCAAACCATTTCGCTTGCAAGAAGCTATCTGTGTACGTTTGATGGCGGCGCTATTTTCAGGCCGCGCTCCCCAAAAAATTCTAAGCATGAAATATCAGATTTTAAAGAGACAGTCACATTGGTCACGATTGCAATTGATCCCAATAATCCACAGTGCATATTATTTGTACAGTCCAATTTTTGTATTAATACTCTCGCGATACATTATCATGCTTGAGCTATTTGTGAGATTGCGTGAGAATTCAGCCAAATACAGTAGTCACCAACTCACTGTACACAAGTAGTAGCCCTCTGCTGTGCCCATTTGCTAGCTAGCATACTGTATTTTTTAGCGACTTTTAATTCTGTACTTCGTAGACGAGGAGTTGTAGTTGGCAATGCATGAGTATGACTATCTTTTATTGGCATAGACCCGCCCTTTTAGTACGGATTAAAGGTTACAATGTACGCCAAAGTCTGATGTGACTGGCATTCACGGGGTGGTAGCTAGCCAGCCACAACTAATCAATTAGAGTTGCAGTGCCCATTTTCCTTTGTGTACTGTGTCTTATTTGAATACCTTTGCATGCGTTTAGGGCAAAACAGCTCCCTCGGATTTAATAATTTCCTGAATCTCTGCAGCAGACGTATTGACAGTGACTTGCATTATTTTTGGTACTTGAAATGTGTTCGACTATTTACAGTACTGTATATGCAATGTGTGTTTCCATGTATGTTGCAGATCAACAGGACAGTATGGCCACCACTGTTGCTGTCAGTCCCAGCGAGTATCTCCAACCCTCTGCCACTTCCTCTCAAGTGAGTCACAGCTAGACTACTTCCTGCTTGTCCTCGGTAGTTCTCGGATGTGTAAATATCACGCAGTGGTGTCTTAAAAGTAACCAAGGGGTTCATTATTTGACTAAAGCTTGAATACTGAGTCCAGCAATGCCATCCTTTTGTGAATCATGAAGTTTGCAGTTTATGTATTTTATTGGTTGCCAATGGTGAGATGTAGCTTAACCTCCTGTATGTAAACTGTGTTCCACCTAGGGCTGTGTGAAATTCATGATAAACTCTCTATTTGTTTTTTAAAAAAAAACTTTTTCTCCAAGCTTTGCTGCCCCAAGAGTCACTCCACTTCAAAAAGCACAAGAAAGAGCATTGACACCCACCATCTCCGATTGTTCAGAAATCGTTTCTGTAGTTAGAAATGGATAAGATTAGCATTCCTGAAACATTTTGTTGCAATATAATTTGATATCTGAGAAGTAAAGCCGATTGATGGCACCCAAATTGGCCATTTTAATTTATAAGATTCATATCTTCAATAATTATAGTACCTAACATCGAATTATGACCATAATTATTCCTAACAATGAGAAAGACATGAGGAATCCAATAAAATTATCAAAAGCCACCCACGGACCCCCCCACGCCAAGCCCACCCCAACAACCAGTATACAGTATCAGTTCTCTAGCTCTAACAAGTAGTATGGAGCTGCTGCTTGGAGTATTGTTTCTTCAACGTTTCTAATATATAATATTACCGTTCAAAAGTTTGGGGTCACTTAGAAATGTCCTTATTTTTGAAAGAAAATCAGTTTTTCCCCCATTTAAAATAACATGAAATTGATCAGAAATACAGTGTAGACATTGTTAATGTTGAAAATGACTACAGTCGTGGGCAAAAGTTTTGAGAATGACACAAATATTAATTTCCACAAAGTTTGCAGTGTCTTTAGATATTTTTGCCAGATATTACTATGCAATACTGAAGTATAATTACAAGTATTTCATAAGTGTCAAAGGCTTTTATTGACAATTACATGAAGTTGATGCAAAGAGTCAATATTTGCAGTGTTGACCCTTCTTTTTCAAGACCTCTGCAATCCGCCCTGGCATGCTGTCAATTAACTTCTGGGCCACATCCTGACTGATGGCAGCCCATTCTTGCATAATCAATGCTTGGAGGTGGTCAGAATTTGTGGGGTTTTGTTTGTCCACCCGCTTCTTGAGGATTGACCACAAGTTCTCAATGGGATTAAGGTCTGGGACCCAAAATATGGATGTATTGTTCCCCGAGCCACTTAGTTATCACTTTTGCCTTATGGCAAGGTGCTCCATCATGCTGGAAAAGGCATTGTTCGTCACTAAACTGTTCCTGGATGGTTGGGAGAAGTTGCTCTCGGAGGATGTGTTAGTACCATTCTTTATTCATGGCTGTGTTCTTAGGCAGAATTGTGAGTGAGCCCACTCCCTTGGCTGAGAAGAAACCCCACACATGAATGGTCTCAGGATGCTTTACTGTTGGCATGACACAGGACTGATGGTAGAGCTCACCTTGTCTTCTCCGGACAAGCTTTTTTCCAGATGCCCCAAACAATCGGAAAGGGGATTCATCAGAGAAATTGACTTTACCCCAGTCCTCAGTAGTCCAATCCCTGTACCTTTTGCAGAATATCAGTCTGTCCCTGATGTTTTTCCTGGAGAGAAGTGGCTTCTTTGCTGCCCTTCTTGACACCAGGCTATCCTCCAAAAGTCTTTGCCTCACTGTGCGTGCAGATGCACTCACACCTGCCTGCTGCCATTCCTGAGCAAGCTCTGTACTGGTGGTGCCCCGATTTCGCAGCTGAATCAACTTTAGGAGACGGTCCTGGCGCTTGCTGGACTTTCTTGGGCGCCCTGAATCCTTCACAACAATTGAACCGCTCTCCTTGAAGTTCTTGATGATCCGATAAATGGTTGATTTAGGTGCAATCTTACTGGCAGCAATATCCTTGCTTGTGAAGCCCTTTTTGTGCAAAGCAATGATGATGGCACGTGTTTCCTTTCAGGTAACCATGTTTGACAGAGGAATAACAATGATTCCATGCACCACCCTCCTTTTGAAGCTTCCAGTCTGTTATTCGAACTCAATCAGCATGACCGAGTGATCTCCAGCCTTGTCCTCGTCAACACTCACACCTGTGTTAAAGATATACTTCCCCTTAATGCAACCGCTGTGTCAGATTTCAAAAAAGCACACCATGCAATAATCTGAGTACAGCGCTCAGGCACCAAAACAAGCCATACAGGTACCTGCCATGTTCTGGAGTCAACAGAAGTCAGAAATAGCATTATAAATATTAACTTACCTTTGATGATCTTCATCGGAATGCACTCCCAGGAATCCCAGTTCCACAATAAATGTTTGTTTTGTTCGATAAAGTCCATTTATGTCCAAATACCTCCTTTTTGTTCACGCGTTTAGTTCATAAATCCAAATTCATGAGGCGCAGGCATACCTTAGTCCAGACGAAAAGTCAAAAAGTTCCATTACGGTTCGTAGAAACATGTCAAACGATGTATAGAATCAATCTTTAGGATGTTTTTATCATAAATTTTCAATAATGTTTCAACCGGACAATTCCTTTGTCTTTAGAAATGAAGAGGAACGCAGCTCGCTCTCACGGCCGCGCGCATGATTTAGCTCATGGCCTTCTGCCAGACCTCTTAGTCAAACAGCTCTTATTTTCTCCCCCTTCACAGTAGAAGCCTGAAACAAGGTTCTAAAGACTGTTGACATCTAGTGGAAGCCTTAGGAAGTGCAATCGGACCAAATTTACACTGTATCTTGGATAGGCAAAGACTTGAAAACCTACACACCTCAGATTTCCCACTTCCTGGTTGGATTTTTCTCAGGTTTTTGCCTGCCATATGAGTTCTGTTATACTCACAGACATCATTCAAACAGTTTTAGAAACTTCAGAGTGTTTTCTATCCAAAGCTACTAATAATATGCATGTATTAGCTTCCGGGCCTGAGTAGCAGGCAGTTTACTCTGGGCACCTTATTCATCCAAGCTACTCAATACTGCCCCCCATTCATAAAAAGTTAACGAGAGAATCACTAACATGATGTCAGCTGGTCCTTTTGTGGTAGGGCTGAAATGCAGTGGAAATGTTTTTTGGGGATTCAGCTCATTTGCATGGCAAAGAGGAACTTTGCAATTCATCTGATGACTCTTCATAACATTCTGGAGTATATGCAAATTGCCATCATACAAACTGAGGCAGCAGACTTTGTGAAAATTAATATTTGTGTCATTCTCAACTTTTGGCCACAACTGTATTGTAGCTGGAAACGGCTGATTTTTATTTTTATGGAATATCTGCATTGGCATACAGAGTCCCATTATCAGCAACCATCACTCCTGTGTTCCAATGGCACGTTGTGTTAGCTAATCCAAGTTTATCATTTTAAAAGTCTAATTGATTATTATAAACCCCTTTTGCAATTATGTTAGCACAGCTGAAAACTTTAGTGATTAAAGAAGCAATAAAACTGGCCTTTAGACTAGTTGAGTAGAAAGAGGAGTGGGAAGTGTGTGTGTGTGTGTGTGTGTGTGTGTGTGTGTGTGTGAGAGAGAGAGAGAATCGGGTGATGTTTTTTTCCTATGTTCAGAGAAATTAGCCATTGAAGTCGCTTGCATTCTTTACCATATATTAGTGATAAAGTACCAGGGTTTTTCCTGTTGCCGCTGTGCCTTCTACTGCCACCACAACCTTTTATGAAATTTGCTGGTTTCTTGTGTTTCAAATCAAATTGTATTAGTCACATGCGCCGAATACAACAGGTGTAGACTAAAAGTAAAGTGTAGTAAAATGCTTACTTACAAGCTCCTAACCAACAATGCAGTTTGAAAAAAATATGGATAACTATGAGTAATTAAAGAGCAGTAGTAAAATAACAATAGTGAGATGATATACAGAGGGGTACCAATACAGAGTCGATGTGTGGGGGATCCGGATAGTTGAGGTAGTATGTACATGTAGGTAGAGTTATTTAAGTGAATATGCATAGATGACAACAGAGAGTAGCAGTGGTGTAAAGGGTGGGTGGGGGGTGCACTCCAAATAGTCTGGGTAGCCATTTGACTAGATGTTCAGGAGTCTTATGGCTTGGGGGTAGAAGCTGTTTAGAAGCCTCTTGGACCTAGACCGCTTGCTGTGCGATAGCAGAGAGAACAGTCTATGACTAGGGTGGCTGGAGTCTTTGACAATTTTTAGGGCCTTCCTTTGACACCGCCTGGTATAGAGGTCCTGGATGGCAGGAAGCTTGGCCCCAGTGATGCAATGGGCCGTTCGCACTACACGCTGTAGTGCCTTGCGGTCGGAGGCCGAGCAGTTGCCGTACCAGGCAATGATGCAACCAATCAGGATGCTCTCGATGTTGCAGCTGTAGAACCTTTTGAGGATCTGAGGACCCAAGCCAAATCTTTTCAGTCTCTTGAGGGGGAATATGTTTTGTCGTGCCCTCTTCACGGCTGTCTTGGTGTGATTGGACCATGTTAGTTTGTTGTTGATGTGGACACCAAGCAACTTGAAGCTCTCAACCTGCTCCACTACAGCCCTGTTGATGAGAATGGGGCGTGCTCGGCCCTCCTTTTCCTGTAGTCCACGATCATCTCCTTTGTCTTGATCACCTTGAGGGAGAGATTGTTGTCCTGGAACCACACTGCCAGGCCTTTGACCTCCTCCCTATAGGCTGCCTCATTGTTGTCAGTGATCAGGCCTACCACTATTGTGTCATTGGCAAATGATAATGTTGGAGACATGCTTGGCCACGCAGTCGTGGGTAAACAGGGAGTACAGGAGGGGACTAAGCACGCACCCCCGAGGGGTCCCCGTGTTGAGGATCAGCGTGGCAGATGTGCTGTTGCCTACCCTTGCCAACTGGGGGCGGCCCGTCAGGAAGTCCAGGATTCAGTTGCAGAGGGAGGTGTTTGGTCCCTGGGTCTTTAGCTTAGTGATGAGCTTTGAGGGCACTATGGTGTTGAACGCTGACCTGTAATCAATGAACAGCATTCTCACGTAGGTGTTCCTTTTGTCCAGGTAGTAAAGGGCAGTATGGAGTGCAATATAGATTGCGTCATCTGTGGATCTGTTGGGGTGGTATGCAAATTGGAGTGGGTCTAGGGTTTCAGGGATGATGGTGTTGATGTGAGCCATGACCAGCCTTTCAAGCCCTTCATGGCTACCGACGTGAGTGCTACGGGTTGGTAGTCATTTAGGCAGGTTACCTTGGTGTTCTTGGGCACAGGGACTATGGTGGTCTGCTTGAAACATGTAGGTATTACAGACTCGGTCAGGGAGAGGTTGAAAATGTCAGTGAATACAATTGCCAGTTGGTCAGCGCAGTGCATGCTTGTAGTACACGTCCTGGTAATCCGTCTGGCCCTGCAGCCTTGTGAATGTTGACCTGTTTAAAGGACTTACCCACATCGGCTATCGAAAGCGTAATCACAGTCGTCCGTATTGGACGAGTCGCTGGTACTTCCTGCTTTAGTTTTTGCTTGTAAGCAGGAATCAGGAGGATAGAATTATGGTCAGATTTGCCAAATGAAGGGCGAAGGAGAACTTCGTACGCGTCTCTGTGTGTGGAGTCAAGGTGGTCTAGATTTTTTCTTCCCTCTGGTTGCACATGTAACATGCTGGTAGAAATTAGGTAAAAAAGGATTTGTTTACCTGCATTAAAGTCCCCGGCCACTAGGAGTACTGCCCCTCAATGAGCATTTTCTTGTTTCCTTATGGCCTTATACAGCTCGTTGAGTGCGGTCTTAGTGCCAGCATCGGTTTGTTGTGGTAAATAGACATCTATGAAAAATATAGATGAAAACTCTCTTGGTAAATAGCGTGGTCTGCAGCTTATCATGAGATACTCTACCCTCAGGCGAGCAAAACCTCAAGACTTCCTTAATATTAGATTTTGCGCACCAGCTGTTATTGACAAATAGACATAGACCACCACCCCTTGTCTTACCGGTGGCAGCTGTTAAGTCTTGCCGATGCACAGAAAACCCAGCCAGCTGGATATTATCCATGTCGTCGATCTGCCACGACTCGTGAAACATACGATATTACAGTTTTTAATGTCCCGTTGGTAGGATAGTCTTGAACAGAGCTCATCCAGTTTATTCTTCAATGACTGGACGTTGGCCAATAGGACGGATGGTAGAGGCGGGTTACCCACTCACCGACGAATTCTCACAAGGCACCTGACCTGTGTCCCCTGTAACGGCATCGCTTCTTCATGCGAATGACGGGGATTTCGCCCGGGTCTGGTATCAGCAGTAAATCCTTTGTGTCCGACTCGTTCCACCCCTAACCATTTGTCTCTCTCTCTCTTTCTCTCACTCTCTCTTATCCTGTACAGGACTCCCAGCCCTCCCCACTCGCCCTCCTGGCCGCCACCTGCAGTAAGATTGGCCCCCCTGCCGCTCAGGTCCCTGTCAGCGCCCCTCCTGCCCAACCCCAACCTCGCCGTCTCCTCCCCATCAAGCCCGCCCCCATCGCCCCCGCCCCTCCCAAAAACCTGGGCTTCCTGTCCGCTAAAGGAAATGTGATCCAGCTGCCAGCGGGCCTGGGCTCCAATAGCCCCGGCACCCCCATCGTCCTCACCATCCAGCAGAGCCCTGGCCGCTCGAATCAAACATCCAACATCCAGTACCAGGTGATGCCGCAGCTGGGAGGCACACAGACCATCCAGATGATGCAGCAGGGCGGACAGATCCAGCTTATCCCGGGTACCAACCAGGCCATCATCACCACGCCCATGACGGTTCCCCAGCCGCAGCCCGCTACCGCGCCCATCACCCCACAGAAGACGGTGGCCATCAAGCCGTCCCCCAGGGGACGGAAACCCAATGCAGCCAACGTGGTGCGGCTGCCCAGCGGGCTCATGCTGCCCCTCAACGTAGCCACCGGAGAGGAGCCAGCGGCAGCTCCTCCCCCTCCAACGAAGGGCAGACGAGGAAGGAAGAAGCTGGTGGCAGCAGCCCCTCCACCACAGACCACCTCTCCGCCCCCTGAGCAGATGGAGACGATATTGTTAGAAGCCGGGGAGAATATTATTCAGGTATATTTGTTGTTCTGCTGCATTTGGTGTAGGGTCAACCATGACTTGTCGACTAGTTCACTTGCTTGATTGGGCTACAAATGGGTACTAATTACTGAATGTGTCTACAATGCTTGTGAGTGTAAATGAGTAATGATTTCATCTGTATTTCTCAAACTCAAAGTGCTATGCTTTACATGAGGGTTATCCTACTCTATCACCCCTTCAACCTCCAGTATTGGGGTCCCTGTATGAGTAAGTGTTGGACAGATTTAGGTCTGTGTCTCATTGCTGCTCTCTCGGTGTTCTCCCCAGGCGGGTAACCAGCTCCTGATCGTGCAGAACACCGGGTCGGGCCAGCAGCAACTGGTGCAACTGGTGCAGCAGAAACAGGAGCAGCAGGTGGTCCAGATCCCCCAGCAGGCCCTGAAGGTGGTGCAGGCCGCCTCCGCCACCCTGCCTCAGGTCCCCCAGAGACAGCCTGCACCCAGCCTGCAGCCAGAGCCCACTCAGGTACACACACAAGTTGTTAGAAGATCATCAATGTAGTTCTCTCAGCAAACTGACAGATATAGGAGTTACTCAGAGTAGTTAGTTAGGATGCGAGGTGATTTGTAGATTGGTCAGTCTGAAGTTGCCACTGTAGTCATGCACACAGATCACATACACAATACTCTTACAGATGCTGCATGCACACCACCTCTCTACACTCACTCCAGGCTACCCACATGTTTATTTATTTGTATTTTTGTGTATGTAACCTTTTTAAATAGGCAAGTCAGTTAAGAACAAATTCTTATTTACAATGACGGCTTACCAAAAGGCAAAAGGCCTGCGGGGACTGGAGCTGGGATTAAAAATAAAAGTATAGGACAAAACACACATCACGACATGAGACAACACTACATAAAGAAAGACCTAAGACAACATCACATGACAACAACATGGTAGCAGCAACAAAACATGGTACAAACATTATTGGGCACAGACAACAGCACAAAGGGCAAGAAGTTATAGACAACAATACATCACGCGAAGCAACCACAACTGTCAGTAAGAGTGTTCATGATTGAGTCTTGATTGCACACCATAAAAGTGGAAGTGGGCCTTTAGTACAGAAATGTGTCTAATCTGACAGACTTGTTCCATGTTAGTCTGACACCCCTGTGCTCCTCTCAGCTGCTGATCAAAACGGCATCAGGCGAATGGCAGACTGTGCAGCTCCAGGAAACCACAGTTTCCACGCCCTCCGGCATGGTCACCACCACCCTATCGTCCGTGGGGGCCACCAAGAGAACACTGGCGGGGGGCAGGAAGGAGAGGACCCTACCAAAAATAGCTCCGGCGGGGGGGATGATAGCGTTGAACGCGGCCCAGCTCTCCTCAGCGGGCCAGGCCGTGCAGACTATAAACATCAACGGGGTCCAGGTGCAAGGAGTGCCCGTCACCATCACTAACGCAGGAGGTGTGTGTGTGTGTGTGTGTGTGTGTGTGTGTGTGTGTGTGTGTGTGTGTGTGTGTGTGTGTGTGTGTGTGTGTGTGTGTGTGTGTGTGTGTGTGTGTGTGTGTGTGTGTGTGTGTGTGTGTGTGTGTGTGTGTGTACTGTATGTTCGGGACAAATATAAAAAGTGCTTGACCATATCAACTCTATTTCCATACTGTCTTCCTTTAAAAACGGTTTTCATTCCAATGGACTTTTAGCAAGCCAATGGAGGCCTGCATTTGTGTGTCAGTGGTCATGTGTCAGTATGTGTGTGTGTGGATTGGGGTGTGGATGTCTGTGTAAAGTAGCTTTATATATGTACAATATATGTTTATTATACATGTGCAAGATGTTAAAGTTTCTCTACTGTTCTTTCAGGGCAGCAGCACCTGACAGTGCAGACGGTGCAGGGCGGGACCCTCCAGCTGGGCGGCGTGACCTCCCAGGGCCACCAGATGCAGATGGAGCAGACTCTGGCTCTGGAGCTGCAGGGCCAGCCTGGGGAGAAGAAACGCCGCATGGCTTGCACCTGCCCCAACTGTAAGGACTCCGAGAAGAGGCAAGTGGCTCTTACTAGCAAACTAGAGACAGGCCTGAGCACCTGGTGGGAAAAAGCATTATATACAGTATAAAACCATTTTTTTTTTTACCAAAATGGAAAGTCTCTGTAGTGAGTGTTGCAAACGAGGACAGACGATTTTTACGCACTTCAGCACTTGGTGATTCTGTGAGCTTGTGAGGCCTACCACTACCCGGCTGAGCCGTTTTTGCTCCGAGACGTTTCCACTTCACAATAACAGCACTTACAGTTGACCGGGGAAGCTCTAGCAGGGCAGAAATTTGACGAACTGACTTGTTGGAAAGGTGGCATCCTATGACAGTGGTACGTTGAAAGTCACTGAGCTCTTCAGTAAGGCCATTCTACTGCCAATGTTTGTCTATGGAGATTGCGTGGCGGTGTGCTTGATTTTATACATCTGTCAATAACAGGTGTGGCTGAAATAGCGAAATCCACTCATTTGAAGGGGTGACCACATACTTTTGTGTATATATAGTGTAGTTAAGTTTGTGTTTTCTGTGTTGTGCAGGCCCGGCGAGGTAGGGAAGAGGAAGCACATCTGTCACATCCCGGGCTGCGAGAAGACGTTCCGGAAAACGTCACTCCTCCGGGCCCACGTGCGCCTGCACACCGGCGAGCGGCCCTTCGTCTGCAACTGGGTCTTCTGCGGCAAACGCTTCACGCGCAGCGACGAGCTGCAGAGGCACGCCAGGACACACACAGGTCTGTCCACCGCAGGAGACACGCTGATACACACTGTAGGATGAATGTAGGTCAGTCTGCAACACACACTGGGTCATGTTCAGTAAAGAGCACCGTAGCAAAACGTTTTGCAATGGATAATGACAATCCTGTGTTCTTATTAGACAAGTTCAGATAGTACCGCCCCTGTTTTCAAAAAAATTTCCACCTACTGAACACACCCCAGGACACACACAGAGGAGGTATGTACACAGCAAAGTTAGCACAAGTCAGTCGACAATACTCCATACGCCAAATCATTCTAATACACCATTGTGTTCACCACATGTCAGGACTCAAGCAGTACAGTAACATACAGTGTGTTAAGTTTTGCTTAAGTTTTCAGGACTCAAGCAGGCACTCAGATTTGTTGCAGAGATTCCCTTGCAGCAGAGAAGGATGGTATTGCTCTTTCATAGTTTTGTTATGCAGGAAAATTAAACCACTCATTTATTCTGTCTTTTCCTTGCAGGAGACAAGCGCTTCGAGTGCAACCAGTGTCAGAAACGGTTCATGAGGAGCGACCATCTCACGAAGCATTACAAAACACACATAAACACCAAGAACTTGTGAGCTGTGCTGTATACCGACTGTATACACAGACATACCCTGATGAACTAAACCCCATAGAGGGCCGCAAGAGAGGATGCCAAGAGGGTAGTCTCATGATGGGTGAACCCCAAAAACGCCCCATACGCCCTCTTCTCCTTACTCCCCCCTCAGAGGCTTCGTAGCCTGGTGTACATACCAATCCTCCCCCCACGGACTCAACTGTTCCAGTCAATTTATTAATGATAAAATATATATATATATAATTACGGACAGCAGGCTTACCTACATAGGCCGAATGTGTAGAACAGCGAAAGGCGGTCTCCCAGAAAGATAGGCAAGCGTGGCTGCTGTGTTCTGATGACCTCATGCTCTGAGCACCATATCCAGTCACAAGGCCTGAGGGAGGAATGAGAGAAAAACGGATAGATTTAGTCTACCAAAGTACCCGAGCCCAAAGGAGACCCCAGCCACTCTTGCCCCTTCTTGTTTTTTCATGTTTTATTCTTTTCAATGTTAATAATAACAAATATTATTGTTGTTGAAGCTCCAGAATAAGTTTTTTTTCTAAGTTGATCCTCAAGCCCCACGGGTATCCAAGGTACTTTTTTCAGTCAAACAAATCCTTTTCAGTAAATTGCACTACATGCATATCCTTTTACATGGTTTGAACAGTATTTGTAATTCTATTCTTGTTCAATATCAAAGTACTATTATAGATGTTTCAACAAATAAATGATTTGGTTGGAATGAACCTACATACCTGTGAGGCCTTGGTGACCACTTTGAAACCTTACACAGTTCCAGACTCTGAAAACCCAAGTTGGCAAAAGATTTTGTGTATGTGCGCACAAACATACATTCGCACATACATGGGCAAATATAGATATTTATGATGTTCAGACATAATACCCTTTTCGGGAGTTTTTTTTATATCAAATATGAAAATGTAAATTAGGTTTTGGCATTTTTTGTTTGAGTGAAGAGTTACACATTTATTTTGAATACACACTCCATCCTTATGAGTTTAAATGTAGTGCATTGCTATGTGTATATCGTTATGATATTAACTAAATATGTTCCAGATATTGTTCTGGCATGACAATCATGCCATAAGATGCAAATAATCGACATTAAAATGCTTTCTCGGGCCTGTCATAACTTGTTTATTATGATCTACATTAAGATCCGTTTGAGGCAAATATGTGTGATAAAACATTTCCGCTTCATATGACATACAAATTGACAAGCTATCTACTATTATTTATCTAAGGTTTCTGGTGTTTCAATTCCTTTAACACTCGAGGAAGAACACCAGCAATTAACCTTTACTCAATATGTTCTGTTCAATGAATACATATTGACTGTTTATGTAGCTAACTGCATAACAGCGTACATTTTTACTATTTTTCTTTAAAATGTTTTATGAACTAATCGGAAAGATTTATAAATGTCCCCCAACAATAAAATGATCCTCATGCATTTTAAAATGAGATCAACATTTCATTGAATAGCCAATAGAAAAATCGTGTCCAGTATGTCTGGATGCCTAAACTGGGCCTTGGGGGACGGAAAGAAAGTCCTGCTCATATTTATGTTTGTCTTGTATGTCCTGAATGTGTATATACAATGTGTCTGGGAGACACAGTAAAATGTAGGATAGAAAGTTACACTGCCTTGTATTTTGGCTGGCCTGGCCAGAGCTGAAGGAAGTGGACTCTGTACAGTGTGAAAGGAGAATGCATAATGTGACATTGTATAGCTTCATTCCTGCTTTGTACACCATTACTTCTAGATGATCCCTTTTCTATCGAATTTAAAGTTGCCTTAGACAGTTGCACCCAGTATTTAAAGAGATTTCTGTCTAATTTCCAGGGAAAGGCATTTGTATAATTCCTTTTATTTTTGTCTAACTTATGTTACATAATGCCGATGTTTATGTGCACTGACTTGAGCCCAGGTTGAAAATGTGTGATTTTTATTTGATTTTTAAGTAATGATCAGTGGATGAGTTATTTTACCTAAACTGAAAAGGTCCTAATGTTGGTCTCAGTGAACCAGGTGCTTTTCCCTCTCTAAACCTGATCTACTACAGTAATAGATACAGATCCTGTTTGTGTCTGAATTGGCACCCTAATCCCTATATTGTGCACTACTTTCAACCACAGCTCTATGGTCTCTGGTCAGAAGTAGTGCACTCTATAGGAAATAGGGTGCCATTTCAGACTTCCTTTGATTAACAGGAGTCCTCAGATATTCAGCTATTGCCCATCTTTTATAACTTGTATTAAGGCGCTTACTACAGGTGCTTGCTCCTTTTTTACAGTCACCCACCCCTCCAATAAAGCATTCAAACTGTGTTCTGGGTTGTCCTTCTTCGTCCAGGTCCCATCAGCCTTCACGAGAGATTGCCCTCACTGAGAACCATGGGATGAATTTTGAAAAAGGTGTGTTTGTGTACAAGTATTTACCTGGCTGTCATTTGTTTTACATTGGGCAGTAGGTAGCCTAGATCGTTGGGCCAGTAACTGAAAGGTTGCTGGTTAGAATCCCTGAGCTGACAGGTGAAAAAAATCTCATATGCCCTTGAGCAAGGCACTTAACCCTAATTGCTCCTGTAAGTTGCTCTGAATAAGAGCATCTGCGAAATCAGGGTTTCCCAAACTCGGTCCTGGGGCCCAGCCCTGAGGGCATGTTTTGGTTCTTGCCCTAGGACTACACAGCGGATTTCAAATGTCTAAGTCATCATCAAGCTTTGATTATTTGAATCAGCTGTGTAGTGCTAGGGAAAAAACTAAAACTTGGGCCGAGCTTGGGAAACCCTATGCCAAATGTACATGGCTAATGAGGAAATAAAATAATTTATTGAAAAGATTGAGTGATTCCAAGCTATAGGGTCTCAGTACTGTATCCCCTTCATGGCTTGATGTCTGGACAGTTGATTTCAGGAAAAAAGTGTGTTTGCTACATAATGTTCTTTAGGGTTCAAGGAAACTTAAGTCTAGCTCAGATCGATTGTCTGCGGGGCCAAGTTAAAGACCCCCTTTCATGTAAAAAAAACAAAACAAAGTCATGACCATTATGCTTTTAGGGAAAGAGAATAATTTTGTACATGTATTAAACTGCAAGTTTGATCAATTCCAGTACCGTTGCTTAGGGGGTTCAGTGTTTATATAATGAATATGAATTCGGAGGGGAGAAATTATTAAATAGTAAAGCATTAGAGTTTTAGGAATTGTGTGTGTTCAATTATTTGTGACATTGTGGCATTTAAAGCATATTGAAGTTAGAAGCAATAGGATTTGAAGCAATAGCCTACCTGCGTGTGGTCAACTATTTCAGCACCATTTCGCGCTGCTCTGAGACAAGCATGGGGACTGGTCTTGATAAATCAATTACATTTTTATGAGCACTGAATCTCCGTTTGGGTATTGGTTAGACTACAATTAGGGTGTTGAAATGTTATGGTCTTAGTACTGTAGCCTACTCCCGACCGGTCACGTTGTACAGCGCCATATTGTCCTAACGGAAACCCTGAGGGTTTTGTTTTTCTTGGAATAGAAACACCATAATATTAATCAAATTAAGCTAAATTTCTTAAAATCAATCCCATATAGTATGTTCTTACAAAAAAGGTTTTAAATTCTCTAGTACAGCCAATTTTGAAGACTGTCAAATGCTTCTCAAAGATGCCCTCTGGTGGTCAAACTAGCATTAATGGCAACAATGGCTGACAGTTAAATAACTTGCCATAGAATTCTGCGGCGGCCCGCAAGGTGTGCTACAGTATGACGCAACTTTTACAGGAAGAACCACTGTAATCAAATGGCTACCCAGACTATTTTCATTGCCCCCCTCCCCTCTCTTTTACACTGCTGCTACTCTCTGTTATTATCTATGCATAGTCACTTTAATAACTCTACCTATATGTACATATTACCTCAATTACCTCGACTAACCGGTGCCCCCGCACATTGACTCTCTACCGGTAGCCCCTGTATATACCTTCGCTATTGTTATTTTGCTGCTGCTCTTTAATTATTTGTTACTTTATTTATTTATTTTTTATTAAAACTGCATTGTTGGTTAAGGGCTTGTATGTAAGCATTTCACTGTAACCTGTTGTATTCGGCGCATGTAACAAATAAGATTTGATTTGGTGTAGCCTGAAAAATCTAAGCGTTTTAATATGTTGTTTTTGATTACATTTGTTAATTTATTTGCTGAAAATAAATTTTTCATTTTGAATTCTAATCTAGAAAGTTATTGTAACTTCATTCTAATCTTTAAGAAATGTAGCAATTTTGCAATAATCTCACGAAGCGAGTACACAGTAGATGATTCATATTAATTAGTTAATGAATTTACAACAATATAAACCATGATTTAATTTATTACAACAATATCGACTTCACCGACCGAAGAGAGGCTGGGACACAGCAGGTTGAAAAAGTCCTTTAAATGTGATAGGAAAGCATCCAACAGGAAAGTGTGATTATTGCCAGGAAACAGGTACAGTGGAGCATGTATTGCTACAGTGTGGGTAGTATCAGAGGGAAAGAGGCGGAGATCTAGTATGAGGGAGAAGGAGATACAAGAAATTAGTTTAAAGAGTATATTGAGTAGAACGTCATTAGATATAGTCTCAAATATTTTATAATTTTTTTCAAGAGCAACGGAGCTGGCAGGTAGGATTTAGTTTCTTCCTGTATCTGGCCCACACTCCAGTACAGTAAACGACGGTAATGCACCATAACGTTGGATGCCAACCGCCTATAAACCCCACCGAAGAAGAAGAAGAAAAAGAAGAAGACTTCACCAACTGCATACAATTGCGAACGCTCCCTGTTTTTTTTGTAAAGAAATATATACTTTTTTGGTATTTAAAAAAAATCTTATTATAACATTTCTAATGACAATACAATAACAACAAAAAAACATAGGACATCACTACACGTATATTTTCTCGGAAGAAACATAAAATAACATTAAAAGTAAAAAAAATCACAACAATTGACTTTCAAAAGTTAATGTACCTTAAATAAAATAAGAAGGTCAGGGGTTACAGTTGTACAAACCTATGATGGATTTGTAAGAAAGTCAAGGGCTACAGTTGTACAGACCTATGATAGAGCTGTAAGAAGGTCAGGGGTTACAGTTGAACAAACCTATGATAGATCTGTAAGAAGGTCAGGGGGTTACAGTTGAACAAACCTATGATAGAGCTGTAAGAAGGTCAGGGGTTACAGTTGAACAAACCTATGATAGAGCTGTAAGACGGTCAGGGGGTTACATTTGTACAAACCTATGATAGAGCTGTAAGAAAGTCAGGGGTTACAGTTGAACAAACCTATGATAGAGCTGTAAGAAGGTCAGGGGTTACAGTTGTACAAACCTATGATAGAGCTGTAAGAATACAGTTTTTTTTTTGGTATTGACTACATTTACATTTACATTTAAGTCATTTAGCAGACGCTCTTATCCAGAGCGACTTACAAATTGGTGCTTTCACCTTATGATATCCAGTGGAACAACCACTTTACAATAGTGCATCTAACTCTTTAAGGGGGGGGGGGGGTTAGAAGGATTACTTTATCCTATCCTAGGTATTCCTTGAAGAGGTGGGGTTTCAGGTGTCTCCGGAAGGTGGTGATTGACTCCGCTGACCTGGCGTCGTGAGGGAGTTTGTTCCACCATTGGGGTGCCAGAGCAGCGAACAGTTTTGACTGGGCTGAGCGGGAACTGTACTTCCTCAGAGGTAGGGAGGCGAGCAGGCCAGAGGTGGATGAACGCAGTGCCCTTGTTTGGGTGTAGGGCCTGATCAGAGCCTGAAGGTACGGAGGTGCTGTTCCCCTCACTGCTCCGTAGGCAAGCACCATGGTCTTGTAGCGGATGCGAGCTTCAACTGGAAGCCAGTGGAGAGAGCGGAGGAGCGGGGTGACGTGAGAGAACTTGGGAAGGTTGAACACCAGACGGGCTGCGGCGTTCTGGATGAGTTGTAGGGGTTTAATGGCACAGGCAGGGAGCCCAGCCAACAGCGAGTTGCAGTAATCCAGACGGGAGATGACAAGTGCCTGGATTAGGACCTGCGCCGCTTCCTGTGTGAGGCAGGGTCGTACTCTGCGAATGTTGTAGAGCATGAACCTACAGGAACGGGTCACCTCCTTGATGTTGGTTGAGAACGACAGGGTGTTGTCCAGGATCACGCCAAGGTTCTTAGCACTCTGGGAGGAGGACACAATGGAGTTGTCAACCGTGATGGCGAGATCATGGAACGGGCAGTCCATCCCCGGGAGGAAGAGCAGCTCCGTCTTGCCAAGGTTCAGCTTGAGGTGGTGATCCGCCATCCACACTGATATGTCTGCCAGACATGCAGAGATGTGATTCGCCACCTGGTTATCAGAGGGGGGAAAGGAGAAGATTAATTGTGTGTCGTCTGCATAGCAATGATAGGAGAGACCATGTGAGGATACGACAGAGCCAAGTGACTTGGTGTATAGCGAGAATAGGAGAGGGCTTAGAACAGAGCCCTGGGGGACACCAGTGGTGAGAGCACGTGGTGCGGAGACAGATTCTCGCCACGCCACCTGGTAGGAGCGACCTGTCAGGTAGGACGCAATCCAAGCGTGAGCCGCGCCGGAGATGCCCAGCTCGGAGAGGGTGGAGAGGAGGATCTGATGGTTCACAGTATCAAAGGCAGCCGATAGGTCTAGAAGGATGAGAGCAGAGGAGAGAGAGTTAGCTTTAGCAGTGCGGAGCGCCTCCGTGACACAGAGAAGAGCAGTCTCAGTTGAATGACTAGTCTTGAAACCTGAGTGATTTGGATCAAGAAGGTCATTCTGAGAGAGATAGCAGGAGAGCTGGCCAAGGACGGCACGTTCAAGAGTTTTGGAGAGAAAAGAAAGAAGGGATACTGGTCTGTAGTTGTTGACATCGGAGGGATCGAGTGTAGGTTTTTTCAGAAGGGGTGCAACTCTCGCTCTCTTGAAGACGGAAGGGACGTAGCCAGCGGTCAAGGATGAGTTGATGAGCGAGGTGAGGTAAGGGAGAAGGTCTCCGGAAATGGTCTGGAGAAGAGAGGAGGGGATAGGGTCAAGCGGGCAGGTTGTTGGGCGGCCGGCCGTCACAAGACGCGAGATTTCATCTGGAGAGAGAGGGGAGAAAGAGGTCAAAGCACAGGGTAGGGCAGTGTGAGCAGAACCAGCGGTGTCGTTTGACTTAGCAAACGAGGATCGGATGTCGTCGACCTTCTTTTCAAAATGGTTGACGAAGTCATCCCCAGAGAGGGAGGAGGGGGGAGGAGGGGGAGGAGGATTCAGGAGGGAGGAGAAGGTGGCAAAGAGCTTCCTAGGGTTAGAGGCAGATGCTTGGAATTTAGAGTGGTAGAACGTGGCTTTAGCAGCAGAGACAGAAGAGGAGAATGTAGAGAGGAGGGAGTGAAAGGATGCCAGGTCCGCAGGGAGGCGAGTTTTCCTCCATTTCCGTTCGGCTGCCCGGAGCCCTGTTCTATTCTAGAGATTCAATTCTAGAGATTTATTAAATATTGGATTTCAAGTAAAAATACACTGCTCAAAAAAATAAAGGGAACACTTAAACAACACAATGTAACTCCAAGTCAATCACACTTCTGTGAAATCAAACTGTCCACTTAGGAAGCAACACTGATTGACAATAAATTTCACATGCTGTTGTGCAAATGGAATAGACAAAAGGTGGAAATTATAGGCAATTAGCAAGACACCCCCCAAAACAGGAGTGATTCTGCAGGTGGTGACCACAGACCACTTCTCAGTTCCTATGCTTCCTGGCTGATGTTTTGGTCACTTTTGAATGCTGGCGGTGCTCTCACTCTAGTGGTAGCATGAGACGGAGTCTACAACCCACACAAGTGGCTCAGGTAGTGCAGTTCATCCAGGATGGCACATCAATGTGAACTGTGGCAAAAAGGTTTGCTGTGTCTGTCAGCGTAGTGTCCAGAGCATGCAGGCGCTACCAGGAGACAGGCCAGTACATCAGGAGACGTGGAGGAGGCCGTAGGAGGGCAACAACCCAGCAGCAGGACCGCTACCTCCGCCTTTGTGCAAGGAGGTGCACTGCCAGCGCCCTGCAAAATGACCTCCAGCAGGCCACAAATGTGCATGAATTTGAGTTATGCAGGGACAATATTTTGCAATTACTTAAGTTCCAGACCAGATGCAGAAGTAAATTATTTGATAATATTAAGTGGAAAAGCAATTTGACCCTTGTCTTTTAGAAACAAACCACCCTGCATACCACTACTGGCTTGTTTCTGAAGCTAAGCAGGGTTGGTCCTGGTCAGTCCCTGGATGGGAGACCAGATGCTGCTGGAAGTGGTGTTGGAGGGCCAGTAGGAGGCACTCTTTCCTCTGGTCTAAAAAAATATCCCAATGCCCCAGGGCAGTGATTGGGGACACTGCCCTGTGTAGGGTGCCCTCTTTCGGATGGGACGTTAAACGGGTGTCCTGACTCTCTGAGGTCATTAAAGATCCCATGGCACTTATCGTAAGAGTAGGGGTGTTAACCCCGGTGTCCTGGCTAAATTCCCAATCTGGCCCTCAAACCATCATGGTCACCTAATAATCCCCAGTTTACAATTGGCTCATTCATCCCCCTCCTCTCCCCTGTAACTATTCCCCAGGTCGTTGCTGCAAATGAGAACGTGTTCTCAGTCAACTTACCTGGTAAAATAAAAAATAAAAATGGTCTGCTAATTGAGATATTTTTATTTATTTTCCAAAAATTGAAATACCTTTTAATTCAGGGTTGTTTAAAATGCTAATAGATAGTAATTCCACAACTAAAATGAATAAGAAACCTGAAATAGGGCAACCCTGGCGTACGCTGCGGTGAATGAAATATTTGAGATGTGTTACGATTAATCGTAACTATTAATCTCTTTATAAAACATATTGATGACAGAGACAAAACTAGTCCCGAAACCAAAAGTGCACAAATTTGTGTTGAATTGTATCAAATGCTTCACAAAAGTCGAGGAATAAAATAATAGCCTCGGTGTCAACTGAATCAGCGTCAACTGAATCTATCAAGTCTAAAACTATTCTAATGTCACAGCTGATGTGGCGACCTTTCATGAAACCAGTTTAGGTTTCAATAATACGCTGGTTTAGGCCCATTTTAAGTCTATTGGCATATGCTAAAGTTATCAATTTATAAGCTGCATTTTATAATGTAATAGGTCTCCAATTATCTATGAAAATGGGAACTTCATGGTAGTTATCATCTCACCCTTAACTAGGTATTCTTGGAACATGTTGAATACTGGTCCCTCTAAATGTTCCCAAAAGTGTAAATGTAATTCGACAGAAAGACCATCTGTTCCAGGTGCTTTGGCCTTCTTCATAGATTTCAGAGCATCTCTAATCTATACTATAGAAAACTCCTCTTCACATATGGTCATACACAGGTAGGCAAACAGGCAGCTGAATCAAAAGTAGGACTGAAGGCTATAACTGGTTCTCACAAACGAGCTAGGAACAGACTCAGTGGAGTCAAAACGAACAATATCTCACAAAGGCACACACAGAATGAACTGAACTAAATAAGGAGCTGAGACCAGGTGAGTAACTAACACAGGTGAAATCAATGAACAAAAATGAAAGAATGGGCTACGTTCAAGAACACAAAGAAACAGAACACAAGGTTGACTAAGAAAATAAATACAGAACCTTACACTTAGGGTTTTTACACAAGGTATTGTCAATATTTAAGGCAGAAAGATATTTTCTCTTAAAGTTACTTTTTTCTTGATCTAATAAAGGCCGTTTAAGCTAAATAAATGTACATTTGATCTAGTTCTATTCGAGATGTATTCAGATCTGTTTCTTCCTTTTCTGAAGGGGTATGCTTTTCTAAAAGAACATTCAATTTATTCATATACTCATTCTTTCAAACATTTTTGCCACTTTAATTCCTTACTGCGTGTAATGGCGATAGATCTTACTTTGTATTTAAATATTTCCCAGCTACTTCCATGTTTTGGTTCTAAATCATTTAAATTAAACGAGTTTATGATCAAGTTCTTTAAGCTCTTGTTAAAGACTGGATCATTTAGGAGTGAATTATTACATTTCCAGTATCCTCGAACGCCACTGGGTTTTTCTGAACATTCTAACTTAAATAATATAATTTTATGATCAGTCAAAGGAGCAGGTTTTATGGCTTACTTCTTGTACACACTGTAAAGGTGGGGGAGAAATGAGAAACAGATCAATTGTGGATTTGACCATCGTTTACCTATTACACAGGTGTATTCGTTTAAGTGTGTATTAAAGCGCCATGCATCAATCACTGTCAGTTTACTGCAACATTAGGTTATGATATCACTATTCTGAGCTCTTTGAGCTATTCTAGGTGGAAATATATCTAAAGAGTTATAAGGTGTTTCATTAAAGTCTCCAGCTATTATAAGCCATACATTTGTGTACTTGTTTTGCAGCTCAGTAAGCTTATCAGTCTTATTTGAGGTAAGAGTTGTACCTATATGTAGCAGTGTGATGTTGTACCCCTAGATTACGCACCAAATTGCACACAAGGACCAATTCAAATAGGCCAGGTCAAGAGGGGATGTTAATAATTTGATAATAATAATAATAATTCAGTGTATTTTTTTTATTTAATTACAGCTGCATAGCTAATGTTTTTATTTGGTGTACAAACACTTTTTCATACCAATATTGTACATACATGTGATTGTAAAAGTTTTGTATATTTTGGTTTGGCCCATCGCGGGTTATCTGTATTCCCATACCCTTTTATCGTTTACTTTTGCCTGACCCTCGGCTAGAAAGGTATGTTGTCCTTGGCTCCGAAACTGTTTAATATACAACCGTCATAAGGTTATACAATGTACTGTTTTGCAACCATAAGTTTGTTATAGTGTGGACAGTGTAGGAATTTATGTTAACAAGTTTCACAGAGCTCACTGACTGGGGTATCTGTTGTAAGTTGTGAGTACTTGTGACAGTGGTTGAGTGAGTGTCCATGTGCTCGCGCAGATGCCCGAGAGCTGTGACTGCGCCAAGGGTAACATGTGTGTTGTCTCTTCGTGTGCAGGTATGTCTTTTATTTTGTCAGAATTATGTTCTGTATAGTTCTACTTGTATGGTGTGCTGTTGTGCAGCGAGGGTGTGCACGCAGCACCTGTTAATTCCTTTTGGCGCTCTTTTGCCTGACCCTCGGCTAGCAAGGTGCCCGAGAGCTGTGACTGCGCCAAGGGTAATATGTGTGTTGTCTCTTCGTGTGCAGGGCAAATAAAAATATTTCAACGAGCAGACCGTCAGTTGTGGCAGCGTCCTAATTAAAATTACACAACGCAGAACGAACCACGCTACATATACACATTGCATATAATAAAAAAAACTCTTATCTAGTTTGGAGATCAATATAACCCATCTTTGGACATACAAGACTTTGGACATACAATAAATATCACCTCTAAACTTATGAAGCAATATCATAGTACCAGCTGATTGGTAAGACCCGTGACTATAATAAACAGTATTTCCCCATTGTGATTTCCAAAAACTAGAATCTGAATCGCAGGAGTGAGTCTTCTAGAGTAGAATGAAATCTGCATTAGTGTTTACAAAATACATTTTTAAAAAGTGGTTTTCTTTTAGTTATGGTTCGTAAACCCCTGCCATTTAGCGATACAATATTTAGTGCATTGAATTCAATGCGACCTGTGCTTTGGCGAAAACATATATGTGGCGCGTGACCGGAAGTTGTAGCACTGCTGATGCTACCACCACCAAGTGCTACCGTTCCCCCATGAATCCAAAGCTGTAAACAGGTATTTCAATTTATCTTGACAATTGTGTTATCCCAAGTTGCAGAGAGTCTTGCTATATATACGCTTTATATCATGCAAAAGGCAATGTTTAATTAGCTTGACGAACAAAAACACACGCCGCTGGTGAGAGATTTGCTAGCCTCTCATCCCAATGTTTACAAATGTCCCCCTAAGCAAGTGTGGCTGACTAGTGACAGTGACAGCTAGCTAGCTAGACCATGTGCAACTGAATCATAGAGGTAGACTGCTTATAGAGACACAAACACATTTCTTATGACCAGCCAAAACAAAACATTTAGCTACATGTGTACTGTAACTAGCTAGTACAGAACTGTGTTGTAGGCTATGTGAACTCACCCTTAAAAGCCCAATCTGTTTGACGAGCTTAACACAGGTAGGCCTGGTTGAAGTCAACTGCAAGTGTTGCTGACAGATTTGATCAGACAGGTTGAAAAACGAATTACAGAAGTAGTATAGATATCTGCAATGTTTATAAACTTTTCCCTAGATGCTTGGAGAATGGGGAGAGGTGTGGTGGCTGGTTTTGGCCCCAGTGAGTTATTCTCTGGCCTGTGCCACACGGACAACCTTGACCCGTTCCCAGTGTGGCGGAATGGAGCCATCAGCCCCTGTTTTAACCAGCTGATTCTGGGAGCCCTGGCTCACGCTGTAGTGGCCGTCTTCAGTGCATGCTACCTGAATGCTCAGAGGTAATGTTAGGTCACACAGTCAGGCCCCTCACAAAATCACAAGGCATAGGCTAGAACATTCTGGCCACTATTAATCCTACAGCACATACAGTAGTATGCGATACAGACCCACATATTGTACCTAGGTAAAATTAAGATGTTTGATTTCTACCTCCAGAACAGTAAGTTCATGTCTGTACTGGATCCAATTCTGTAGATTGGCATCTTTATCAGTTTTTATATCTAGCCAGGCCATATTTCAGACAGTTCATCGACCATTTTATCTTTTTGCACTACACAGATGCAGCCTCCTCCGGTCCTCTCCCCCGTGTGGTTGGAGCCTCAGGGTGGCCTCGGCCCTGCTGGTGACCCTGCTCTTCGTGGTGGACTTGGTCCTGGTGGTCCACCTCCACCGGGGGGAGATGTACATGGACGTCCTGGCTGATGGATGTGCCGTCCTGGCATGGCTGGTCCACTTTCGGGCCCTGCTTGTCCTCCAGAGGTCCATCTATAGAAGAACCAGGGGTCCCTCTGTGTTACTACTGCTGGTCCTGTTGCCTATCCCTAACCTGGTGGTCACCCTGCTGGCTTACGCCCAGGAGGCCACCTACCTGGACCTGGCGGAGCCCCTTAAAGTGGCACGGCTGGTGTTCGCAGCCACCCGGGGACTCTCTCTCCTGGTCTACCTCCTGGCCTTCGCTGCTCCCTGCGTCGGTGAAGGGAGTTACACCTCCATGTCCGTCAATGATGCAGACAGCTTTCTCCTCATCCCAGAGAGTTCCTACCAGGACACGGGAGAGGTGGCAGAGGATGGCAGTAACTTCATCTCCCGCCTGATGTACCTGTGGTTGAACCCTCTACTGAGGCGCGGCCGGCGTGGGGAGCTGGAGAAGCCATGTAACGTCTTTCTCCTTCCCCGGAGGCTCCGCACCAGCGCAGTGCGCCAACACTTCCTCCGCTGCTGGGAGGACTGCCAACAGGGGGCAGCAACACAGAGAGGGAACACTACACCCAGGCCTGCAAACAGGAGCCTACAGAACGGAACAAGGACTTCACCCCTTCAGGAGGAACTATCTGGTATAGCAGTGGAGGAGGTAGGACTGTTAAAAGTGTTGCACAAAGCCTTCGGACTGCGCTACTACCTGCTTGGTGTGCTGAAGCTAGTGGGCAACATGCTGAGCTTCGTGGGACCCCTGCTCCTCAGCGGCCTGGTGCACTACATGGAAGAGGAGGGGGCCCCTGTCAGCCAAGGGGCCTGGTGTGCCACGGGCCTCTTCTTCAGCACCTTCTTCTCTGCCCTCATCCGGAACATCTTTGCCTTCGAAGTCTCGAAGGTCTCACTCTCGGCGCGCGCCGCCCTCATCTCCGCCATCTACGGCAAAGCACTGCGGGTCAGCGGCGGCAGCCTGGCAGCGCGGTTCACCCTGGGCGAGGTGGTCAACTTCATGAGCACGGACACGGACCACGTGATCAACTTCTTCAACAATTTCCACGAGGTGTGGAGTATGCCCTTCCAGTTCTCCATTGCACTCTACCTGCTCTACCTGCAGGTGGGTGTGGCCTTCCTAGGAGGACTGGGTGTGGCTCTGCTGCTGGTGCCGCTCAATAAGGTGCTGGCCTCGAAGATCATGGAGAATAACAAGCACATGCTCACACATAAGGATAGTCGTGTCAAGGTGAGAAATTCTCTATGGCTTTGACTATCTTTTACTTTTATCTTAACACCAACCATAGCAACACCTATATGAATGCTATTATTTTTATTGTTTAGAGCAGTACTATGAAGTAGTAATTACAACATAAAACTTCTATAGCTTTTATATTAAAAGTCTTCGATGTCAAGCTGCGAAACTGCTTGCAGACGTTTCACCTAAAGATGTGAACTCAACAATGTCGCCTGTCTGCCCTGTCCTTGCCTTCCAGCTAATGACAGAGGTCCTCTTTGGAATACGAGTCATCAAGTTCTACAACTGGGAGGCCTACTTTGCCCAGAAGATAGCAGGTTGTCGGAGGCAAGAGCTATCCCACCTCAAGGCCATTAAGTACCTGGATGCTGTGTGCGTGTACACCTGGGGATCTCTACCCGTAGTCATATCTATCATCACCTTCGTCACATACATGCTGCTCGGCCATGAGCTCACTGCAGCCACGGTAGGCATGGTCCATATTTCATTTTGTGAAACTAGAGTGCCTCATCCGATAGTAGTTACCATTTAAAAGTGAGCAAAATATTTTGCAATCAATCTGTTCCAATGTCCTCACTAGCAATACCACCTTGTATGAAGTAATGTTTCGGATGGAACATTCCAAGTGGTAGCTATGCTAGAATGGACATTGAAACAGACATACTAACTATTGAAAGACCTACTAACTGATACCCAGGAACACAATGATGATGTGGGTGCATGAGACTAATTCGAATAGGGACACTTTCCCTCCTGCATTGCAGGTGTTCACCACTCTGGCTCTAGTGGGCATGCTGATCATCCCCCTCAACAGCTTCCCCTGGGTCCTCAACGGCATCCTGGTGGCCAAGGTGTCCCTGGACCGCATCCAATGCTTCCTCAAGCTTCCCAACCAGGACCTCGATGCATACTTCAGTCATGGTAGGTGTGTGTGTGTGTGCTCAGCATAAATAAAGTACATTTTGCTTGTACATACATTATTAATTAATACATGTGCAATAACTGTGTATGAAAGTGAGATATGCAAATATGTGTATGAATGTTTTTCATTGACTTTGTGGCTCCAACTTACAGTGGCCCCTGAGGACCCCCAGGACACCATTGTGATGAGTCAGGGCATATTCTCATGGCAGGGGCCTGGGGGGCCAGACCACCCCACAAGCTCTGATACTGAATCCCCCAAAGGAAGTCTGATGCTCCATAGCCTCAACCTATCCATCACTAAGGTGTGTACCCTGCATCACAAACTATGTAACCTATACAGCTTGGAAATCATGGGGTCTACCATCTTATCACAGCAAAGATGTATCTTTTTCTTGTCCGCCAGGGATCCCTAGTTGTTGTGGTAGGCAAGGTGGGCTGTGGGAAGAGCTCCTTACTGGCAGCCATCACTGGAGAACTCAACAGGTAGTGCTTATCGCCTCATTTACTAAGCTTACAAAGCTCAAGTAAATTTGTTTTGTTGGTTTATTTCAATGATCTTTTTGGATCTATCATTGAATTATTACTTCACTCTGTAGGCGTGGAGGTGATGTATACGTCCAGGGCAGGGAGGATGGGTTTGGTTTAGCCGCTCAGGAGCCGTGGATCCAGCATGCAACAGTTCGGGACAACATCCTGTTTGGGAAGGACTACAACAGTTCTTTCTACCAAGCCGTGGTGGAGGCCTGTGCGCTCACAGACGACCTCAATGTGAGACTCCCCTCTCTTTTTCACTCTCTTTATCTGTTTCTCTCTCTCTGCTTCAATCTCTCTTATCCTCATAGACAACCTCAATGCTAGCTTTATCCCTTGTTCCATTTTATTTTGGCCCAGTCCAAACTTTACTTGACCAACCTCTAATATATTTGTTATATATCCAATGAATGTTATAAACAGGAATTCCAAACTCGGTGCATTTGAAAATATTTGACTGAATTGTCTTGTTTGTCCAGGTTCTGCCTAATGGGGACAGGACCGAGGTGGGAGAGAACGGAGTTACTCTGAGTGGAGGACAGAAAGTTCGCCTGGCCTTGGCCAGAGCTGTTTACATGGTAAGAGTCCTCACCAGAATCCATGGTAACACAACAGCCATCTAGAAAAGACAGAGACTGTGTTTCAGTGAATCTCCAACTTTATTTAACAAGCAAGCTTTTGCCAGGTTAGAAGTATGGATAGCAGAAAACATTCAATAATTTGCTTTTTGTATTGAATGTCAATCTCTCTTTTAAACAAACAAGGAGAAAGACATTTTCCTCCTGGATGATCCACTGGCAGCAGTAGACTCTGACGTTGCCCATCACCTCATGGAGAGATGCATCATGGGGATCCTCAGGAGCAAGACCAGAATCCTTTGCACCCACCGCATAGAGTTTGTGGACAAAGCTGATGTGGTGATTCTCATGGACAATGGAACAATTATTAAAACGGGTAGTGAACTCTGGCCTTACGTTCTTCAATTGATAATGGAATAATGAATTACTTTTCTGTGTAAACGCATATGTCTGAATAAACGCTATGTCCTTCTCATTCGTTTTAAATAGGTACACCTGAAGAGGTCCTTCCTTTGGTAGAAGCAGTGCCCAAGAACCGGAAGAATGACAGTAATGCAAAGGTGAAAGGTACCAGTAGTCGTTAATGTCTCTTAGCATTGTGTTTTGGAATATATTGCTTGCAACACAGAGCTAATATCACTGATGCAGAGGAATGAAAGTCCATTTGATTATTTTCTACACGTTGTTGAATTGAGTGATGGACTACTCTATGGAAAAATTGGCAGGTGTTTTTATTTGCGTTCTGACTTGAATCAGATGTTATTGAGCGAGAGGAGGAGCAGGGTCCGTCCAATGAGCTGTTTGCAGAGGTGGAGTCTTCACTGTCAAGGGAGGAGCAGAAGGCGGTGGGTGGGCTGGCCTGGAAGGTTTACCACACCTACTGGAGAGCGGTAGGAGGGGCCTTGGCTGTCTCCATCTTGCTGTCCTTACTCCTCATGCAAGGTACAGCGACCACCTGGTGCCGTAATATGACATCACACTTCTGTTGCCTTTGCTGGCTTGTTTATGTATTTTACATTTTGCTGTCTCTGTCCCTCAGCCTCTAAGAATGTGTCTGACTGGTGGCTGTCCCACTGGATCTCTAACCTGAAGAACAATGGTTCCGCCCAGAGTGTTCTCATGCCTGCCTACAGCTCACCACACCTGCTGCTATTCTCTCCTGGAGGACTAATGTAAGTTAGATAGAGGTTGTTACAACGTTGAGACTGATACACTGGATAAGATTCAATTACTCAGAATGTGCAGTGTCATTCCTCTTATATAATCCACTGTTAGGTTCTAAATAACACGGCAAAAACTGATGGACAACTATAAAAGCTCAAACCAAGTTTATTCACCCAAAGGGTCGAACAGCTGAACAGACAAGAACAGCACGAGTTTCCCCCAGCATGAGTATATATACCCCAATTTGGGTGTTGTATCCTCCTTCCCTCTAAACATGACATCTTTATTGCTAGGCAGGAAGTTAAGTGATGCGGGCAATAAACAGTTCCTTCTCCCTTAATCTGACCTGACCTCTGCCCCACATTCCTCACTAAACCACATCTCTCCACCCTTATCAGTGACTGCAACGGTGTGATTGCCTCTCCTTTACTCAGTACATTCCAAGCTTAATTGCCTCCACCATATACATTCCTCCTACAGACAACCATTTACTTCTGGTGTAGAAACCAGACTATGGCACTCAATATTTCAAGTTTAGGAGTCAGAACCCATCACCACTTATGACTCCACACTGCTTTAAGTCACACTTAGGTACTCTACATTGATATTACAGAGCCTCTAAATCTAAATCTTTTAGATTGTGCAGTAAAAGAATTAGGTGTCAAATCGCAGAGACATCCATGATGCAGCACACACGCATGACAAGATTTATTCAAATGTGTGTTTTCTCCCCTTATCTCCAGGTACCCTGTCAATATTATGGAAACGACAGCTTTCGCCAACATGAGCTCGGAGGTGAAGTTCTATCTGACAGTTTACGGTTCCATTGCGGGTGCTAACACGGTCTTCACCGCCTTCCGAGCCTTCCTCTTTGCCTTTGGAGGCATCCGTGCAGCATCGGTCATCCACAACAGACTGCTGGACACAGTCCTCAAGGTTGAGCGTTTTCTGTTCAGTTGACCCCTCGGGAAACTGGTTTAGTCATGATCATGGTCATGGTTTTGATCATGCAAAAGCAGTATTTTACATTTATAGCATAATTATGATTTTTCTGAAAAATTCTCATGGTTCAACTCATGCTGTGAGAGCAGTGGAGGCTGCTGAGGGGAGGATGGCTCATAGTAATGGCTGGAATGGTGTCAATGGAATGGTATAATACATATCAAAGACGTGGTTTCCACGTGGTTGATAACACTCCATTGACTCCATTCCAACCATTATCCATTCCAGCCTCTACTGTGTGAGTTGATGTTCTATAGATAATTTACAGTGTACTTGTTTTGTCCAAACATTCCTAGTGTTGGATACTGTTTCTAAAAAATAAAAATAAATGTTTTATACATTTTGTAGTATTTATTTTTAAGGTATATTTTTTGTACATAAACAAAAATGCTTTATTGGATAGAGGTGAGACAGTGGGAAAGATAGTTTTAGTCTGAAAAGGCATTGGTCCGGATTCGAACCCATGCTGCAGCCATATATGTGATCTGAAGGCAGTGGTTCAGACTGCTAGACTACCTAAATCCACATGTTTGTAGTGTTTACTGTTTACATTGCCATGACAGAGTACAAACACACCTAACTAACCCTCACCTGCCTCTCTATATCAATCCAGGCTACAGTTACCTTCTTCGACACTACACCGCTGGGCCGCGTCCTTAACCGCTTCTCCTCCGACCTGTACAGCGTGGATGACACTCTCCCTTTCTTCATCAACATCCTGCTGACTAACATCTTCGGCATGCTGGGCATGCTGGTAGTGATGAGCTACGGCTTGCCCTGGTTCCTAGTGGCCCTGCTGCCCCTGGGCCTGCTCTACCACCGCACACAGCGCTTCTACCGACACACATCCAGAGACCTGAAGCGTCTGTGCAGCCTCACCCTCTCGCCAGTGTATTCGCATTTCTCTGAGACGCTGAGCGGCCTAGGTACCATCCGAGCAAGCTCCAGTGCCTCCAGGTGAGGACAGTAAAGTTAGAATGAGGAATTTATATTTTGGACCCACCTAGATCTGTGGTTACCAACCTTGATTTGGCTAGTTGAATCAGGGGTGTTGGCCAAAACATAGTTTTTTTTTGGAAGGAGGTTCATGTTCTTTGTCTGTTGTGGCTCTAGATTCGAGGAGGAGAACGAGCGGCGTCTGGAGCAGAACCAGCGCTGTCTGTTCCTTAGCAACGCCGCCATGCAGTGGCTGGACATCCGCCTGCAGATGATCGGCGTTGTCGTGGTGACGGGCATCAGCGTGATCGCTGTCGTCCAGCACCAGTTCAAATCCATCGACCCAGGTGAGCAGCCAGCTAGCATGTTAGCATGTGTCCCATAGTCAGCACAGGTTTATCACAACAGGCCTTGACTCAGATTACACTGCTGATGTCTACTAGTTGTTGAGGCTGCTGTAGAGGAGAATCTAGAAATAGTATCAGTACATGTACTCTGAATATACAAAACATTAAGAACACCTTCTCTTTCCATGACGTAGACTGACCAGGTGAATCCAGATGTTAGCTATGATCCCTTATTAATGTCACTTGTTAAATTAACTTCGGTCAGTGTTGATGAAGGGGAGGAGACAGGTTTAAGAAGGATTTTTAAGCCTTGAGAAATTTGAGACATGGATTGTGTATGTGTGCCATTCAGAGGATGAATGGGCAAGACAAAATATTTAAGTGCCTTTTGAACAGGGTATGATAGTAGGTGCCAGGCGCACCGTTTGTGTCAAGAATTGCAACGCTGCTGGGTTTTTCTACGCGCATCAGTTTCCTGTGTGTATCAAGAATGGTCCACCACCCAAAGGACATCCAGCCAACTTGACACAACTGTGGAAAGCATTGGAGTCAACGTGGGCCAGCATCCCTGTGGAATGATTTCGACACCTTGTAGAGTCCATGCCCCGACGAATTGAAGCGGTTCTGAGACCAATATTGTTTTGTATAGAGTATACTCAGTGTATGTCTTGTTTGCTGTGCCTAGGCCTTAATAATAACTGTTCTATGGTTGTTCTCCCTGCCAGGTCTGGTGGGTCTTTCCCTGTCCTATGCTCTGTCCATCACAGGCCTGCTGTCAGGCCTCATCTTCAACTTTACCCAGACAGAGATGCAGCTGGTGAGTGTGGAGCGCACCGAGGAGTACTCCACCACCCTGCCCACTGAGCCACAACACAGCAACCCACAGGTGAGGAGTCCTGTGAGGACGTGTGTCTTATAGCATGCCACTCAGGTGCACCTCATTGATGAGGTTTCATAGTTCCTTTTTTTCAATGTCAGATGTGTACGCCACTCTGTAGACCTTTTAGAAGGTTATGTGGCAGGTTTTCAGTGGTTGTCTTCATGAGGTGTTGGATAGGTGTCATTTCTAAAATTATTAAATCTATTTGTTCAAGTTCTTTGGGTCTTTTAGCCTGGTCAGTTACTTCTTACTGAAGTGGCCATTCAGGGGAATAGAAAACAAGTAAGTTTGTTAAATGACTGAGGACCCATCTACTTCCGTCTTTACCATAGGTGCCCACCTCGTGGCCGGAGCAGGGATGGGTGGAGTTCCGTGGGGCCGTGCTGTCCTACAGAGAGGGGCTGCCCAACGCCCTGGACGGGGTGAGCCTGGTGGTCCGGCCTGGGGAGAAGGTGGGGGTGGTAGGCCGGACGGGCTCAGGCAAGTCGACCCTGTTCCTGGCCCTCTTCCGCATGGTGGAGCTGAACCAGGGTCAGATCTTACTGGATGGAGTGGACACCAGACAGGTGGGACTGGCCCAGCTCAGGTGAGAGGATTAAGAAATTATGGTGGTGATATGATGATAATGGATTTGAATGTTTTTTTTTTGGTACTTTTCAAACTGCTAGACTCAACATTATTGTGTACTTGGATGATGATGGTGATCTGTGCGTCTGTAATAAAAGCTCTTTATAGGTGACGACATTCATCGAGCACGTCTGCTTATTTTGAACTACAAAAAAATCGATGACTCTAGAGTAGTTGACGGATCCATTTTTTTACACTGTATTTGTGACTCCCCCTTCAGGTCCAAACTGGCCATAATCCCCCAGGACCCGTTTCTGTTCAGCGGGACAGTGAGGGAGAACCTGGACCCACGTGGATGTCACCCTGACCCCCGGCTACTGGAGGCCCTGGAAGACTGTCACCTCAGCCCTGTCATCAACCGCATCGGTGAGAGGGAGGGTGGGAAAGAAAGGGAGGATTGAGAACAGTAGAGGGAGATTGTGATGGTGATAGAAGGGAGATTATGAAAAATCATGCAAATGAGAGGGTGATATAGCAGATGAGAAATAGGAAGAGTAGTTGAATTAAACAGACAAACAGAATGAGAGAAGAGGGGTATCAAACAGGGATAAAAGTTATGACACGGAGATCATATGACATTAATAGGGATTCTATATGTAATCTATGCATCTAAACTCAGCAAAAAAAAGAAACGTCCCTTTTTCAGGACCCTGTCTTTCAAAGATAATTTGTAAAAATCAAAATAACTTCACAGATCTTCATTGTAAAAGGTTTAAACACTGTTTCCCTTGTTCAATGAACCATAAAGAACCATAAACAATTAATGAGCATGCACCTGTGGAAAGGTCGTTAAGACACTAACACCTTACAGACGGTAGGCAATTAAGGTCACAGTTATGAAAATTTAGGACACTAAAGAGGCCTTTCTACTGACTCTGAAAAACACCAAAAGAAAGATGTCCAGGGTCCCTGCTCATCTGTGTGAACGTGCCTTAGGCATGCTGCAAGGAGGCATGAGGACTGCAGATGTGGCCAGGGCAATAAAATGCAATGTTCGTACTGTGAGACGCCTAAGACAGCTCTACAGGAGAGACAGTGGCAGACCACGTGTAAGAACACCTGCACAGGATCGGTACATCCGAACATCACACCTGCGGGACAGGTACAGGATGGCAACAACAACTGCCAGAGTTACACCAGGAACTCACAATCCCTTCATCAGTGCTCAATAGGCTGTCCGCATTAGGCTGGACTGATGGCTTGTAGGCATGATGTAAAGGCAGGTCCTCACCAGACATCACCGGCAACAACGTTGCCTATGGGCACAAACCCACCGTCTGTGGACCAGACAGGACTGGCAAAAAGTGCTCTTCACTGACGAGTCACGGTTTTGTCTCACCAGGGGTGATGGTCGGATTCGCGTTTATCGTTGAAGGAATGAGCGTTACACCGAGGCCTGTACTCTGGAGCGGGATCGATTTGGAGGGGGAGGGTCCGTCATGGTCTGGAGCGGTGTGTCACAGCATCATCGGATTGAGCTTGTTGTAATTGCAGGCAATCTCAACGCTGTGTGTTATGAGGGTGGAGGATGTCTTCCCTGTGTGGTACCCTTCCTGCAGGCTCATCCTAATATGACCCTCCAGCATGACAATCCCACCACGCACAGAACGAGCAGTATGGCTGATTTCCTGCAAGACAGGAATGTCAGTGTTCTGCCATGGCTAGCGAAGAGCCCAGATCTCAATCCCATTGAGCACGTCTGAGGCCTGTTGGATCGGAGGGTGAGGGCTAGGGCCATTCCCCCCAGAAATGTCCGGGAACTTGCAGGTGCCTTGGTGGAAGAGTGGGGTAACATCTCACAGCAAGAACTGGCAAATCTGGTGCAGTCCATGAGGTGGAGATGCACTGCAGTACTTAGTATCTGGTGTGGCCACCAGCTGCATTGACTGTTACTTTTGATTTTGACCCCACCACTTTGTTCAGGGACACATTATTCCATTTCTGTTAGTCACATGTCTGTGGAACTTGTTCAGTTTATGTCTCAGTTGTTGAATCTTATGTTCATACAAATATTTACACATGTTAAGTTTGCTGAAAACAAACGCAGTTGACATTGAGAGGACGTTTCTTTTTTTGCTGAGTTTATATGTCATTCTATGATTAGACCAGGGCTGTTAGGGTGAACGTATTACCGCCACACCGGCAGTCACTTGCCAGGACCGCAGTCAAATTCCACGTAACCGTTTAGTCATGGTAACTAGGCTTCTCCAAGCTCTGATGCTGCTGATGATCACTAGTAGCCTACCAAACTACCTAACTGCCTGGTACTCAGCACTCTATTGTCCTTCTAATCAATCTGACATCAATGCAAACGTAATCGATGAGATGATGTTGCGCAACTTTTCTATAGGCTATGCAATTGCGGGAGAAAACAGTGTTTTGATGGGATCCTCTTTTTAGTAGAGGCCATCAGCTTTCAATAGGTTAGGCTTTCCTAATATTAAACACATTGCTTCGTTTTAAAACAGAAGTATAGCCTACCTGGCTGGCATTAAAATGAACCACGCAAAAACTCCATTCGCTATTTAAGCGCATCGATTGCATGTATTTTTTTCCCCTGCCCCTGTTCCGAGACAGAATGGACCGTTATCATGGACCTAAGTGAAAACTAATTTCACACACATTATTTAGTATATGTAAAGACAAGATTAAATCAAGAATAGTCTGATGGGTGACAATATTAGCCCTACACTTGTGAATGATCCCACTTGTGTGCATTAAGGCAAGAAACAACTCATGTAGCCTAGCCCATAGGCCTATATGTTTTGATAAGGTTTGAATCACAACTAAAGTGGCCAAATAACTTCTTAAAATTTAGGCACATTAATCCGTTTTTACAACCGGTGTAGAGCCTAACGTACATACATAGGCAGTGCGTGAGTTTCACATTTGGGGAAGATCATTTTCACCATTAAAAATGCACCTTTTATAATAAAGAATTACATGCATAATCGCATTTATGGTCACCTTTTGGAATGGCGTTTTCCTGCTAATTGATTGCATTTTGAAACATTCGTGCTTATAACCTACTGCCGTGTACGTATTGCTGTGCTTATAATGTGAATAGCCCAATAGCTTATCAACATTTTAAGCTAAATGTTCAGATCTGTTGCATTAGCCTCATTGCTTTTAAAAGGTTTTTTATTTTCTAATAAATTTGCTAAAAACCTGTTTTCGCTTTGTCATTATGGGGTATTGTGTGTAAATTGAGGATCCAAATGAATTTAAGCCATTTTAGAATAAGGCTGTAACATAACAAAATGTGGAAAAAGTGAAGGGGTCTGAATACTTTCCGAATGCACTGTATATTCAGACCAAGCGCACAACCGCCACTGGCCGCAAAAGGCATTTTTTTTTTTAAGGGGGCATTACGGCCACACTAGCGGGATGCCACCGGGAAATTTTAGGCATTATCAAGTGCTTGTCAAATTGTGAATGTGAGACTGATTAAGTGTGTGCTGTCTGTGCAAGAAACAAAGCAGAGCTCATGCCTTTCATGCAACTTTTTTCAAATCATCATTAGTCGCATCTTGCAGCCTTAAAAAGTATTAAAATCAAAACATATAGCCCAACGTTTGTATCACAACTAAAGTTTCCTGTTTCTTTGTTAACCCCTCAACACAGAATAGCCACATGTGCGCACTCCCTTAGAAATCGTTTAGAGAAACATCCTTTCTATTTTATTCAGCTATGTTCAATTGAATTCTTCATACTATAAAATAATACCATGGATTTCTAAGCAAATCTTGTCTGCTAAATGAACTAGTGTAGCCCACAGCCATATGGCATAGCCAGATCAGGGCCTAACATAACGACAACTCAGAGTATGCTATTCTGTTCTTCTGAAACAGACTACATTTTCTTAATATCATGTTTCTTTAGACCTGTCTAAAATAAATAAGGGATTTATTGTGATGGTGAAGGTTATATTACATAGATTTATTAGAACATGTAGAGGTTCCAAAGGTCTGCATCGGTGTGGAAGCCAGGAGATGCCAAATGTGTTTGTTAATTAACGGTCAATTACTCTGAGACCGGCAGTTATTTATTTTAAAATCACAAAATGGGGCCTCCCGGGTGGCGCAGTGGTCTAGGGCACTGCATCGCAGTGCTAACTGCGCCACCAGAGTCTCTGGGTTCGCCCCCAGGCTCTGTCGCAGCCGGCCGCGACCGGGAGGTCCGTGGGGCGACGCACAATTGGGCCAGCGTCGTCCGGGTTAGGGAGGGTTTGGCCGGTAGGGATTTCCTTGTCTCATCGCGCTCCAGCGACTCCTGTGGCGGGCTGGGCGCAGTGCGCGCTAACCAAGGGGGGCCAGGTGCACGGTGTTTCCTCCGACACATTGGTGCGGCTGGCTTCCGGGATGGAGGCGTGCTGTGTTAAAGAAGCAGTGCGGCTTGGTTGGGTTGTGCTTCGGAGGACGCATAGCTTTCGACCTTCGTCTCTCCCGAGCCCGTACGGGAGTTGTAGCGATGAGACAAGATAGTAATTACTAGCGATTGGATACCACGAAAATTGGGGAGAAAAGGGGAGAAAATTTAAATTAAAAAAAAATAAAAAATCACAAAATGTCATGACAGCCCTAGATTAGACCCTTTTTTAAAAAACGTGGTATGTCCCATACGGTAAGAACTTAATTCTACTTTCACCCCTGGTATCAAACCAAGTGAGAGTGAAAGAACAAGGAAGTAAAGGAGAGTGAGAAAGGAAGAGAGTGAAGGTAGTAATTAGTTCATGTTTGTGTCTAAGAGTTTGGTCAGGTGGCCTCACTAACCTCTGAGTGTATTTGTGTATCTTAGGTGGTCTTGGTGCTGAGGTGGGAGAGCGGGGTAAGTCTCTCTCTCTGGGACAGAGACAGCTGCTGTGTCTGGCCAGGGCTCTGCTGACTGAAGCTAATGTAAGAACCAGCCCACACCATCCATCCGTATCGATTACTAACATGGCTTTGAATTCAACCATCCATACCAATTACTAACATGGCTTTGAATTCAACCATCCATACCAATTACTAACATGGCTTTGAATTCAACCATCCATATCAATTACAGACATGGCTTTGAATTCAACCATCCATATACTAGCATGGCTTATTTTCTCAACCATTGTTTCCTCTCTATAGATTCTGTGCATTGACGAAGCTACAGCCAGCGTTGACCAAAAGACTGATAAACTGCTACAGCAGACAATCAGAGAGAAGTTTCAAGACAAGACCGTCCTCACCATTGCCCAAAGGTAAATTATTCAGTGAACACAACTTTACATAATGATCTTAAGTGCTTTAGTAGACATTTATACTGAACTATACATAACTTAAGTTTTCATGGTACATTTATAACGTAATTTGATGTCCTAGTTTAAAAAGTGACACCTTGATTTTCTCTGTCACCAGAATCAACACCATCATGGACTCAGACAGGGTGCTGGTGATGGATTCTGGGAAGGTGGTGGAGTTTGACACCCCTGCTGATCTGTGCCAAAGAGACGACTCTATTTTCTGCAAGCTGGTTGGTGGGAGGGGAGAGTGAGAAGAGAAGCGATCAGAGGACTAAAGACAATGGGAAATGTCAATGGGGATCTCTCTCTGTTTCCCCACAGGAGGCCAGTGGTGGTCAGACTCTGTGGACCAACCAACCACCTGTCCAATGGAGGTGGTAGAAGTTGGCCCTATAATAATTACTGGTCCAGGGTTAGATTTGTTTTTCATCCCCATGATCATTAAGGTTAGGATTTGGTGTAGGGTAATTTGATCCTAGATCTGTAGTTAAGGGCGGCGACTTCTGCCTTGAGGCCCACCGACTGACATTTGACCTGAGAGAGATCTGCAAGGTCTGAGTAGTCCAAGGTCTGATTATTCTTTTACTACATTTTAGGAAGTCGGGTTAATTTTCTAACCTGGGCGTCATGTGGAATTTCTCTGCTTTTTATTCGGAAACACGTTAATGTGGTACGAAAGAACTGACGATGTGTCAGTAGCACAGAGGGTCTGAAGAATCAATGAATAAGCACTTTAATTGCTTTTGTATGAAGGGAGTATTTTATAGCACTAGAATGGATTTTGACTGAAAAGTTGTCTTCCTAGAGCAAGTCAGTCATTCACTTTGCAGCATCGTCAATCATTTATGAATGTCTGAGATTCCTTTTGCACCTGGTCTATTGGCAGTATTAGTAATAGCTAATAAGAGCGCACATTAATGGACATGCTTCACATAGATAAAATGCATGTTTACACACTGTTTGCTGTACGGACGTACTACAGACGAATAGACTTTGTGATAAATAAAGACAATTTAAAGTTACTCTTTTTCTATTTGTTTACCATTCACACGGAGCACATTTGTTTGGAAGCTCCTCACAATGTTGTTATGTCTGATTTCAAGCCATTCTGTAGTAGAACTACTGTATATCAGTCATTTGAGTGTTTCTGTTTTGTAATACACTGTAAGAGAGAACAACTAAGAGAGAACAACAGCGTTTTCAGTAGTGGTCAGTACTCATGTACAGTAATATGAAGGTGTAATAAAATGGCTGCACTGATTTTACACATTTCTTGTCACCTTTTTTATTTATTGGGTTTGCCTGAAGATCATTGGGATAATCTTCATAATTAGTCATATTTATATGTTTTACACATCCCATGTTATTGTTTTGTTGAGTTTGGGTTTATCAAAATGTCAGTATGATTACATAATTGTCATTAATGGTAATTGGAAGGAGTAGCCCCACCTTTAAAGGTATGGTTACATAGTAAGAATGTTATGTCTCATAAATCAGTTCTATTCGAGTCTTAATCCCTAGATCACGCCACACCTTCATTGTTGTGTCTTATAATTACCATGAGTCATGAATGAACGCCTAGCTGCCCCTCCCTTGAAACAAGACAACTTTTTGGCACACCTCTGCATTTTTGTTATATTAACAGACAATTCTTTTTTTTCTCCTGTCTTGGTGTGTCAGAGAAAGACAGAGCACTCTCCATCTCACAGTTCCAGTCTTGGGAGGACAGGTTTCAGTGTTCACCCTGCCTACCTGGACTGGAGAATGTATGTGACGGTTTGTGGCTGGGAAGGGATGCTGAAGATGGAACCAGTTTGTCTTGCTTTGGGGAGGGTATGTTTTCACTGAGTGAGGCACCTGGAAGGCATGCCGAAGGTGGAACCAGTTTGTCTGCTTTGGGGAGGGTATGCTTTCGCTGAGTGAGGCAAGGGGTAGGCAGTCCTACAGGAGTACCGAACAGCATGGACTGCTAACACTGTCACAACTTTCTCACATCGGTGGTAAAACTCCGCGGTGGCGGAGTAACAAGAAACTGCACGGTCAGAACAACCCAATGGAGACTAAGGTAAGATTTTGATTTATTGTCAATTTACATTTTGAAACTTTTGCTGAAGTGCTCCATCCAGACGATATGGTGCCATGTACTATTGTAGTGTTTACAAAGTCCACAACGATGTATTTGTAAGGGTCAGTACAACTGAATGCATTCAACTGAAATGTGTCTTCCGCATATAACCCAACGCCTCTGAATCAGAGAGGTGCGGGGGGCTGACTTGGAGAAAATCTCAGTCAGCCTCTAATCTCTTACAGCTCTGCACAATGTGAATGAATGTCAAATAATAGGAATTATTTGAACAGTAATTGTCAATAACGTGCCATGTTTCATGAAATATAATTGCAGCTTTTAGCTTACTGTCAGTGCACTCTTCTTTATGAGTGCATATACAAGTAACTGCCCAAATAAAGGAAACACCAACATAAAGTGTTGGGTCACCACGAACCACAACAGCTTCAATGCACCTTGGCATAGATTCTACAAGTGTCTGGAACTCTGTTGGAAGGATGCGACACCAGTTTTCCACGGGAAATTCCATCATTTGGTGTTTTGTTGATGTTGGCGTAAAATGCTGTCTCAGGTGCCACTCCATGGCATTTGGTTTTCATTGTTTTCATGCTCATCAAACCATTCAGTGACCACTCGTGCTCTGTGGATGGGGGCATTGGCATCTTATGGGTGCGTAGCCAAAATGGGGGGGTAGCCAAAATAATGGCCAAACTAATGGCCTGCAAAGCAGACTTTGTTTATTTATTTATTCAAGTGTTTCAATTATTTTGGCAGTTACCTGTAGTTATTGTTGAGCGTGTGGCATAATTACATTCAATCTCCGCTCCTGAATTAAAGTTATTCCATTCAAAACATTAGGGTGGACTTAAAAGCAATAGGGGAATACTGAAACACATCGTTTAATAAGTCTGAGTGATTAATATTTGTACATATTCATGTTTTGGATTTACAGTATTTGATGAAGTTAATGATGATGATGATGATAATTGTGGAACAAATTATTGTTCTTAGAGCAGCAGTCTCGCTAAGCTTGTGACACAAATCACTTACATGACTTGAAAGAACATACTGGAAGCGATCGTTTACAAATCGCTTTATTTGAGCCCCTGCCACAGCAAGCTTTTCATAATAGAAACTGATGGGTGTGGTCATTTCTGAGTTTACACCAGACTATAGTACACTTATATATATATATATATCTCTGGACAAACTTGTTCCTGTTGTTCCCTCCATGTCCCAAGGCCATACCTTGAATACCTCAAATGGGCAGCTACCTGGGTGTCAACCATCTGCCAATTTACATATGTAAACAGGTTATCAATCCCCCATAGCCGCCCTTTAGTTATGGTTTCAGCTGATTTAGTGTTTTATGTTCAAAGGGGTAACATGAGCTGTGGCATTATTGTCTAATTATGTTCTTTCTTTGCATTTGATACTCTTGAAGCTATGGAAGTATGATGCTATATTTAGACCTATATGATTTGAATATTATAGCATGAAACCAAGTTGAGCATTTCTTTTCAACTGACTCTTCCCTCAACAGATTTAGACAGAAGAGCTTTTCATAAAGAATCATGGTATGTGAAATAATTCATCCATCAGCCATAATGATAGTAATAACAAGCATATTCCAACACAATAAGCTAAGCAACAGGAAATTGACTTTTTGAAATACACCTATGCCTCAGCATTACTTTCTAGAAGTGTATGCTATTTAAAACGTCTATTTTAAAAAGTTATTGTATTATAGATTTGTAAATTATTGTAAATAACATGTATTTTTAAGTTTAATGTTCATTGTTGGCATTTGATGTTTGGGTTATTGAAACATGACCAACGCTGAGGCCACACGCCTGTCTGCACATTTCTTATAACTATGTTTGTATGTCTGCTTTTAGCCTGGTGTCCGCAGCGGGAAGAGGCTCTCTGATGGGCTGATGCTGGAGGAATCAGAGAAAGGACAATTGGTCGTTTCCAGTGTTGTTGATGGATCATTGGCCAATCAGGGGCTGAAAGAAGGTATGACTTTTGAGTCTCTTATTTAATAAATAAAAAATGTTGTTGAGTCTCAAAGCTCCCAAAAAACAAAAAAACTGGAGCTTTCACTTTTGGGATTTTTCTCAGACATTTGTGCATCAATAAAATACATAGCTGTTTTTAAGGACACATTTAGAATCATTGACATTTTCAGTCACCATGCTTTAACTGTGTTTCACTTTGAGAAATGTTTTTTTTTTCAGGAGATGAAATTGTGGGTGCCACAATCAACTTTGACCAACTTTCGAAAGACGATGTGTTGAAAATCCTGAAGTTGATGGATGATAATGGATTGGATGAGAAGGTTCAAGTTTTGACGAAAAATAATTTGCACAAGAGTATGGGGACCTTGGACAGCATGAAAGCACCAGAGGAGGTTTGTGGAATACATTTAAAGTTTAACAGAATTAGCTGAATAACAAATAAAGTAAATTTTCACAAGGTTGTTAGATCAATTATATACATTGTTCTTGGATTGCCTTCTCTTTGCAGATGTTGAACGATTCCTATAACAGACTCAATGCCAAAATAAAGAAGTTCATGAAGGAGGACAGCTCTGGACAACCTACAGCTTCTAGGGAAAGAGGCTCTCCTAACAGACAGGTACCGAGAGCTCTCTGGGTCAAGCCTGATGTCAGAGGAACAGACTCTAGAGTGACTCTCGATGCTCCTGGTGGAGAACTTTCGTTGCCTAATGCCAACATGAGTACAACGGATTTCTCCCTAGCTCAATTGAATGGGTCTATAGAGGCTGATCCTGATGTCAATATCTCAGATTTACCTTCAGTAGACCTTAAAGGTTCCAAAATAGATCTAGAATTGCCAAATTCAGACATTGGCATCCCATCTGGGAAGATCAAAAAACCAAGTCTTGGTATGGCTGACTTTGCTATGTCTGGACTAAGATTTAGGAATCCAGACCTGGACCTCTCAGCGGATGAGATGTGTGTATCAGACGTCAGTTTGCCTGACCTCAGTACTTCAGATATTGACATACCCTCAGGTAAATTCAAACTAACGAAACCACATGCAGAACTCAAAGCTCCTGATTTCGATGTGGATGCCCCCTCTGGTAAACTGAAGATGCCCAAATTTGATGATGATGTAAAAGCACCAAAGCTAATTCTCAAAGCTCCCAAGATAAAAGGTGGACTTGATGCACCTGACTTGGATTTACCCAAAGTCGACCTGAAATCACCTAAATTAGATGTAAACACTCCAGGTATTGACATTGATTCACCCACAGGGAAATTGAAAATGCCCAAATTGAAAATGTCAACATTTGGAATGAAGGGGCCACATATTGACAAAGATGGAGATATAGAGGGACCAGACCTGAACTTGTCATCTCCCAAACTCAAGGGTCCCAAAGCAAACCTCAGCATTCCAGATGCTGATATTGACAGTCCATCAGGAAAATTCAAAATGCCAACTTTCAAGATGCCACATTTAGGTTCCTCTGGACCAAAGGTTAAGGGGCCTGACTTGGATCTTTCAGCCCCCAAGTTTAAAGGTGGGATTGATGCCCCTGACATGGATTTACCAGACATGGGCCTCAAAGCCCCTAAATTAGATGTAAACACTCCAGATATTGACATAGATTCACCCACAGGGAAATTCAAAATGCCAACTTTCAAGATGCCAGATTTAGGTTCCTCTGGACCAAAGGTTAAGGGGCCTGACTTGGATCTTTCAGCCCCCAAGTTTAAAGGGGGAATCAGTCCCCCAGATCTGAATCTGCCAGATCTCAAAGGCCCCAAACTAGGCCTAAATGCACCAGATGTAAACTGTAATATGCCCTCAGGTAAAGTCAAAGTACCTACATTGAAGAAACCAAAGGTTGATCTGAATGCTCCTGATCTGGACATTAACGGCCCCTCTGGTAAACTGAAAATGCCCAAATTTGGGCTGTCTGGTACATTGCCAAAATCCACAAAACTGAATCTCAAAGCTCCAAAGATAAAGGGGGGAATTGATTCCCCAGATCTGAATTTTCCAGATGCTGATCTCAAAGCCCCTAAACTAGATGTGAATACCCCGGATCTTGACATCAGTGCATCCTCTGGGAAATTCAAAATGCCCAAATTCAAAATGTCTAAATTCAAAGGCCTAAAAAGACCAGATGTTGACATTGATGGAGACTTAGAGGGCGCAGATATAGATATCAATGCCCCCACAGCTAACCTCAAAGGTCCCAAAACAGGTCTAAAAATGCCAGATTTGAAGATGCCTGGTTTCGGGCTATCTGGGCCAAATGTAGATGAACCTGACTATGACTTACCTGATATTGATCTCTCAGCCCCAAAGCTAAAAGGGGGCATCAATCCCCCAGATTTGAAACTACCTAAAGGTAAAATCAAAGGCCTAAAACTAGACCTCAATGATCCAGATTTGGATGTTGACGCTACCTCAGGAAAACTGAAAATGCCCAAATTTGGACTCTCAGGCACTATGCCAAAAGGACCAAATCTGGACTTAAATGCAGGTGCGAAACCACCAAAGTTCAGTCTAAATATGCCAAAGATAAAAGGTGGACTTGATGCGCCTGACATGGATTTACCAGACATGGACCTCAAAGCCCCTAAATTAGATGTAAACACTCCAGATATTGACATTGATTCACCCACAGGGAAATTGAAAATGCCCAAATTGAAAATGTCAACATTTGGAATGAAGGGGCCACATATTGACAAAGATGGAGATATAGAGGGACCAGACCTGAACTTGTCATCTCCCAAACTCAAGGGTCCCAAAGCAAACCTCAGCATTCCAGATGCTGATATTGACAGTCCATCAGGAAAATTCAAAATGCCAACTTTCAAGATGCCACATTTAGGTTCCTCTGGACCAAAGGTTAAGGGGCCTGGCTTGGATCTTTCAGCCCCCAAGTTTAAAGCTGGGATTGATGCCCCTGACATGGATTTACCAGACATGGACCTCAAAGCCCCTAAATTAGATGTAAACACTCCAGATATTGACATTGATTCACCCACAGGGAAATTGAAAATGCCCAAATTGAAAATGTCAACATTTGGAATGAAGGGGCCACATATTGACAAAGATGGAGATATAGAGGGACCAGACCTGAACTTGTCATCTCCCAAACTCAAGGGTCCCAAAGCAAACCTCAACATTCCAGATGCTGATATTGGCCGTCCATCAGGAAAATTCAAAATGCCAACTTTCAAGATGCCACATTTAGGTTCCTCTGGACCAAAGGTTAAGGGGCCTGGCTGGGATCTTTCAGCCCCCAAGTTTAAAGCTGGGATTGATGCCCCTGACATGGATTTACCAGACATGGACCTCAAAGCCCCTAAATTAGATGTAAACACTCCAGATATTGACATTGATTCACCCACAGGGAAATTGAAAATGCCCAAATTGAAAATGTCAACATTTGGAATGAAGGGGCCACATATTGACAAAGATGGAGATATAGAGGGACCAGACCTGAACTTGTCATCTCCCAAACTCAAGGGTCCCAAAGCAAACCTCAACATTCCAGATGCGGATATTGACAGTCCATCAGGAAAATTCAAAATGCCAACTTTCAAGATGCCACATTTAGGTTCCTCTGGACCAAAGGTTAAGGGGCCTGGCTGGGATCTTTCAGCCCCCAAGTTTAAAGCTGGGATTGATGCCCCTGACATGGATTTACCAGACATGGACCTCAAAGCCCCTAAATTAGATGTAAACACTCCAGATATTGACATTGATTCACCCACAGGGAAATTGAAAATGCCCAAATTGAAAATGTCAACATTTGGAATGAAGGGGCCACATATTGACAAAGATGGAGATATAGAGGGACCAGACCTGAACTTGTCATCTCCCAAACTCAAGGGTCCCAAAGCAAACCTCAACATTCCAGATGCTGATATTGGCCGTCCATCAGGAAAATTCAAAATGCCAACTTTCAAGATGCCACATTTAGGTTCCTCTGGACCAAAGGTTAAGGGGCCTGACTTGGATCTTTCAGCCCCCAAGTTTAAAGGGGGAATCAGTCCCCTAGACCCGAATCTGCCAGATCTCAAAGGCCCCAAACTAGGCCTAAATGCACCAGATGTAAACTGTAATATGCCCTCAGGTAAAGTCAAAGTACCTACATTGAAGAAACCAAAGGTTGATCTGAATGCTCCTGACCTGGACATTAACGGCCCCTCTGGTAAACTGAAAATGCCCAAATTTGGGCTGTCTGGTAAAATGCCAAAATCCACAAAACTGAATCTCAAAGCCCCAAAGATAAAGGGGGGAATTGATTCCCCAGACATGAATTTACCAGATGCTCATCTCAAAGTACCTAAACTAGATGGAAATGCCCCTGATCTTGACATCAATGCACCTTCTGGGAAATTCAAAATGCCCAAATTTCAAGTGCATAAATTCAGAGGCCTAAAGGGACCAGATGTTGACATTGATGGAGACTTAGAGGGCCCAGATATAGATATCAATGCCCCCACAGCTAACCTCAAAGGTCCCAAAACAGGTCTAAAAATGCCTGATTTGAAGATGCCTGATTTCGGGCTATCTGGGCCAAATGTAGATGAACCTGACTATGACTTACCTGATATTGGCCTCTCAGCCCCAAAGCTAAAAGGGGGAATCAGTCCCCCAGATTTGAAACTACCTAAGGGTCATCTCAAAGGGCCCAAACTAGATCTCAATGATCAAGATTTTGATGTTGATGCTCCATCTGGTAAACTGAAAATGCCCAAATTTGGGCTTTCAGGCACAATGCCAAAAGGACCAAATGTGGACATAAATGCAGGTGCGAAGTCACCAAAGTTCAGTCTAAAAATGCCAAAGATTAAAGGTGGGATTGATGCCCCTGATGTGGATCTACCAGACATTGACCTCAAAGACCCTAAATTAGATGTAAACACTCCAGATATTGACATTCATTCACCCACAGGGAAATTGAAAATGCCCAATCTGAAAATGCCTAAATTTGGAATGAAAGGACCAGATATTGACCTAGATGGAGATATAGAGGGACCAGACCTGAACTTGTCATCTCCCAAACTCAAGGGCCCCAAAGCAGATCTCAACATTCCAGGTGCTGTTATTGACAGTCCATCAGGAAATTTCAAGATGCCAACTTTCAAGATGCCAGATTTAGGTTTATCTGGACCAAAAGTTAAGGGGCCTGACTTAGATCTTTCAGCTCCCAAGTTTAAAGGGGGAATCAATCACCCAGATTTGGATCTGCCAGATGTTGCCCTCAAAGGCCCCAAATTAGACCTCAATGCACCAGATGTAAACTTTAATATGCTCTCCGGTAAAGTCAAAGTACCTACATTGAAGAAACCAACAGTTGATCTGAATGCTCCTGATCTGGACATTGATGGCCCCTCTGGCAAACTGAAAATGCCCACATTCTTGCTGCCTGGTACAATGTCAAAATCCCCAGACTTGAGGCTCAAAGCTTCAAACATTAAGGGGGGAATTGATGTTCCAGACATGAATTTACCAGATGCTGATCTCAAAGCCCCTGAACTAGATGTGAATGCCCCAGATCTTGACATCAATGAACCCTCTGGGAAATTCAAAATGCCCAAATATAAAATGCTTAAATTCAGAGACCTAAAGAGACCAGATGTTGACATTGATGGAGACTTAGAGGGCGCAGATATAGATATCAATGCCCCCACAGCTAACCTCAAAGGTCCT